>NC_056524.1:87399484-87438812 GCF_019175285.1 Sceloporus undulatus | reverse complement strand
TATTATTATTATTATTATTATTATTATTATTATTATTATTATTATTATTAAATATAAGAATTCCAGGTGTAATTGGTCTTCAATATCTCACTCTTTACAGTACTGGAAATTTGGGGACTGAAGGAAAATTTCATTTGTGGGCCAGAATTCCTATTGAAGGGTAATGCTCTCATTTTGTCTCCTTCCAACCTACAACTCTTCAGTGTTAGGTTAGCATCTTCGGACAGCTTCCATATTTTCACTGGAGCCCATACAACAAAGTCTTATGATCACTAGTCTTATATTGTGACATCTGATTGTGATTTGCTCTCCCTCCTTCCCCTTATAACGGAAATGAATAACATGGAAATGGGGGGTGGGCATGAAGGGCAGTGTTCAACACTGTGATGTCATGGCTTTGAGTAACATGTTTCAAGAGGAGATCTTGACAAAGAAACACTGATCTCAGTGGCAACACAGTGTCCAGAGTATAACATTTAGTACTGCATTAACCACAACAAATGAGCAAAAAAGAATTCTATGCATCACACATGAATTTTAATTTGAGCATTAAAAACAGCTGTTAAATGGGTACATAGACTAGCTTTTCTTATCAGTCAAAAAACATTTCCATGAAAAACATACATAATGTCAGAAAGATACCTGTGTAAAATACCAAAAGTAAATCCTACTGCACTGGAAAACATATATGCCCATGTTAGTTTGCCTATCCAGTGTAATCTAGTACATGTCTCTTCAGAAAAAGGCACAATTGAGTACAGTGTAGCTTACTCCCAGGCATAAGGATCTAGGATTGCAGTCTTAGAAAATAATCTGTTATGGTACTTTCTATGTATGACTTTCATGTCTTTTTACTATTTGGGAGTTTTCCTGTAGGAAAGGAATAAAGTTTTAAAGGGTCTGTATTCTTTCCCAGTCCATTATTCCTGCTACAAAATCAACTAGTTATTAACCATAAAGTGTAATTATGTGCAGACTTACCCAGTGCACAATGTCAAGCCTTCTCCTGTTTTTGCTTAATGCACTAATGTATTCCGTATTACATTTCTGGGGGAGAGGGTGGTATACTTGTTATTCAAATATAATTTTATTTTCATTCATTAATTAAGTCTATATTATTGTAAGAAAAAGTCAAATAGTTTTGCCATGTTTTGATCAATTAACATGATGATATTAGATAATCTCTGTGTAGGAGCACCTTTATAAAGATTCAAAGTGCAAATTACTGTCCTGGGTAACTCCAATACTGTAATACTTACTAGCAATCAAAATGTTTGTCTATTAGTAGTTATCTTCACATCCTGTTTTCCCCCCAATGAGTTCAAGGCAATATATAAGTCTGTTCTAACCACTTGGTTTTCACAGCAGACCTGTGAGGTAGGTCACTCAGAGAGAAAATGGTTACCCAGTGTGGACTAAAATCTGAATCTGTCAGGTATAAGTCCCATTTTCTAACCACTATACCATACTCGTTCTTAATCTCAATTTTGACAATATGTATATAGTACCAGTATATAAAGTTAAAAAAACAGCAGCTGGAATTCAATATAGCAGTTATGAATGCATAACCTCAAGCTGTGGATCTGTAACACATCCATGTTTGTGAAAACTAAGGATACAATCATGAGACTATTGGCATGACTAAAAATGCCTCCCCAAACTTACTTTGCCAGGGAGTTGCCAGATCAGGTAAACAAGGTCCATCCAGTTGGTAATCAGGGTGCAGGAAGATGACATTTCTGACACCTCTCACTAGCCAGCAAGGGTTTCACAATCAGAAACAGAACCTCTATAGCAACCTCATTGCAATCTCACTAGCTGCTGGGAGGATGGTGGTAGAAAACCCCTCCTCACACTGGGACCACTCAGGTGCATCATCAATGAACTACAACCCATTCTGGACAATAATGCGCCTACAGACAGCCTCCAAATCTCAAACAGGTACTCACCCACAGAAAGACACATAACACAGATGGGGACATAAGCCTTGCCACAAACCAAGATGCCAACTCTGCGTACACATTCTCTCAGGAAATGTCATCACAAATCCTAATGGCATCACCCACAATATTAGGGGGGCCTTGACCTTCATGTGCTCATTCTCCAATGTGATTATGCCATGCTATATCATCAATACCCACCAGCACTCTGCATCAGGCAAACATGCCAGTCTCTGCACCAGAGCATAAATGGATATAAATCGGACATTAGGAATGGGAATACACAAAAACTGGTGGCATAACATTTCAGTCTCCCTGGGCATTCCATGTCAGACATCAGAAGAATGATCCCTGAACAACAACAACAAAAATAACTACAAAGGTAGATTGGAAAAAGAAACAGCAGAATTGGAATTCATCCATAAACTACAGTCCCTCAGCAATGGACTGAACAGGGACAATGGCGTCCTGGCTCACTACATACATTTCAACACCATCTGATCCAATCTGGGAGGGGGGGATATACTCCCCATCTGTAGGCTATTTTCCAAGGCCAAACTGGTCGTGCCATCTCATTTGGATATCCAATGGCTATGTCTTTGTTCACAATCAACCATCATTAAAACTGGACTTGCTACTTCAGGATCTCTCTACATACTCCTCCTCACACTGTCATTGCCAGCTAAACAAATTCCTTCACCCAGTTCGAAGGTTTCCTGATGTAGTAGGTTTGTGGTGATCGAGCCAGGAGAATTTTATGTAACTAAGTAGATGATGTAGAATTCTAGCCAATATAAGACAGTATATTTTCCCAAGCCAAAATATGTACATTGTTAATAAATAAATTCATTTAATATACAAAACTTAGAGTGTTGTTTGCCCTCACTAAGTGTTCAAATGATCTCTTCTGTGTGTTTCACAATTGTTATTCAGGGCTTTAATAGTTACCACATGATCTAAGCATGTGCTATTTCAGGCCTCAGCATGAATATCATTACTGAATACACACCTATATAAAAACAGCAACTCTGCCATATAGAGACAAAGGTCAGCCTGGTCTATCATAGGCTTGTTTTGCAGTGGTTTAATTATATTGTTTACACAGGAGCATCAAACATGGGACATATCACCTGTGATGATCCACCCCACTTGCAGTCTGAAGTAATAATGATATATTCTATCACTTCCTTTGTATCTAATTTATTTCTTACTAAATTCATATCCACCTCTCAGGCAAAATGGTGGTCAGGGTAGCTAACATTAATACAATAAAAACAAAAACAAAATCCTAGCTTTGTCAGTTTCAAAGCAAAGCAAACAAATTCTCAAACTAAAAGTTTCTGCTTCTTACAGGAATGTCTGGTAAAAATGGTGGCAAGGATTATTAAGAAATATGTGAGATAACTGTGGATCTCTCAAGCATAGTGACCAAACTGGCAAGGCAGAAGCCAAGCAACAGCCAGTCCCATACCGATCAAACACACACAAGGACTAACAGAGAAATAAGTAACCTTAATATTCTTTCAAAACATTTATAGTAATTTTTTCTGGCTGCAGATTAGACTTATTCAGGAAGCGAGTGGATGTGGAAAACCAAAAATACAGGGTCAGCAAACATATAAACTAGGAATTAGTAAATATAAGCATCCAAAGGTTACTAACTCTAAGAAGGATTTCATGGATCTCTCATATCAGCATATGACAGTAAAGAAACCATTTTAGCTAGCAGTGTACTAAACTTCGTACATATGTGCTAAAGGATACCATATTGCATGTGCCAGAACCAAATATAAACACTGACACCGTTCCATTTAAATCTTTTTGTACAGCTACTAGTTCCTAAACCAGTTTATTCGTTACAATGCAGCTCATATGCAGCAAAAGCTGCTTTTCTGGCAATTATTTAAGATTAAGAAGTATAGCTTCTTTTTGCAATCTTGTCAGTCGCAAAGAAGAAAGTCATCCTAAATCTGTCCTCTGTTTTAAAAAAAATCCCCATTTCACTTGTTTATATTTATTTGAGGAAAAATGTATACAATAAGAGCAAAGTAAAATCAATAACAATTTTCCAAATAGACAGTAGAAGGCAGATGCATGATAACCACCCGAATCCTGACCATCATTTACTCTCATTTCCTTTCCTTGGTTTCCTCAGTGCCCTTTAAAGCAAGGAAAGACAACAGAGACCAATGTCACTCTTTTCAACCAGAAGACAGAACACTGCAGCAAGATGCTATCGCTTCACCTTCACTCTCCTGCTTAAATCTGCTACAAGCCTTCATTCATTATCATCTGATGCCAATCTGTAAAGAATGAATTAGTTGTGCATCACAACTGCCAAGCAAGTAGATACATCTTAGTTAATCATGGTATAAAACCAAGTTGATTGAATTGTTAATTTATTCCTTTATCTGTATAAATTTATATATGGGAAAATCATTATCTTAAAATGTGTGTGTAGGAGAGATGGGGAGTATTTGTTTTAGAGTGATGAACTCAGCCCTAATAAACTATGAATACTTTTGGTTGGTTCTGCTTTAAAAGGCTGAGAAAGCCATATATGCATGAATCTGTGGGTTAAGAATCCATGATGGAGGGCCATCTGTAATACAGATTCCCCCCCCCCCCCCCCCCCCGGGGTTAAAAATAAGTTTGTACCTTTGTAACAAAAGAACGGGGTCATCAGCCCAATTTCTAACAGGATTCAGCTCATGCAGATATATATAGACAATAGATTTTTAAAATTTAAAAGTATCATAAAAATTACAAATTTTAGTAAGACTGACCTTTGGCACCAAACCTGAAAGTAGAACAGTGCATCATAGATCAGTTTTACTTTCTGTTGCAAAAATTGCAATTTTCTTTCTTTCTCCTGCTCACTGAGGTTCAAAGAACTTCCCTTCTGTGTTTCAAACCTTTGGAAGCATCTCCTTCTACTTAGCTGACTTCCAGCAGTTGGTTTCCAAGGAAACAGCAGGATACAGTTTTGGGTATCTCAAGGTTTAAAAGGAAATCTTGGTGGGAGACTGTCAGTGTAAGGCAACTGGGATTTAAGGTGCAGCAAGGGAAAGCAATATTTGACTTCCTCTTAACTGAACAGGATGGGATATGACAGGCATGGACTTGCTCAGTTGTCTCATAACTGGAATATGTAGCCTACAGGTGAATGGGTGGCAGTTCAGTTAGCAAGCCTTGGGAGGGAAACATTTCTTCAGGGATAGGAGGAAAAGGAGAAATGATAACTTGCTGAAAGAAAGAATATAGCCAGAGGCTTTGAAAGGAGTACAACTGCAAAAACCAGTGGAAAACAAAACTACCATTTCTCGTCAGCCATGCTAAAAGAAGGTAATGGAAACTGCTGAAACATAGAGAGGCAACCAGAGAAGACTAGGGTTAAAGCCCAGCACTGTGCTAAAAGTGTGCTAATAAAATTTGTGGTTGTATGCCTTCTGGTCATTTATGGCTTATGATGTCCCTAAAGTGAACCTATCTCGGCATTGTCTTGACAAGATTTGTTTGTCATTGCCTTCCTCTGAGGATGAGAGAGTGTGATTTGCTCAAGGTTGAGTGGGGATTCAAACCCTGACCTCTCAGAGTCTCAGAGACCCCAACACTCAAAACTACTACACAATGCTGTCAAGCTTAGTGTAGTCATACATGAACAATATCACTGAGTTTTCAACAAAATTTAATTTTGTTTGTGTATTTATATTAATGTTCTTGTCATGAGTCATCCAGTTGCAGCAGGGTATTTAGATTGCTGTCTCCGAGGCAGAAAAATTAGCATTATGACAGACCTGAATTGATTTATCTTGCTGAAAATCTGGCTGTGAGATGAGTTCAATGTTCTTCTCTGGAAGGCCTGACAAGCCTGTGCAGCTCCCTCAGCTTACTCTACAGGCCAGGTCTGACTTTAGGTAGCTATAGATATTAATGCAATTAACTTTTGTTAAATGACTCTGTATTTAAAATCATAATTGAATGCATGCATACATGTGCACTTTTAAGTCACCTGTCAATGTATGGTGACCCCATGAATTTCATAGGATTTTATTAGGAAAGGAATATTCAAAGATGATTTTGCCAGTTCTCCCTCTTAAATATAGCCTATGGCAGCTGATATTCTTTGGTGGTCTCCATCCAAGTAATAACTAGGGCTGACTCTGCTTAGCTTCTGAGATCAGATGGGACCTGGAGCCTTTAGGGCATTTAGTACTCCTCAGAGTATTTAAGTACTCTGTGGAGTATGTGGGTTTTCATTTTTTGCAGAAGAAACCACAAGGGACACATTCAAAAATTATCTTCATAATTTTTCCAAACTTAGAATTACAACACATGGTAGTCCCGATACCAGTAGCCTGGTGAATTTCTCATGCTTCACCATCATTTTTTCAAAAACTATCAAACTTCTGTACTTTTCTGGAGTATAACTTTTCTGTCTGAGTTTCATTGGCTATTAATGGCAGCACTGAGTGTGTTTAAAATTCTTTCTGTGCCATTTTGAAGTCTTTATATTGGCATACAACCTAGCACCATTGGAATGCCTGGGGGCTGGTCACACACAAACATTCATCACTTAGCAGCCAAAATGTGTGACTGGACCACCATGGTTATCATATCATGACCTTTGTACATGTTATAGGTGTATATAAACAGCTGTACATAGTTAAAATAGATATTTTTATTTACATCATACACCTGTATTTAAGATTCCTCACATTATCTCCCCCCATCACAAAGGATTACAATTTCTCTCTCTTTCACTCTTTATTAAATTCAACTTACTCCAATCTACTCAAGAAGGACAACATCATGGTGGAATGGCAGCTGTAGCAGTAAACTAAATACATGTCATCCTACCCTTGCCTCACTTAAGTACATTGGAGTAAATTGTTTCTCTTGGGCCATTACAATGGTAGTTGGTGGCTCTTATATCATTGGGGCAGTGTATCCAGTGACATCACTAGGGTTGGCATCACCCGGTGAAGTAACTCATGGTGTCACCCCCCACTGACCTCCTCCCATACCACACCGTACAGAACAAATGTTACTCTGAAATCATAATTCCCATATATCACTGAATATAATGGCAATAGTTGTGACTTTGAAAAAAAACAGCAAAAATTAAAATTATACTTTAAATTGCAGTATCATATGTACAGCCTAAATGTATTTACAAATACATAGTTTTGTGTGGTTAAAGTGAAAATTTGGTTAGCTACAATTTTAAGAAAAAATTGAAACATATTTCACATTTTTTTAAAAAAAATAAATTTTAAAATAAAAAATAAACCTGAGGCCTCTTCTTTATCTTCCCACTGAGTCTCATCCCACTTGTACCATCTCTTCAGCATGTTAAAGGGATGCAGGTGAACACCATAGCCTATTTCTTCCCAAAGGCAGATGTTTGGAGAGCAATGATGTTACCCCCCCCCCCTTAGAATGTCACCTGATGTGGTCCACAGCTCTTCCACCCCCCCACCCCCCAAGTGATGACCCTTGATGAATCCATTCCAGGATTTTATTGGTTTTACAGAAATAGAGTTCAAAACCTTGGAGAGCTCCTTTAAAGGCTACATCAAAACCTAGAGAGGATTCACCACCCCCTGACATGGGAGCCATCAGCCATCATCAGAAATATAATGCTGAATAGGAGGAAAGCCTGGTGAAAGAGGGAAACACTCTTCTTCACCTTGTTATGGCAAACAGCATCATACATGTTGCCCTCACTTCATGTGTGCAGTGGAGAAAGCACACCAAAGAACAGCACTACAAATCATTTTATTTGAAATAAAATGGTCTGCCAACTGTACCCTAAGAAGAGCAGCTTAGGGAGCTAGGTGTATTTAGCCTAAAAAAGAGAAGGTTAAGAGGTGATATCATAGCCAAGCCATGTTTAAATATTTGAAAGGATGTCATATTGAAGAAGGAGCAAGTTTGTTTTCTGCTGCTCCACAGACTAGGGACACAGAGCAATGGATTTAAGCTACAAGAAAAGAGATTCCACCTGAACATTAGGAAAAACTTCCTGATGGTAAGAGCTGTTTGACAGTGGAATACACTGCCTCAGAATGTATCCATGTCTCCTTTGGAGGTTTTAAAGCAGAGGTTGGATGGCCATTTTCAGGAGTGCATTGATTGTTTATTCCTGCATGGCAGGGGGTTGGCCCTTGTGGTCTATTCTAACTCTATGATTCCATGAAATTGTTGTGTTTATTGTGGCATGAAAAAATAACATTTACTGTTGGGAAATGAAGATGAACAAATTGAGGAAAATAATGTATGTATTGCCAGAAAACAATACAATATCTCATGTACAGAGACCATCAGAGCATGACAATACCCTCATCTGGTATCCCTCCAAGGATGAACAAGGTACTGTACTTTCTTCTAGGCAGCTACAGTCAAGGCTGGCCTCACCATTAGATGCTTCATGTGGCAGAAGTTGATAGGCCAATGGTTACACAGCCTGTTCTGTGCCCTGTATGCTACCCTACAATTTTCAGTTGTGATAAAATATATTAACCCACCACAAGTGCTGATGAAATACTAAATTCCATTCATATTAGTCTCCGAATCCATTTTAGGCAGTAAGAAATTTTCTGCTGACCTAAGCAATGATGTTCTATGAAACTCAACATGGTGGTCCCATGAGAAGGCAGCAGACAGTCAAACCAGGCACAGATATCTTCGTAACACAGATATCTGGCAGCAAAGTAAAAGGCTTTCAAATACAGTGGAGCAACAAAGAAGGAAGGAAATACCCTTATTGATCACACTCTAAATCCCAAGCCATCACTATAATCTCCTGTCTGAATATTTGCCCAACAACGCGGCTCTCCCCACTTGGAACAGAGTGAATGGTATATACAATCTGGCCTGCTGTTTTGACTGGTGAGCCAATTCTTTCAAACTTCATGTGACCACAACCACAAGCTTGCTGTGAAAGCCTCCAGACAACAGCAAACAGGCTCCAGCCTGCGTAGCTTCTTCATTATTGCAGCTTTAAGCCATAATTACATAACATGAGAGGGTTTTTCTCTTGCCAGCAGACAGAGTCACCACTTGAGATCTGAAGTCATAACTCTGAATTTAATGTACTGTATTGCCTTAACCATAAACAGGATACGTTTTGCCTGCTTGGTATAAATACAACCACCAGATCTCATTAGGCCGTAGCTTAGTAAAACTGACTAAAATATAGCCATAAGGAAAAGGTAACAAGAATAGTAACATACCAAGGCTAAACATCTTTCTGCAACATTCTTACACAAACCTCAAGGTATAATTGAAGTTTACATTCTCATCATCTACGTTCTTTGTGAGCCAATGACTAATTATGCTCCTATAAATCAGGTTTGCCTTTGAAATGATAATCACATTATCAGATTGCATGCACGTAAAGCATTTTGAAAACACTAATGGTATTCGTAACTATTTATGCTTGCCCTCGTATCTGAGAAAATTGTTGTTGTTTTTCATTTGACATTGACATTCAGTTAAAACTGAATAATATTTCTGTTAACAAAGGTGTTTTAGGGAGCTCTCTTCTTATCCCATGAGTTGCCACTATTTATTAAGATTCTATAGCAGTCATTTTAAAGGGTCAAACAAAGCATGGATTATTCACATTACCTGTCTTTCACATTAGGTTTTCCTGACCCTGTGAAACATGGTGGATACCTTTTAATTTCAAGGGTGAGCAATTTGTGGCCTTGAGACTTTGCTAGACCCTGATATTGGAAAAGTTTCTTTTCTGGATTACAGCTTCCAGAATCCCCTAACTAGCATGGGCACTGGAAAGGGAAGACAAGAGCTGCAGTCAAACAACACTACTCCTTGACTCTTTAAATATATTGGCCACCTTTCTTTTGTTGTTGTATCTTCAAGTAATTTCCAATTTACAGCAATCCCACCATGGGTTTTTCTAGGCAATATATTTGTTCAGAGAAGGTTTGCCACTGCCTTCCCCCGAGGCTGAGAATGTGTCACCGAGTAGGTTTCATGGCCATGCTGGGAAACCTATATTTAAGGTGTCTTATGGGATAGTATACACTCTTTTCCACAGAGGATATTCACAGCTCCTACAACATTAACATACTCACAAACTATCAGAGCAACCTTAACCTCCTTGGATAGCTATACAAAATGGCTAAGATGAGGCAGAGGTCCTCCTTCACCGGTTATCCCTGTTATACCTATAGAAAACTCAGTATACATAAAAATCTAACAATTATGGCAAGCAGTAGAAGATTCAAAATGGGAAATTCCAAGGACAGTGAAAGAATAAAGTTAAGCTACTCTTCAGTCTGTTACATCTAAAGTCTAGATCTTGGTGATAACAGAGTCTCCAGATTCATGTGCCACTGCCACTCAATACCCGCCTAGACACAGTGGGAGAATTAAAGAATAAGCTGCAGCAGTAGATAAATCAACTCTACCTTGACACTTCCCTCCCTGGCTAGAGTGTGCCAGAAAAGCTTCGGAAATAGCATACTACCTTACAATCTGTATCAACCTGCTCCGCTTAGAAGGGCAGTGCAAAGTGTTATCACATTCACGGGGTAGAAGAACAGGGAAGATTAGCCTTGTTTACCATTTTTAAAAATCATGGGCTTTGAGAAGGTTTTTGGGTTTTTTAGTACAGTGTGAAGAGTTGTTGCTTGTCTTCAAGTTATTGCTGACTTATAGCGAATCTAAGGCAAAACTATCACAAAGTTCACTTGACAAGATTTGTTCAGAAAGGGTTTGCCATTGCCTTCATCTGGTGATGAAAGAGTGTGACATACCCAAGGCCATCCAGTGGATTTCCATGACTGAGTGAGGTCCTGAAGCCTGGTCTCCTAAAGTCCTAGGTCAGCACTCGAATCACTAAACCTTGCTGGCTCACAGTGTGAAGAGCCCTAAATGATGATGATGAAGATGGTTATAATCTTCTCATATGATGGTTCTGCAGACAGATGTAAGGGCCTGTAATTGTCATCATATGTATTTGTCATCCAATAGCCATTCTATACAGCTATGGCAAGGGCCAAGAAGAAAAACAGGGCCACCATGAAACTTCCATCAGGCATTAGCTCTCCAAAACAATCATCTAGCAGCCATTCCACCAGGATGAAGAATGGGTAGCAACAGGAAGCAGGTCCACTCCATGGGCTCAACTGAGAGACTATAAGTTTGGAGCTTCTCCTGCCTTAAACTATTTCCATTCCAGCTGATTGTGAGAAACAAAGCAGCAATTCCCATGGCCAGTCATTGTCAGAATCCTCTTTCAGTTTTCTTATTTTGCTTTGCCCTCCCCACCTCTTTTCCCTTTTATACCATGTCGTTTTAGACTATAAGCTTGAGAGCAGTAGTTAGCTTTTAGACTTGTATTTTATTTTATTTTTTGGTAGAAGAGCAGGACACAAATGTTTTAGGTAAATAAACTATTGTATTTAGAAGCATTTTGGAAACCTGATAGAAGCTATGCATAATTCCAGAAGACCAAAACTGCAATGCATGCCAAGGGAAGAAATCACAGGCAGCCATTTGGTGATCAGCTACTGCTTCCTGTTTGGTGATCATGGGGGAGGGAATGCAAATAAAGGAAGAGCTAGATTAAAACACACAAAAAGGAAACCTGCAGGTATTTGCATATTCGGGTTGTATAGGAATTAACAGCCAGGTTTGCAGGATGTGGCTGATGCATACTAAAATATAGGAAATCTGTGTGAAAGTGCAATTCTGAGCATACAGATTCTAATCACCTGTGAAATAGCAGCCCTGGCTTGACACTTCCAATAAACAATTTCATCATCTATTCTGCACGCAAGGATTCTCCTGAGGAAGACTGAAGTAGAAAAATAGAGATGCGAGGATGTGCCTTAAAGCAATGAATTCTTTCAGCAATGTTGCTTCTGTATTTCTGAATGTTACTTGTACTATATTGAAAACTGCACTGGAAAGGAAAGAAAGAAAATAATTTTAAAAAGGATACTTCACCTCCATCAGTTTGGAAAACTGAGGTGGCTTTGGGGCCTGGCTGTGGCCTTGAGGGGAGGCTTGTTTCAAGTTGCTGCTCAGCTGGAAAAGCGCTGGCCTTGTGCAAGACTCCCAGTTTTAATTCTGCGTCTGAAAAATTGAAATAATAATGACCTACTTTCAAAGGATTCTCTTGAAGATAAGGATTATAAAAGCCTGCGTAGTTTTCTCAACAAACAGTACATGTTTTGCAGCCTTTTTATATTACCTATTCTTGGATTGAGCCTCATTGTTTTAGCTTTGGATGAAGAAAATAATTTAAGCTCTGATGTTTTTACTCATTACACAAAAGGAAGCCATTTTTGTTAAATCCAACTTCTCCCTGTGATAGGAGCAGCTCCACCTGTTCAAATTTCTCCCTTATGCACTTTTGAGACAGAGGTGGGCAACTGGCAAAGGTCCAGGGGCCAACTGTCTGGTTGGCAGCCCCCTTCAAAATTAAAACAATAAACAATAATACACCACACTAACAAATACAAAGAACTCACACCAAAAAAACCCACACAACCTCAAAATTCCTCAAGTTACCAGTTATGATTTTCAGGTTTTGTTTGTTTGTTTGTTTAAAAAAGAACAGTTCAATTAAACAGTGAGTTGCTGCTCCAAGAAGCTTCCAGAAAAAGCAAACTGCTATTTTGACCAGAAAAAGAGCCAAAGGGACTGAAAGGATAAAAGAGCTGCAAACTTTGCCCAGGGGCAGGCTGCATTAAAGAAATGGGTGTTAGGTGCAGTAGAAACAAGATACTGTACCAAAGAAGTGGAAGGCAATCAATGGAGACATAAGTATAAAATAGAATAAGAGGCAGGGTGAAAAAGAAGACCAATGTGACTGTTTACAGATGGAGGGGATGTGTGGCCTTCCATATGTTGTTGGACTACAACTCCCAGCATCTCTAGCCAACATAACCAATGTTGAAGTGTGCTAGGAGTTGTAGTCCAATAACATCAAAGGGATGCAAGTTTCCAATCAATCAGTGACATAGAGATATCAAAGTTCATTCATATGGGCCTACACTCTGTCAGTCTCAGCTAGAGTAGACCCATTGTTTCTGTGGAATTTACAGAAGTGTTGACTCTCCATTCAACAATGGATTCAGTAAATCTATTCATTTTGAGATTAACCAGTAAGATGTACTAGGCGCTCAGTCAACATGCTGTGTGTGGAAGAAGGGGACCAAACCAGTCACATAAAGATAAGTGGCAGTAGAATGGCTCCACATTTAATGACTGGAACTTCTTATGTATATTTATAATATTTGTTTTGTTTTTTGTTTAGTTTACCTTTGGAGCTGGAACCAATCTGTTGGGAAATCTGAGTTCATATCTGGATAAGCTAAACTTGATAGAGATATAGTATCTTACTTCGGGTAGTAAGATATAGAGGCAAATGGAGGCACAATGAACTACCTTCTAAATTAGAGTGGCTAAATTAAATGTGAAAAGTAGCTAAAGTTAGAGATGGACAACGTGCATGCAAATGCAAAGCCTAAGGGATGAGTCAGAACCACCTCCCTCCAAATGTTTAGAACTACAACTTCCACTAGCCCCAGTTACAATGATCAGTAGTCAGAAAGTATTGGAGCTGTTTTCCAGAATGTTTAGAGGAGGTCTACTTTGGAGACTAAGGGGCGGCATGCAGCCAGCCCTTTACTGCAGCCCTGATCCGGCCTCTGGAGGATGGAGAAAGGAACCAAAAAATGCAGCTCCTTTTTGGGCCCTCTAAAAGATGCCACAGCCATGGTGGTGCGGCTTTGTGATGCCCTTTTGGCGCTGCATCACCTAGACGCAGCACCAGGGTCGCACCATGATGCTGCGCCCCATCTAGAATGGTGTGCAGTGTCATGGTGCAAGGGGGGGGGGAGACGCTCTGCCATGATTCTGCCAACAAGCCAGCACTTTGTGCCTGTCTGTATTGGGCCTTAGAAGAAAAGAGAGCAATAGGTAGCTACCAAATGAAATAGCTGTTGTTCACTAAATAGTTCACTACAGAAATGAATGCTAGGAAAGAAACAAACATTTACAAAGCCATTCCATTTTGGAACATTCTTACTTTAAATATTCTTTCCAATTTTTTTCCAGTCCTAAGAGTCCAAATGGTTTGTATCTCTTTTACTTGCTGACCTTCCAAGAAAAGGCAATGAACATGTGCAAGGAAGCAAACTATTTATTTTGTCAGTTCCAAGGTGGATCGCATGTCACCTAAATGATACAAATATGAAACAAAGTACATATAATTAGGATGATAAAGTTTTTTAGGGAAAATGCTGCAGTGTAAGCCAAACAAGCATTATATGTTTTTCCAGGTGCTTGTCTGAATGATTGTGTTTAGATTTGGGGAATGCATGTATTCCCTAAGGAGGCTACTGTTTTGGTTAGCAAGTTGCAATGGACAGAGGTGACAAAAAATATTGCAGAAATGGGATATTTCTTTTTCATTCTTGCCCTCCTTTCATGCAGCCTAGGGATAGGAAAGTTATTCCGACAGATGTTTTGACCTGTAACTACCATTATACTTCTGCACCAGCTGTAGTAGTTCAGACTGATGGGAGTTGCAGTTCAGCTATATCTAAAGGACTTTTTCTGGTTTATAGTTAGACTAGTTAGTCATCAGTGTTGCTATTCCTCTGGCTTAACTGATCTATGAACTGTAACTAAAAGACAAGCAAGAAACAGTGTCATTGAGCACCTTGTCCATTACAAAGATATGCCATGCCTGCAAACTATGTAAACTTTGCTGGAAAACATCAACAGGAGGGGCTTCAATAAGTATTTCATCTTCTGCATGCCTGATATCTTATGTCAAAAGACACCATTTATAATTCTTACACTGTGCTAAATCTACTAAATTATTCATTTTGAGTTGTAGCTCTCAAATGTTGGCCTCAGTCCAATTGCTAGCCCCAACTAGAGTACACCCAATGAAGCAGTTGCTGAATGTAAGTCAATACTTACATAAGTCTCATTGATTCCATGGGACTTCTTCAGATGGAGACTTGTAATTGGGTATAAACTACTGTTTCTTTATGGGCAACAGATTCCAGAGGGTTCAGTGGCAAAGAGCTTTCCAAGGTAATTCTTGGCATCCATTTACTGTTGCTCATCAATATTGCACTAGCAATCTACAAAGTGCTTCACAAACATTGGTCTCCCTTGATATATGTTTTTATTTGAATGCATCAGAATGCCAAGAGTGACTTACAGATTAAGACAGATGCATGCAGTAACACAGGGCTAGCAGGGTGTAGCGATTTGAGTGTTGAACAAAGACTCAGGGAGACCAGGATTTGAATCCCTGTTCAGCCATGGAAACCCACTGAGGAGTTTATCACATGGGAGGAGTTTCACTTAATTTCGAATGAAAAGAAAGCAGGGCCAAAACGCATTTCACGCGAATTCGCTAGTCGAGCAAATTTAAGTGAATTTGAATTGCATTTGAAGTGATTTCCCATTGCCCAAAATATTGCCTGAAATTGCATGTGTTAGTCTATCACGCAATAACGTTAAACCCCATGATTGTGTTCGGATTGCCATTGGATTATACTTCCAGTTTTCCTTGTCTGATAAACTCTTGAGTGACCCTGTGGAAGCCACACTCTCTCAGGCTGCATCCACACTTCATAAATAATACAGTTGGACTCTACTTTAAATACTATGGCTCAATTCTATGGAATACTGGGAACTGTAGTTTATTGTGGCACCAGAGATCTCTGACAGAGAAGGCTAAATGCCTTGCAAAATTACAGTTATTGCACCATGACAGTTAAAGTGGGGTCAACCTGGATCATTTCTGCAGTGTGGATGCAGCCTCAGTCTAATGGGAAGGCAATGGCAAACCCCCTCTCAATAGGGTCACCGTAAGTCAGAGTCAACTTGAAGCCACATAACAGCTGCAGCAACATGGGAAGATATTACCCACAACTACAGAGCATGTGTGTATGTGTGCCTTCAAGTTGCCAGTCGACTTTGGCAATCTCATGAACATCATAGGTTTTTCTTCAGCAAGGAATCCTCAGAGGTGGTTCAACTATATCTGAACTATAGGCTACAGCAACTGGTGTTAATTGGTGGTCTCCCATCCAAGTACTAACCAGGGTCGATCCTGCTTAGCTTCCAAGATCAGACAAAGCTTGGTGCCTTATGAGTAATATAGAGTACCCAACCTGAAAAGAAAACCAATAAAACTGGCTTTTAAAGGCTGTTGAGAATAAAAAGCTCTTTACTTGGGAGTCCTAGGTGACACCTGCACTGCAGAAATACTCCACTTTAACTGCCATGGTTCAATGCTATGGAATTCTGGTGCCACAACATACTATAGTTCCCAGAATTCCCTAGCATTGAGACATGGCAGTTAAAGTGGTATGAAACTAGAGTATTTCTGCAGAGCGAATGCAGCCCAAATTATATTGAAGAGAATGTCACTTCTAATAGAAGGCTACTTTTGTAGTCTTCCCTTCTTGTTATTATTATGGCCTGTCAAGTATGTACTGTCAAGTTAGCTTTGACTTATAGTGACCCTATGAATGAGACACCACCAGCAGCCCTACTCAGCTCTTCAATACTCAAGGCCAAAGCTTCCTTACAGAGTCAGGTCATGTATAAGGTGGAGGCTTCCCGTGGCTGATTTTGACACAGGGGCAGGAACATACATTTTATTGTGTCCACTCCCTTTAGTTTGAAGGTAGTTTGCCTAGAACTTGACTTCATTGTCAGTGATGGACCTGAATAGTCTCCACTTCTTTTTCTTGTTGGTAATTCAAGCCTTAAGTGTGTTAGATACAAACAATGCAAATCTTCAACTCCACTGGAACTTCCAAGTAATTTTGTATTAGATTGTGCAGCTGAATCTACAATGACCACTATTTAAAGGTTCTTTGTACTTTATATGCTTTTTAGTGTACACACACACACACACACTTTTAATGAAAATAAAACACACACACACACATATAACACATGTACACAACCTCTCAGTCTCTTTTCAAGTCTTTGGAACAATGATATTTTACTCTGACTGTCAGTGCTCCCAAGACAACCCATGGAATAAGCAAACCGAGATCTTGCCCTGGATGCTGGGCTGAAGCAGCTGCCAAGCTGAACTTGTGAATTGTGACTCAGTGTCAGTTGAACATGTCACCTGAAATGGGCTATGGCTGAGACTAGTAGTATGTTGTATTAACTCTCCCCCAGCATCCTTCATGTAGTTTAGCTACTCATAATAAAAAATTAACTTATTAGCTTTACAACCCATTTCTGGTTTGATGTCCAGACTTGAAAAATGTGCAGTGGCGGCACCATCTTTGACAGGAAAGGCTGGGCTGACATCCTCTTTGACTGTTTCACGGTATGACCTTCCTGTTCAGGCAGGCATTTGCTTTGTGAGTTTTATTAGCAGCTCTGTAACGTTGTATTATTAATCCATATTTACTGTAATTTGATTGCAACACTTGTAAGTGTGTGTTTTTTTTTTGAAAGAAGAAAATGCTGTTAGTCACCTTAAATGGGATAAAATGAACAGGAAATGCAGGATTTAAGTTTTCATACACATTCATTAAATTAAATGTCAATTTGTGAGCCTGTCTGCCCCTGAGATCTGCAGGAGAGGCCTTTCGTTCATGTCATGACCTTTGCAGGTGTGGTTGGTGGGAACACAAGATAGAGCCATCTTGGTATCTGTCCCTGGACTTTGGAACTTCCTCCCTAGAGAGGCTAGAATGGCTCTCTCCTTGGACTCTTTCCATGGGCTAGCAAAGCTTATTATTAGACTAGGTCCTTGGTACGCACTGGATATTGGTTCCGGGGCCCTCTGTGGATATCAAAATCTGTAGATGCTCAAGTCCCATTAAATACAAGGACACAGTGAAATTCCATGAGCCACACAAAAGAAGTCCTTCCTTTTCCTTTGTAAAAGAAGCCAGGGACTGATGGGGTGAGAGAGTTAGGCGACTAAGAAGCAGGAATTTACAATTTATATTAGTGTTTTTTAGCTTTTATTGTGTCATGTCCCACATTTTTCTCGAATGTCCTACATTTTGCAGTCCCTTGTCCTCCTTTGAGGTTAGGACATCTGCAAAGGAGGACAAGGCACTGCAAAATATAGAACCTTCAAGAAAAAGTAGGGCATGAGACAATAAAGAGCTAAAGACACTCATAAATGTAAATGCCTGCTTCTTAGTGATGCTCAAAATGGGGGACTTTTTGGAATTCCTCCTGGGCAGTAGGTTGAAATGTAGGTTGAAATTTCCTCCTGGAAAAGGAGGACATCTGCTCACCCTGAATGTAGGACATTCAAGAAAAATGCAGGGCATTCTTCATCATGTTCAAAATGGAGGAACTTTTGGTATCCAAGAAAAGTGTAGGGCATGGCCAAATAAAAGCTCAATACATTTAATATAAATTCAGGCTTCATGTTCCAAATGGGGGACCTTTTGGAACCCCTCCTGGGCAGAAGGTGGAAATATAGGGACATGTCCTGGAAAAGGAGGACGGTCGGTCACCCTGAATGTAGAGCCTTCAGAAAAATGGAGGACATGACCAAAAAACCCCTTTACAACCCCCACTTACTATAAACCCCATGCTGCTTAGAGATGCTCCAAATGTTTCTGGGGGAGCCTGCAGTGTCCCTCGCGGCCAGCAGGTGGGGCTGCGGAGTCTCTCTCGCTCTCTCTGCCGCCTGCTTTCCTGGTTCCTTGCTCCGGGTTTTCAAGGCGTCCCCTTCGGTTTCGGAAGCAGCAGCAGCAGCAGCAGCAGCAGCAGCAGCAATGCCCTCGAAGTAGCCCCCCATCCTTCCTTCCCTCCCTCTCTCTTCTGTGGCGCTGATGAGAGCCGGAGCTGCGGAGAGAAGGAGGCTGGAGTGGCTGGCAGAAGAGCGCGGGAAGAAGGGGGCAGCAAGAGGAGGAGGAGGAGGAGGAGGAAGGCTGGGCGGGTGATGCTGAGGGGCCATGAAGGCTGGCGAGTGAGCCCCGCTGCCCAGCCTTTGCCTTGAGTCAAGAGGAGGCGAGGAAGAAGAAGAAGAAGAAGGAGGAGAGAGGCGTGGGGCTCTGCTCTGCTTCCTTGGGGCCCTTCTCCTCCTCCTCCTCCTCCTCCTCGCGTGGCCATGCCTTTCGCCAAGAGGATCGTGGAGCCCCAGTGGCTCTGCCGGCCCCAGCCCCTGGCCTCCCTGCTGGACGAGGGCCCCCAGAGTCCCCCCAGGGGCCCCCCAGGGGCCCCCCCTCAGCAGGGAGAGGGGCCCCCAGCAGAGAAGGCAGGCCGGCAGCAGGAGCAGGACCAGGACCAGGACGACGAGGAGGAGGAGGAGGAGGCAGCAGCATCAGCCTCGGGGCCGGAGAGCCAGGCGCAGTCCCCCTGTGGCCCGGGCTGCCGGGAGCTGTCCTGGGGGAGCAACGCGGCGCTCTCGCGGGTGCTGCGGCAGCTCTCGGACGTGGCCCGCCATGCCGGCGCCCTCTTCCAGGAGCTGGAGGCCGAGCTCCACGGCACCCACCGGCGCCTCCGGGCCCTTCAGGGGCGGGTCGGAGGCCTCCAGGGCGCCCTCCGAGGGATGGACCCCAAGCAGGAGCCCGTCCGTAAGTCCGCCGCCTTGCCTCCTCCGACGGAGAGGAACGGCAGGCAGGGCCGGGGGGGGCCTGGGGGGGCTTTCTTCCTTGGAGGTCCTCCATTCAGGGCGACCTGCCCTTCTCAGCAGGAGCCAGAGCCAGGGGGTGCTAGGGACAGGAGGGTCTTGTGTGGGTCTTGTGTGGACATGTCCTACATTTCCCCCTGGAGGTCCTCCATTCAAGGGGTCAGAGGTGGGGGTCCTCCTGGTTTTCCCAGGACATGCCTGATGTTTCTGCCTTCTGTCCAGAGGGAACCCGGGAAGTCCTCCCCTCGGGAGAGGAGGGTCTTGTGGGTTGTCCTTCTGTCTTGAAGGGCTCCTCCATTCAGGGTGAGCAGAGCCATGTCTTACGTTCCTGCCTCCCGTAAGGAAGGAATCCCCAAATGTCCTCCATTCTGAGCAGGACCAAGAGGCGTGTGGCTCCGTCTTTGGGCTCTTAGTTGAGAAACCCCCCTCCCCCCCATTTCCCTGGCAGGTCCTCCATGTCCTCCTCCATCGCCCTCGGAGGGAGGGAGGGAAGGGCCCTCTGGAGGGGGCTTGGGGGGACCCAGAGCACCCTCCGGGGAGGAAAGCATTGGGAACCAGGGAGGAAAGCCTTGCCTTGGCTGCCTCTGGAGCCCTTGCTTTGGGAGGCGTGGCAGGGAAGGGAAAAAGGATGCTGCCATGGCCATCCTGGCTTTATTTTGAGGAGACCTGTCCTTTTCAGCCCCCTTTTCCTCAGCACTTGCCCTGACAGACCCCCCCCCCCCAGTCGCCAGGGATTAACCTGGGGAGAAGGGTCACTTTTCTAACCACAGAGGTGCCAATATCTGTTGGGGGGGGGGGCTATAAGGATTAAACTCTGCCTAAAGTTGGGCTAGGTGCCTTTGATTTGGGTGGCTTTTTTTAAATGTCCAAAGCGGCTGTTTGGGTTTCAGAAGCCATTGCTTGGTCCAAGGTGGGCTGGAGAAGAGAAGCCTGAGGCAGCCAAGTGGGATAAGCCCCCTTCCCCAAACCCACATATTTTGATGTTTGGGGAGATGGCCTTCCAAGCTTCTCCATCCCTCCTCCTCCTCCTCCTCCTCCAACCTGCACCCAGAGCCCCCGCCTTCTCTTTCTGTAGAGACCGTTAGCCAGACAGACCCCTGATGCTGAAGGGCTGATGCCCAAGGGACCCTCGCTTTCTGGGTGTGGGGAAGGGGGCATGGAGGAGACCCGGCTCTAGGCAGGGGGCTTGTTCTTTTCTAAAGGAAGGGGGAGAGGCATGTTTTCCCCACCCCAGATGGAGACTTCTCCTCCTCCTCCTCCCTCCTTCAGAGATCTGCCTGACCCACTTTTCCTGCTGATGCCAGGGATGGTTGGGGAGGGGGAGGGAAGCTCAGCCTGGGGAGGGAGGGAAGGAGGGGGAGTCCCCATTTGGGAGGGCTTCCTCTCCTCCCCTCTTCCTCTTCTGCTCGCTGCCCATTCCTTAGGGGTTGGCATCAAAGATGCCCCCTTGGTTTTGCATGCTGGAGGCAAATTGCTGCATCTCTGTAGGGTTTTCTGTACCAGGCAGGTTGCCTGCCAGGTCAGTTGAAAAGTCCAGAAGGCCAAAGATATCTATATCTATATTTATATTTATATCTATACCATCTTTCTCTATCTATTGGGATGATGAGGGAGGGAGAGGGAAGCCTTGGAGGGGATCCCTCTGGCTAGGGTTGGCATTTCTGCAGCCTAACCCCCCTCTCTGCCAACCCCCTCACCGATCCTATTGCAACTGGCCAGTCCACATCATCATCATGACTGCCTTTCTTTCAAATGCCCCCTTTCTCCTCTGAAACCCTCCTCCACCCAGATCCACTAGATTTTGGTGGTCTTGCTGGAAGAACAGCCTTCTTCTGTTTTTCAAGGGAGGGAGGTTGTGTTTCCTTATGTAGAGATCACCTTGTGTTGGTCCAGCCCTTTCCCCAGAAAAGCAGAGAGGACAGCAGTTGCTCAGGCTGGCTAACAAAATGGTTTTACCTTGGCATTTTAAACCTGCCTTTTCCAGCAATTGCAACCTAATATCTCTCTCTCTCTCTTTTTCTCTCTCTCTCTCTTTTTCTCTCTCTCTGTGTGTGTGTCTGTCTAAAATGCACGGTTTGGGGTTTGTGAATAGCAGGGAATCTTTTCTTCTCTGTATGTCAAGAAAAAAACTGGCCATCCAGATGAGAAGAGTGGATCTGATGCTGATTACTGTTGTAAATGTCCAAAGAGCCTGAGTTCTGAAAAATATTTCATGGTGGCAGAGGACTCCCATGTTGGAAGATGTAGAATATATTATTGTGTGGAATGTGGGTTTTGTGCGGATCTTTGTGTGTGGCTGCTGCTTTACTCCTTGGTAGCCTGGCACTTCTTGCCCACCCAGTCAGAGCCAGTCTGTGTCCATTAGGTGGAAAGGGAAGCCAATAGAGACAGAAGAGCACTGGGGCATCTTCCTATGTTAGTGGGGTGGTGAATCCACTCCAAATATTAGCTTCAAGCCTAAAGAAGCTGTCCCAGGTGCTGAACCTATTCTGAGGAAAGAGTTCAGCAACATGGATAGCTATTTTGATACTTAGACTAAAACCCAGAGTGGGTTCTCTGCTCCACTGTCATGGAGACTACCAGCTGCCAATGCCTGAGAGGATCAGCTGGCTTGCGCTGAAGAAGCCCAGGTTCTGATTGGGCTTCTAATCAGAAGAAGATGAGGATTTATTTATGGAAGGCAGGTAAAAAGTCTAACTTGTGGTGCCATTCAGATATGTTAGGACTACAAATCCCATCATTGTCAGCCAGTATGACCAAGAAAAGCACCTAATTTGGGAGGAGGCACTGGATTTAGAGAGCTTGGAGTTGTCCTCTTGCGTTGCACTCAGAAGCATCATTACAAATGGTAACTAGAGTAGCTTTATCTTCAGAGTATAATGGACAACTGTGCAGAGAGAAACAATTTAGTCCTTGTGGACTTGGTGGGCTCCAAGAGTTGGATTTGATGGCCATTCATGGACTGTACTTTGCCCATTCTTTCTTTAGAGCTTCGCATTGGCACTTCAAAACATTTGCTTCGGCACTCTTTGAATATGTCGGGAATGTGTATCTGCCAGTAAATTGTTCTGATAACAGTTTACCTGCTTTGATTTCCCACAAGGAACTTGACAATTGTAGATCAGTAAACAGGCTGACTGTTCTTTGTTGAAGCTGCCTTGTCCCCTCCACTGACCCACAGTAGACGGGCAGAGGGAATGGATTGGTTTATAGCTGAGAGGTAGAGCACCTCCTTTGCTTTAAAAAGTTGAGTGCCTATAGCTAGGAGCACCACTGTCTGAAAGTGTAGAGCACCAGGGCATGTCTGGACATCACTGACAATATTGAGCAGAGAAATGGGCTCTGAGCTGGCTGGGGGATTCTGGGAACTGAAGTAACTTCTTGGAACTCTGTCCTGGCCAGTGCTTTTTTGTTTTTGTTTAAATCCAGTTTCCGCATGGGATCCGTCCCGTGTGATAAACTCCAGTGTCTATTTTGGAAAATGTTAGAAGACAATTAAGATATGCTGTTAAGGACCAGTGGGCAGCTATGGTCACTAGATGTTTTTAGACTATGGCTCCCATAATATCTCAGAACTTGCTAGGGATGATGGTAGCTGTAGGCAGAAAACATCTGGAAAGCCTCGCTTGATCACCCCTGCTGCTTTTTGATGTATCTTCAGCTAATATGTATCATGATTCATGTTAGAATGATAGCACTGGAAGACTCATCTGTCACTAGTCGCTAAATACAACTGCTGGTCCCAACTTGAGTAGGGCAACAAAATCAGTGGAATTTATATAAATATTAACCATTCAGACAGAGAGCATGGTGTATTAGTTTGAGCATTGAAATATGACTCTAGAAACCAGAGTTCAAATCCCCATTTAGCCATGGAAATTAAGTGGGTGACCTTGAGCAAGTCACATTCTCTCAGGGGAAGGCACCGGCAAACTCCCTCTGAACAAATCGTGCCCCAAAAAATCCCATGATAGGTCTGTGTAAGGGTGGCCAGAAGTCAGAAGTGACTTGAAGGCACACAACAGCAGATTAACCATTCCATAACTAATTATTTGGGTCTACTCTAGCTGGGATTTGTGATTGGATTTAAGCTTAGCACTGTAGTTCAGAAGGGATATGTTCCCTTATCCTTTCTTTAAGCAAACCCATTGTAGACTCATGTATCACTTCATATCCTTGTAAACACATTTCTCACTGAGCTTTTGTAGTGTAAAGTTGTTTAGTTATATTTCCCAAGACATCGAGAAGTAATGTTTTTTAATTAATGCTGCAAATCATGTACATACAGGCTTCTTTCTGGTTTTTTTAATGTATATCTATATATAGATATATTATAAGGGTGTTAAGCCATTAGTTTTCTTGCTGTGGAAAAGACAATTGGTTCTGTGAACCCCTAATTGCAGTCCAGGGAGGATGCTTGCTAATCTGAGCAGTGCTATATCCTGGCCATTTGCCTCTCATCCTGGAGAAATATAATTGGAAGCAATTAACTCCCTTCAGCAAGAGAGAAGTAACATTTGAAGACAAATATTTCCAAAATAAAGAATGGTTTTGACCCAACATTACTATTTCCTCTTACTGATGCTTACTTGTCTGTGTCACTTATGTTTGAATGGCACTGAGGTCTTGGTTTACTGTGATTTGTATGATTCTTGATATCAAGATGATTAGGAGGCACATAGTGTGATTGGTTCTTGCTCTATTAAAATACAGTAGTTATACTTAGTTTTAACTGGACCTAGCATTAGTGCTTGTTTATCTTCCACATGAGGCTTATTTAAAGTTAGTGTGGGGCAATGGCTAGTGGGCCACTTTAGGATTTGAAAGTATTTCTTTAAAAAAAGTAAAAATAAGTGGGAAGGTTGCACATAAAGCTGACTAGGGCTAAAGCTGGTCTTTTCACATGGAATATACTGTATGCATAGAATGATTTAATTAGATACAGCGAGATCTTTCTAGATAAGAGAAAACACTGAACATGAATCTCCTCATGTTTATATTGTCACAGGAGATGGTAAAGAATAGGTTGGACCTAATTTGCATAACATTCAAGGAATTGGTGCTGCCTTTCCTTTAGACCAAAGGTGAGTAAACTACAAGCTTTGGAGTGTATTTTGCATCCTTTTGAGATTCCCCCAAAACAGCAAATCACCATGTCAGGCTGTAAACAGAAGAAACTTCCCCAAGCCATGGAAGAATATTCCCCCAAACTGACAGCCACTTCTGGTTTTGGTTTATTCATGTACAGAGGAGCATTGCAGCCAATTTTGTGGTAGATGTGGCCCATGGAAGTTGGAGGGGCATAATTGGTCTCCTGTGCCCTTTGCAGTGACGCACCCCACTTGGCTGCCTCCAATCCCTGCCTATTGGGATTGACACAAAAATAAGCACAAAGCAAGAGCCTGTTGATTCCTTTTTTGACTCACAGTTAAGTTGTGTCTCCTGGTACAACTTAATTATTACACCATATGCCAACAGAGTAAAGGATCCACTCAAAGGACAGCTCATACTACTGCAGTCTAATGACATGTATGTTTTAATCTCCTATAGAAAGTGTATCTACCATATATCCTCAACAATGCACTGGACTCCTTGATAAGAAGAAAAGGAGGTCACTAAATTGGTATTTGCATACCAAATTTTTCAGTGAAGGAAGATATATTTATTTTGTTGGGAGAGCATTAAAATCAACTCCAACATTCAAACCATTTTGAAGTTTGGATGTTATAGTCTAGCAGCAAGTGTATAATGTGTTTCTGCTGGTTGGGCAGATCTGCGATTACTTTCTGTGTTTTGCTGTAGTGTGTTATGACTCTCCTGGTCACATGGTGAAGATTAAAGAGTACAACAACAAAGATTAAAGGAAAGACATTGTTCTGTGAGTCTAGTCAATTCAAGATACAGTGCAGCTTGGAATACTTGGTTATAAACATTCATGACTCCTTGCATTATGTAACCTCCTTTCAGTGGAATGAGGCCCACCTGACTAGGTCATTCCTGGGTCAGGTGGGAGAAACACTGGCACAGTCACTCACGGCACATGTTTATGGCCTCTCCTGTCTGTCGAGTACTGTATTTTGTGTTGTGATCCAGGTTGGCTGAACTGAAGTCAGATGAGAGGCATCATCCTAAAATTGTTTGTGCATATGAGATGATAAGGATGTTGTCAGTGATACACTGAAGAGTATGGGTGCAATCCAGTTGTGTCTGTTGGCTGTGATGTGGCATCGGCCAGGGAAGTATTCCCCCTTCTCCACCACCTTTCCCACTGCTCCAAATCTGTGCTGGAGGGCTATAGGAACGGGAAGAAGAAGATGGGAAAGCTCTGCTCTTGAAGGCCATACACTGGATATTGGATGCAGCCCCATGTCTTGTAGTGAGATGAACTTCAGTAACATAAGCTACATCGACACTGCAAAAAAATCCAGTTTGTCACCACTTTAATTATAATGGCTCAAATGCAGTAGAATTCTGGGAACTGTAGCTGGCTGTGGCTCCAGAGCTCTCTGACAGAGAAGTCTAAATACCTCACAAAACTATAGTTAAAGTGGTGTCAAAATCGATTATTTCTGCAGTGTGGTTGCAGCCCGAGTCTTAGCTGTGTTTGTCAGTTATTTACAGAATGCAGATAATATAATCTCATAAGTTAAAGAGTGAACAAGTGGAAAATTGGGACTCTGTAAAATGTTTTTACACAATGGATCACTTCTTATTTTGATTTTGCTATGCAATTGCAGAATTCTTCTGACTCCAAATTTATGTTGGCTCACCCCTGTGTTAGAGTAGCCTGGGGCTGATTTCATGACTGTGAAAGTAACTTGAGGATTACTTACAAAATATTGAAGTCATGAACATAAAGGAAGCCACAACAAAGAGCGTTCAGGGTTGGCTTTAATTAATTTTTAAAACTGACAAGATAAAGCTTCTTATAACAGCAATGTTTAGTTATCCTACTATTTTCTTTTCAGCTTTGTCTTTCCTGTAGCAGACCAGACCTCATAAAAAGCCCATAACAGGGTTTGCTTGTTTGTTTATTTTTCCATTGAAACCTGAACTTTTCTCTTGTACTGCTGCAGTATCTTTATTCTTTTATATTAGAATTTGGAGGATCTGCTGGACTCTTCTGAGCTAGAGGATTAAACCTGAAAGACATGGAGAGAGGCTATTGATTGGGGCCAGGAGCAAAATTATTCCAGCCCCATGTGGACTCCGGAAATCAGGGTTTTATGTTTGCAAGGCTTTCTGTCCAGTCACATGTTTGTAGTGTAATTGTTTTAAAATGAAGCTTTGCGTTTTGCACATATTGAAGGCAAGCAGAGCAGGCTCTGTCATTATGTAGAATAAGCCAGTTTTCTCCAGGAGCATATTATGGCTGAGATCATTTACTGTAGAGGGTAGGATAAGAGTTTCACATGTGGAATTTGACTACGGGTTCACCTATCACCACCCTCAGGACTCCCTGCTTTACTACAGTAGCCCACCCCTAACCATTCTAACATTGATAGAGAGCCGTGAGGGATTGGTAGTGCATCTGGCCATGTTCCCATACATGGCCAGATACACTACTGATCCCTCGCTACTCTCTATCAATGTTAGTCAGATAGAGGACATCTTCTGCCAAGATCTGCTGGATCCTCTAGAGGCCTCAGTAGATGATGTCCTCAGTCTGCATCTGGCTATGGGAACACACTTGCTATGGAATTGCCCCAGCACTGTCCACTAGTGGAGTAGCTGTTCAGGGAACCAGCAAAACCATGAGTCCGGAGGAGGAGCTCTGGTAATTGTGGAGGGAAGAGAAGGTGCTGCAAAACTCTGTGTTTTTTTCTGTAACAGACTAATACTGCTGTATCCACCCCCCCTCCCAAGAAAAAAAATCACCTCTCATTGAAGTGAATATTTGTGACCCAGTGTTTGTCCCTAAATATTGCCACAACGTTTCAGTTCTTTTTATAGCTATGGTAACTTGTGGGAAAACATTACAGTGATTGTTGAACTTTCTGCTAGAACCCACAAATATTCCTTGGGATCTACTGAGTGACCTGGTGTGGGCAGTGTACGTATTTACGGCTATTGTAAAAATGTGAGTACAGGTCTGTAATAAATGATTTTCACACTGGTTTTTATTTACTTTCCTTTTCCCCTGGTGTGATTCATTTTCAGGAATATTCATGTTGAGAGATACGTGGGATATATGACTTGTGTGGGAAATACAGTGCAAATTGTCATGTGGCTCTTTTGCTGTGTTTTCCAAATATGTGGTATGAGAAATGCTAATAATTAGAGCAGCGTGGGCACTTGGATGATTTTTCACACTTAAGGCATAATTTGTGCAAAAAGGGGTACTCATTCATGCTACCTACACAGAGATGATCTTGACATAGGGAAGTGTGGTGTATGAAGCAGCTGCTGGAACCAATGGGATGCCTGTTTCTAAATATAAAGTACTTTAGTTTGACTTTTCTGGAGACGTTGGAAAGGAAGAGCATCTGGAATATTTTCAAAAACTCTTGTTTAGTATGACCTGGGGCTGAAGGAATGAACTATTTTAGATGAAATTGTGAATATAAAATATAGCTCTGTCAGTCAAACTCTGCTTTGGTTGGAGCAAATCAGATTTTGTTGACATTTCTTGCATATAGTTGTCTGTTTTGTAATTTATAGACCAAGGATCAGATTATGTCTGGCTTTAACATAGGTATGCAAAGGGTGGGAGGAAAGGGCATAACAAATCACTTTGGATATGGAAGAGAATGGAAAGAGGGGCTGAGTTTTAAACAGAATGGAGGCATTTTCCAAACCAAAACCTGGATGTAAAGAACTACCGTCTATACTCGACTATAAATTGACCTTATGTATAAGTTGAGGACAGTTTTTGGGAATAAAATTATGGATTTTGATCTGACTCATGGATAAGTCGAGGGTAAAACTTAGGAGCATGTAACAAAGAAAATAAAGGATGAAGCTAAGGAAAATGATGCCAAAAAACTTACAAAATTCTGGCAGGCATAACTGTTTGGGCTTTTCCCATCCAGGCATTCACAAAGTTCAGATGTGAAGCTATGGTGGACAGAGCAGAAGGGCTTGGTAATTCTTTTAGGTGCTTTTGGAATCGTCTAAGCTCTTGACAAAGAAAGAGAGTGATTCCTTTTTTGACCTGTGCATAAGTCGACCCAGTTTTTGGGGGGTCAATTTTTTGACTAAAATTTTTTCTTATACATGAGTATATACAGTACATTAATTCATGAAAGGGCTTTCTGCTAGCTTTGTGAGGTTTTTGGCTTTCCCTCCTCTTAAAAATTGTAGTGGTTTTTGCCATATTGAAAATCTGTTTTGAAAGCTAGTTGCTGTGCTTCTTGAGGGGAGGCTGAAGTTGGAGCGATGTGGGTCTTGTTCTCAGAGAATATGTGGCATGGTTCTTTAGGTCCTGACTATTCATGATATTTCAGACACATTCCTGACTGCTCCAGAGGCTGGAATGAGACTCAGCTGTGATCGTCATGATTTCCTTGCACCACCTCACTATTTATGGCCTGACTCCAGACCTCTCCAGTGATTAAATCTGACTACTGTCTAATAAATAGGATTAGCGCTTCCAGGTGTACATTCATCTTGGCAATCTTTTGATGTCTAAAGAAGAGAAAATGCAATCCACTGAATATTGTTAGGTAATACTTGTTGTTTTTTTTTAATGAAAGAGGTGAGCTTTCTCCCACCCAACTAAAAAAGCTGTGTTTTATATTGTCTGATCAGAATTTGCTATAAAACTCTCCATTAGATCTGTTTCCCTATTAAATTGAGAAGATGATCTTTCTTGGCTCTATTGGTTATATGTAGGTTGTGCATGATGCAGTTTTTGATCCCTTTGATGTTAATTAGTATGAAGTGAGATTAGCAGTCCTTCTAATTACCTTGAGATTTGGAATTTATAAATAAATGCTGACATATTCAAGGGCAGAGGAGTTACAGTGTAAGAAAAATGTGATATAAAATGAAAAGCCCCAAGGCTTTAGAGTATAATATGAAGAAAGGACAACATGCAATCGGTATTTTTTCATGACGAAAATAGCAGTATAATTATAGTTATTTCCTATGCATCAAATATTTCTACTAGTTTCTCCTGAGAGTAGTTATTAAGGTAGGTACATACAGTGAATATCTAAACTTAAGACTTTAACACTATTGTGTTGGTCAGGTATGTTTAGCTACCTGTTTCATGTAGTGTAGTGGTTTGAGTGTTGAACTATTACTCTGGAAACCAGGATTTGAATCCCTGCTCAGCCATGGAAACCCACTGGGTGATCTCGGACAAGTAAGAATCTCTCAGTCAGCCACAGAAGAAGGCAACAACAAACCCCATCTGAACAAATCTTGACAGGAAAACCCCATGATAGGGCCCCCCTAGGGTCATTGTAAGTCAGAAACTACCTGAAAGCACACAACAACATCCTGTTATATTGCAAGTCATCTTTTTTTTTGTTAAACTATTTGATCATTTGTCACAATATTATTACTCTTACTGGCAGCATTTCTCTAGGCCAAGGCTAGAGTCCTCCAGGTGTTGTTGGACTACAACTCCCAATAGCCCCATCCAATATAGACAAGAGTGAAGAATGTGAAGAATATTGGGAGTTGCAGTTTAACAACAACTGAAAGGCTGTGTGATTGCCACTTCCACTGTAGGATTTCAGAAGCATTTCTCTCACATCACCTGCTGTTGACTCAATTTTTGTGAAGAACTCAAGGACTGAATTTAGGACTTCCTGCAAGCAGCACATATTTATTATCATTTAACAATTATTCTTCCATCCAATATTATCTCTCAGTCGTATGTAGAGAGTTCTTGTAGCACCTTTGAGACTGACTGAAAGAAAGAAGTTGGAAGCATGAGCTTTTGTAGACTTCAGTCTACTTCCTTAGAAAGTAGGAAGTAGGCTGAAGACTACGAAAGCTCATGCTGCCAACTCCTTTCTCTTAGTTAGTCTCAAAGGTGGTACAAGATCTCTCTACATACTGATTCTACATACTAACATGGCTATATCTTTGAAATCTATTGAAACTGGTAATTTTTCATATTTTTCTAAATTATTGGAGAAAAAGAATTTGGCCTGATACAGATGGGCACAAAGCAGTGTACCACCGCCGATTCTAGGGTTCTGGATTGCACAGCAACCGTAAGGTCTGGAACCCTAGAACGTGTGGATGCTGTCATCATAGCAGCCTCCCATCCACACAGGGGCCACCATGATGGCATCTGTGACAAGAAGCGACATCATAAGGGCTGTGACAGAGCTCCTTCTTAGAGCAGATAATTCCCGTGGCAACTGCATGGCCACGGAAACAATCCTGAGGAGAAAGGGGTCGCCCCATTCTCCTGTGTAGGGCCGGGGTGTCCAGGGGCATGAAGCCCCAAGGACACCCCTTTTCTGGGCCAAGGAGAAGCGGCATTTTGCTATTTCTCCATGGCCACGAAAACGCCAGATTGGAACCGCAGGGTTGCGGTGAGGTTGACCTGGCCCCAATCCAGTGTAAAAAGGGACGGGTGCAGGCCACCCCTTTGGGGCAGTCTGTACTGGGCCAAAGTCAGTTAAAATCAGAGGTAATAAACTATCCTTGCATTTTAAATGCACACATACAGAAACACAGAGGCTTAGATTTGTACCTGTAACCATACTCAGCTGAAAATAGAGCTGGTTGATTTCAGCAGAACTTCCTTCCAAGTAATGATTGCTTGTGCTTGCAGCTTAGGCATGCTTGCTAGTCAGGAGTACCATTCATCAACCTGGTTGACTTGTCTGCAAATGTGCTTAGAAAGTGCTTAAAAAGGATTTGTGTAAAATATACAAAATGACAAAGTGAATGGACTGGGGGATGGGGCTAGGAGTTAACTGGTGGGGTATATGCTTTTCATGCAGAAGTAATTGGCATAGGGGAATATTTACTTCCAAGTGTTGTGCTTAGTGTGGGAGACAGTCAACCAGATCCTCTTCATCTGTTTTAGCTTGTGATGCAAGGAGGTGATTCAGATTCAGGCAGCCTATGGTTGTGCTGTATCAGTTGTGAAATGGTGGCTGGGACCCATGGTCAATGAAAAAGGCATTCATTTTTGTCTTACTGTGTTACAAATGTCAGAACACCTATTGCCTACCATATTCTTCTTGTGTACTTCAGCAGTAGAACAGTGGGGATACGTTATGCTGGATAATCACAATCATTAGAAGGCCCACAAAAAAGTTCAGTGATCACTGACATTCTTCTTCATTTTGTGCCTTATCACTGTGCATTCTTGCAGTTGTTACATTGGGGATGTGCTGTACTATTTTGTCAGTTCAACAAAGTTAAACAGGAGATCTTCAATCCATCTGAAATACTTCCAGCGCTACTCAGCACTTTATATGTGCAACTATCCCAGGAATATAATTCTGTTGCAAGTTTACAGGAAAATTTAACAATTAACAGTAATCCTAACTGCAGTTTTTTCCTATTTTTAGAAAACTGGGCTGTTTATGCTTCTTTCCATTTGTGTGCTATGAAGCAGTTCTCTCTCATTCAGTGTAACTCTCTCCCACATCCTCCAAAAGCCTAGCGAAGGCTCTCGCTGAGTGCTTTTTATTACAGTGAATCAATACAGAATCACTCTATAGCTGAAGCTTTTAAAACTGTTGAAGATACCAAAAATGAAAACTAAAATGCAAAGAAGTCAATAATATACAGTTAAATCAGCATGACACAATTTACAAAACAGAGCATAAATATTAAAGGCAACACCTACCAAAGATCTAAAAACAGCCAAGAAAATTAACAATATAATACTTGTACAACTGATAAACATATATTAAGTTTGACATACTGTGGGAATCTAAAGTCTTTTGTCTCATGCTGAAAAGTTAGTATTTTGTCCTGGTGTGTAAGTGTGTGTGTATGTGCTTTCAAGTCACCTTATAGGGCTTTATTAGGCAAGGAATACTCAGAGGTAGTTTTGCTAGTCCCTTCCTATGAAATGTAGCTCACAGCACCAGGTATTCCTTTGTGGCCTCCCATCCAAATATTAACTGGGGCTGACTCTGCTTAGTCTCCAAATTCAGACAGAATTTGGTGCCTTTTGGGTATTTTTTAGGCCCAGGGATTTCTAGTTAATCTGTAGTCAGGTTTTTATAGACATTCTTCTTCAATGCTCCACAGTGTAATCAAAGCTTGGAAACATCACCTTTGGGAATCACATGTGGCTAGGGGATTCTGAAAGGCTTAGTGAAAAAAGGGACATTTCCAGTTTCTGAACATGAGAGTCCTGCTGGATCAAGCCAAAGACCTATCTAGTCCTGCATTTTCTTCTCAGAATGGCCATCTAAATAGCTTTGGGAAGCTGAGAAGCCGGGCACAAGCATAATAGCATTTTTGCATTCATGGTCCCAGACTTGAGAGGTATGGGGCTCCTGATATGAGAGATTATATGCAGCCATCATGACTACCATCCACTGATCAGCATCCTGTTGGTGACATTTGAGACAGGAATACTTCTGCTTTTTTTCAGTCTCTTCTCTCTTTTTCTCTTCCCATGCTTCCCGATCACAGCAGATCTTTTCTTCTTCTTTTGGTGAACCAGTGCTGCTTGCCAGGTAAAAGTTTATGGTTAAATTGTAGCATTGGTTCAAAGTGATAATTCGAACACAGAATAGGAGGACTGCTGAAACATGCCCATAGAAGAGAGATAAATTAACATCAGACTAAGTTTTGATCTGAATAGAGACTTGTATTACAATCTCTTTTAAAAGTAGATTATTTTTGACTTCTAATGCTGTCATACTTCATTTGTTAGTAGCAACAGCATGTGCCTGCAGAAAGCTGAACTTTGCTGATAATAAAAATGTGGGAGTCTGCAATAAAAATGAGTTGTTGTATTAAAAATTAGGCTGAAGTCATGTCGTGAAATTTTTCAACATAATATTAAAGTTTTATCATTTCCATGTGTCCCAGGCAACCTGATAAACAGAAGGTTGGTTTTTTCAAAAAAGAAAATTATTAGGGTGTCAAATGTAAATATTCCAGCTGCTATGGAAAGAAAGAAATGAGGGACCATGCAGAGGACAGATTTTTAAAACCCCTCTCACTCTTTCCAAAACTGAAGAGAGAGTTTGTATTGCTGTCAAGAAAATTTCTTTTCTGCACAGATGAAATTCCTTTGGAGAGGTGTCCTATGTTACCTAGAAAGAAGTTTGCTGTTGTGTTTGTATTTTTATCTGAGAATCCAGGGCAAAAGCTGATTATAACACACACAATACATTCTTGGGGATATTTTCAGCATTAAGTTTTCCATCATGTCTTTTGCTTACTGTTAAGTAAGTAAAGAATTGGTTCATTTTCCTCCCTAGTGTTTCCTATAACATACAATCAAGTCTGGCCTAGATATGTAGAATTGTTAGTGACATTCAACAGCTTCTCTTGGTAGAGATAGTGTGAGCTGAGTCAAAATAGTTATACTTATTGCTTCAGGTTTTATATATTTGGGGTGTGCTAGGTTACACTAAACAAAAGAGAACATCTGTTTAGATTAGTCACTGTTAAACATATCACCCAAAATGTCTTTTAATAAATGACTTACTGAAATAAAGTGTGGTAGGCTTTTTTTAAAACAAATATCTGCAAGGAGGAGCAGAATAGATAAATGGTTCTGAATAAAATGATGAAGATAGTAGGGAACACACCTATATATTTTTTTTAATCTTGGTTTTCCAAGCTCCCTGGAGAAGATATATTTAGAGATGCCCATATAAATGCAGTAACAAATGAACAAACGAAATAGACTTACTTACTTTACTTTAGCTTACAAAGCAGACATGGAAAAAAATTCACTTTTCCAATTGATTCTTTGGATGCATCTACACTGTAGAAGTAATGCAGTTTGACATCCCTTTAAGTGCTATAGCTCCATCCTGTGGAAACCTGTGATTTGAAATTTTACAAGGTCTTCCCTACCAAAGAGTGCTGGTACCTCCCAGGATTCTGAAGGATGGAACCATGGCAGAAAAAAGTGGTGTCGAAGTGCACTGGTTCTACAATGTAGTTGCGGTCTGAGAGTGAATTAAAAACAGTTTTTGTAATGTCTGATTCTCTTCAGTACTATTAATATTGCTTGTAGAATAAGTGCAAAACTAAGTAGTGCATAAGATTGTGTGGTACATGACATAAGAAAAAATATTTTGCACTGTTATGTATATTGTTTAATTTCAAGATATGTGAGTGTAAAATTTCAGAAATAGTCAATAGTTAGGAAGCAAAGAGAGGATGGGTAGTGCAAAATTAAGCCTGGTTTAGTTAAGAGTGCTTCTCAGTGATGTTTGTTAGTTCATTCTTGTGAATCCAGATATATGTACACACCTGATCCATGTCTCCTGTATGAATGGATAAATCACAGCTTTTGCTATACACTAGGTTTTATAAATGTGCATCTATTATTTTCATCTCAAAAAAAGGTATCAAACTACATTTAAAAAGGCACATTTCCACATCAAATACATTTTAAAATGCATACTTAGTGTCTTGTGCAGATTACAGTACACAGATGCTTAGAAATGATACAGGATGGATTTACTAGTGAGCTTACATCCATTCCTAATTTTCACTGCAAATTTCTAATTTAGTTTACACTAGAATCTATTGGAATTAAAGATGCCATATAATCTTTACACCCTGGGAATGGTTCTGGATCCAATTCTGTATCATTGAATTGGAGCTGTATGATATTTTTTCATGAAGATGAACCTTAAAAGAGAATCAGAGAGCATCTGCAAACATCAATTAGAATATACAGTCATAGATTTGGAAAAGACCACAAGGGCCATCCATTTTAATCATGCCATGCAGGAATACACAATCAAAGTACTTCCAACAGATGGCCATCTAGCCTCTTTTTAAAAACCTTGAAAGAAGGAGACTCCACCACTCTCCAAAGCAGCATGCTCCACTGTCAAATAGCTCTTATCATATTGATGTTCTTTGTAATTTTTAGGTGGACTCTCATTTCCTGTACTTTACATCCATTGCTCCATGACCTTGTCTCTGTAGCAGCAGAAAACAAGCTTGCCTCATCCTCATTATGACATCTCTTCAAATATTTAAACATGGCTATCATGTCACCCCTTAACCTATTCTTCTCCAGGCTAAATATACTCAGATCACTAAGCTGCTCCTCATAGAGCATGTTTTCCAGACCTTTCACCATTTTAGTCACCCTCCTCTAGAGACACTCTAGCTTGTCAACATCCTTCTTGAATTGTGATGCCCAGAACTGGACATAATATTCCAGGTGAGGTCTCACCAAGCAGAATAGAGTGGTACGATATCATATCATACTATGCTATACTATACTATATAGTTAAGAGGTGATATGATAACCCTGTTTAAGACATTAAGAGTTGATATGGTAGCCCTGAAGAAGAAGAGCCCTCCTTCCAGTCCATCTGGCATCATCCGGCCTGGGACAGAGTGAAAAGGTAGGCCCTACTCCATCAGGCATAGCCTGAAGAAGAAGAGCCTCGCTCCATGCCATCTGACATCATCTGGCCTGGAAGGGAGTGAAAAGGCAGGCCCTACTCCATCAGGGCTAGCCAGAGCAAGAAGAAGGGTCCTCCCTCCAGTATCTCTGCCATGATCCAGGCCTCAGAGGGAGAGAAGTACCAGTGGACTTGATCCCCTTCCCCACCACCATTCCCTTCTTCTTTTGTGTCAGGTCGTTTTAGAATGTAAGCCTGAATAACTATCTGTAAGTCACTCTGAGAGCCTTTAGAGCTGAAGAGCGAAGTATAAATACAGTAAATAAATAAATATTTGAAGGGGTGCCACATTGAGGATGGAGCAAGCTTGTTTTCTGCTGCTCCAGAATACAGAAAAATGGATGCAAGCTACAGAAAAGAGATTCCACCTTAACATTAGGAGGAACTTCCTGACACTAACAGCTGTTCAACAGTGGAATACACTTCCTTGGAGAGTGGTGGAGTCTTCTTCTTTGGAGGTCTTCCAACAGAGGCTGGATGGACATCTGTCGGGGATGCTTTGATTGTGAGTTTCTGCATGGCAGGGGATTGGACTGGAGGGCTCTTGTAGCCTCTTCCACCTGTATGATTCTAGGATATTATAGAATGATACTGCTACTTCCCTCAATCTAGACACAATATCCCTATTGATGCTGCCTAGAATTGCTTTGGCTTTCTTATCTACCACATCACATTCCTGACTCATGTTCAGCCCGTGGTCCACTAAGACTCCTAGATCCTTTCTGCATGTACTGCCTTCAAGCCATGTGCTACCCATTCTATAGCTGTGCATTTCATTTTTATTGCCCAAGTGTAGTATCTTACATTTCTCCCTAATGTGCAATTAGCTACTCCACCTAATTTAGTGTCATCTGCAAGTTTGATGAGCATGCCCTCTATTCCGTCATCCAAGTCATTGATAAAAATGTTGAATAGCATTGAGCCCAGGACAGAAGTGGCACCCCACTAGTCACATCTCTCCAGGATGAGAAGGAACCATTGTTGAATAGTCTTTGGGTTTGGTCAGTCAACCAATTACAAATCCACCTAATTGTTGCACTGTCTACCCACGTTTTACTAGCTTTTTTACAAGGATATCATAGGGGACATTTTCAGAGGCTTTACGGAAATCAAGATATTCTACATCCACAACATTCCTTTCATCTACCAGGCTTGTGACACTATAAAATAAAGAGATAAGAGTAGATTGGCATGACCTGTTTTTGAGAAATCCATGCTGACTTTATCATGGCTTTTCTTTCTAAGCACTTACAAACTGTCTATTTAATGATCTGTTCTAGAATCTTTCCTGGTATTGTCAGACTGACCGGGTTGTAATTATTTTGGTCCTCTTTTTCCATTTGTTTTCCTTCCTATATTTAGGCATATTTGTTTGTTGGTCTGTAATGTAAGGTAATATTTAAATAATTTTAAAAATCCATATGTTTCCAGTTATTACGTTGTCCTAAACATTTTGAGAGCACCATTGGAGCAGAGGGTTGTGGTAATTTTAATTTCTTCCACAAACCAGTAAGAAGTTGATAACAACTGGATCCTGCCTCTCAAGGGGGGGAAACAAAAGGTTTTTGCAGTAGTGGAACAAAAGTCTTCTAACCACTTCATTAGGAAGACTTGGAAAGAGAATTGAAGCACCCCCCTTTCACTTGCTCTCTCAAGTGCTACAGACCATGTGTGCTGAATTAATTACAGTCATGTCAAAATGAGGTGATGCCATGGGAGTTGGCTTAATTAAAAAAAAGTGATGAAAAGTTTAATAAAGATCTGATGTATGCCTATGTGGTTGTCAAGTGCTAGAGTTGCTGTTTGAAGGAAATTTGAATGATCTTACTTGTGTAAGTAACGACCTTCACATTCTGACAGATAGACTAGAGAACAGCAACCCTAAGTCTGTGTTTGTTTGCTTTCATTTAAATTTTCATCTTACCGTATCACAGCCATCTCAGATTGGGTAATGAACTCAAAACAGGCAGGTTAGAGAACCACAAGCTGTTTTGATTCACATCTATCAAATGGTACACTAAATAGAAAAATTCAACCTTCAGGATGGAGTTTGTTGTAAAAAAATGCCTTTTTACATGGCCAGGGTTGGCATAAGACGTTTTACTGTCTTAAGGTGAAGGACAAGATGGCATTCCACCCTATGCCACCCCATTTCAGTGGTGAAATTTGAAATGTAGGCCCTGACCAGTACAGTTTCTATAGAAACATTTTCATGGAGAGCCCAAAAGTAAGGGTGGTTGCATTCCTCTAAATCAATTTTTTAGCAGTTTTCATTTTGTCCAGGAACATAACTTTTATAAAGTCTCACCCCTGGTACTTTGAATTACAACAGGGATAACCCATAATGATGTATCATTGTTTGGAAACTAGGAATCCAAGGAGGGGAGCAGCAGATGATGGCATAGTTCCTGCTAATAGGTCCTGGGTGTTTGACCCTGCAAACATTGGTTCTTGTGTACCACTGCCTCTATGTAGAGAAGTTATATTGGCCATTGAATTTTGCATTTTCAGTGGTGAGCTGAGGGCAATAGCTGCCTTAAAGAAAGCAAGATAAGATGGGTTTTAGTCTTCCCAGCATCTCATTGCTACTACCCACCATCCAACATCTCTGCTTGAGGTGGCTTCCTCACTCTAGATAGAGGTCTGTTTCACTGTTTATTAGCTTCCTCCTGCTGTCATTTAAAAGTGACTTGGACAGTGGCAGAATGGTGGGCACAGAAAGAGCACTATGGCTTTCTGAGTTGGGTATGGGTATGGGGTAAGTGCTGCATTTTTATTTTATTTCTTTGTTAGAGATATAAAAGAAATGCTCATCTTAATGGCTTTATTGATTTTAATGGAACTAATTTCTAATGGAACTAACTTCTGCAGATGTTGGAGAGCCAGTGTGGTATAGTGGTTTGAGTGTTGGACTATGGCTGTGGGAAACAAGGGTTCAAATTCCTGCTGGACAATAGAAACCCCCTGTTTGATGTTGGACAAGGCACACTGTCTCAGCCTAAAAGGGAGGCAATGGGAACACCTCTGAATAAATCTGGCCAGTAAAACCCCATGATAGGTTTGTCTTAGGGTCACCATAAGTCAGAAAGGCACACAAGAAAAACAACATGCCACAGTTTGCAGACTTATTTAATTTCCAATTTATAATTTTATTGTACATTTCTTTTTTATTATTACTACTTTATTAAATTGTAAAGTATAAC
>NC_056524.1:87359854-87399474 GCF_019175285.1 Sceloporus undulatus | reverse complement strand
ATAATAATAATAATAATAATAATAATAATAATAATAATAATAATAATAATTATTATTATTATTATTATTTGTATACCGCCCTCTGGCAAACCAATCCGGGCGGTTAAGCCCAGCTTCTTTCTGGCATGGTTTCCTGTAAGACTTCCAGCTCATTTAAAGTTCATCTGTGTTAGTTCTTTTATTGAGAAACATCCAACAAAATTAACAACTGTATCTTCCCTTGTTATCCCTCATCACCATAGACATTAATCCTACAACACCAAAAAGTGAAAGAAAAGAATGATGCAAAAGTAATTCTTATCAGGACCTCTAACTAGGCAAATAAAATATAAAATTATAGTAGTAGAGTCTGTAATACGATAGAACAGTCCAGTCCAGATTATCCAGATGAGTAATAACTCTTTCAAACTGCACTTATTTTTTGTCATTCTACTCTGCATTTATCTGGAACACTAATATTTTTGTTTTCATTATTAACATATTGGATAAATGAGTACCAATTTAAATAAAATGCATCTGGTTTAACTTTTCCTTTACTCACTAAAATATTATGGGACAATTTCCCCGTAATAGCTATAAACTATATATTTTTATATCATACAGACAGTAAATAATTGTGACCATCTTTCTGTTCTGGAGTTATTACCAGTCAAGCTGCCACAGTGCAAAATATTACAAGGTCTTTATATAAAAGACAGTTATTACCGCCTTCAAAAAAAATAATCCCTAGTAGACATAAATTTAGATTACTTCACAACTGACATCTTTAGTATAAAGATAAGTTATTGATTAATAAAATCCCAAAAACAGTTGGCCAATCCCACCACATGTGCCAGTGGGTGCTTGTAGAACCACAGCCCCTCCAATAAAGTCATGATCTTGCACCTTTAATTCTGGAGATCTGGGCTGGTGTTTTATACCATTTGTGTGCTGTTCAATGAACTTTCTTGAATATGGGTTGAAACGGATTTAAATGATTTTGGGGACCAAAGTTTGGCCCAGCTTCTTTCTGGCATGGTTTCCTGTAAGACTTCCAGCTCATTTAAAGTTCATCTGTGTTAGTTCTTTTATTGAGAAAATCATACAATTTGGATACTATTCCCTTGGAATTGGCAACCATATCCAAAGCCAAACTGATCAAAATCAATTTTTAATAGCTATCTGTTTTATTTGTATCTGCTCTACCAAGTTTTTAATTTGAATAAATGTAAGCCAGTTAATCCAGTGTGGGTGGAAAAGTTGTTCTATCTGCTCAAAAGATAAAAAGTTTCTCCTTCTGCTAAAAATCCATAAGTCTTTATAGATTACACTTTCTCCAATTTCATTGGACATTGCTGTATAAAATGTAATATTACTTTACTTGAGTTGGGATTGTGAGCTGTTTGTGTGGGGGTGGGGGTGTCTTACCCTCCCCAACACTGATTGTGGTCTTGGCCCATTTGTGATGAATAAAATACATGCTTTTACTTTTATTAGCTGCATCAGCATTGAATTATAAAGTGCAGTGTTGATTTTGAGCACATTTTGAAATATAGCTCAACTCTACCTTGAATGCAGAATATTATCTACCAGGAAAAATCCTTAGAAAGACAAGTTTATTCAGTGTATGCATTTTTTAAAAAAGTTCTTTCTCAAGGAAACTTGAGCAGGGTATACATTATTGCCTGCAGGTAGCTTGTAAAAAGAGTGATCTCATGACAATTTACCTCTCCCATTCATTCTCAGCTTTGCTCCCTACAAAATATTATAGTTTGAGGCAAAAATGGGTCTCTGCTTTTCATACCATTATGATACAGACCAAAGCCACAACCTGGAGATGAACTTAATGTACCTGCTACTACGAGATTTTATTTTCCACTCTCTTCTTTCCCTCCCATTCTGAGATACAAAACAAAATAGCTTGGTATATTTTAAAAATGAGTTTGTGATGTGCTTATTTTGAAGTCAATTGAGTGTGTGAAGATCTTTGGGCATGCAGGTATTGTATAATCATCTACTACCTTTACTAAAAAACCCACAATACAACTGTTCCTGGGATTAAACTCCATACCATACTCAAAATAATGGGACTTACTTCTGAGTCAGTGATTTGGCTTGAATAGCCAGGATCAAAACATTTAACAGCTGGGTAACTTGGATATAAGCCTGTGCACTTACTTAAATTCAAGTGCTTCGGTTGAACTGACTTATAAACATGGTTGCCAGTGAATTAAATGTAGTGTTGTAGTAACTATTGGATTCCTCCCACCCTTTAAAAACTTCCTTGAGCTGTTGGCAGGATTAAAGCACTTGAGGGATGGTCTATCAGTTCAGCTGTCGGAGATAGCTGTGTTGGTATGTTTCAGCAAAAAATAGAAAGAGGGTGGAGGCAGAAGACAAAGAAATGCAGGAGCATCTTTTTGACCCTGGGGCTGAAAGTAGGGCTAGATAGGGCTGGGTGTCCACACGCACCCAGCCCTACGTTTGTTGCTTGTGCTCCATTATGGCAGATGTCCGTCCACACAGGGCATGCCATGATGACACACAGGCGTCAGAGCACCCAAACGGTGCTGGCCAGATGGGGCGTCATCATGGCACAGCTTATTTTTGCTCCCGAGTGGGAGCGGATTGTTGCTGCGCCATGTGGTGGCCATGGCAACGATCTGTGGCAAATAGGAGCGGAATTTCGCCACCTGTCTGTTGAGCCCCTCACTCACTGGTTTATTTTAGCATGAGGTTTTATAGATATCAATACACTTCAATACACTTCTTTATTTGTTCAATGGTGTAAAATAGTCAGAGTGACTCCCCCTGTTCTTATTAGCTACTAATAGGGGTTATGGCTATTGGTAAATTGAATTAGTAATATCATTATCAGCCCCTCTAAAAGGTCATAAAATGAAGTTGCTTAAAGTGTGGCAGACAGTGTGGGCCACTGTACTGCTCTTTTAAAAAATGTGTATGTCTGTCTTGATGTGTTTATAATAGTACTGTTTAACCTCTGTTGTTTTTTTTTAAAAGAGCTACATTGACATAGTTCCCATTCTTCCATGTATCTAAGAGAAATTGTAAGGGTTCTTGTACAATAAAAGCAAATAAAAATATGAATCTCTAAAGCCATTTGTGTTTAAGAGGAGAAAATAAATGTTCAGTGGCATAGATTTGAAACGACTACAGAAATTAAATCAGAAATTGTAATTGTTTGTTGTGCTCCACTGCAATACACTCCCTTTAGTAATAATATCCAGGGCTGTATCTGTTCTATTGCCAAGAAAAAAGAAGTAATCATTCCTCTGGTGATTTTAGGACAAGGGGAAAACAGGAAAATTGTGAAATGTTCAATGAAAAATATATTCCTAGAATTCTCACATTTAGATTAAATATAGCTAATGAAGCTTGTAGGTTTACATCAATTTATTTTGTTAGATTCTCCTTCAGATACAGATATACAAAGTAGATGTGTTCCTGGGCATTACTTCTTTAACAGAAAATTTGGTACAGAGGCAGAAAAAACATGGAAAGAATAAAGATAGGTCCCCCCAAAATTAAGAATAGTTCAACATGTTTCAGCAAACATTTTTATTTATGTATAACAATATACACACGTATAATGAAACCACCAGGTCAGGTAAGCCTTTCATAAGTAAATAAATACATTTTGAATAATCTAGAAACCACTTGAAGACTTCTTCCAAAGTGCATCCAGTGATATGTTTTTTTTTCTTTCATTAGTCTCTGCTTTTCTTATGATTTCCAAATGTATAGATCTGTGTGATATCTGTTTTCCTTCCACCTTCCTTCACCATTTGCCCAGTATCAACTCTGTTTTTTAAAAAAAACACTTCTAGCTGAGGGAAAAAAGGCAAAGGTTTGGTACGTATAAGACTTTGTTCAAGAAGCTTCACTATCAGTTGCTGTTGTTAACTGCCCTCTAGTTGACCTTGACTCAAAGAATCACAGAGTTGGAAGAGACCCCAAGGGCCAACCAGTCCAACTCCCTGCCATGCAGGAAGACACAATCAAACCACTCCTGACAGATGGCCATCCAGCCTCTGTTTAAAAACCCCCAAAGAAGGAGACTGCACCACTCTCCAAGGGAGAGTGTTCCACTGTCGAACAGCTCTTACCATCAGGAAGTTCTTCCTAATGTTGAGGTGGAATCTCTTTCCCTCTCTTTTGAATCCATTGTCCCAGCTCCTATTCTTGGGAGCGGCAGCAAAGAAACTTGCTCCATCTTCAGTATGATATCCTTTCAGATATTTAAACAGGCATATCATGTCATCTCTTAACTTTCTCTTCTCCAGGCTATTACCTTTAAAGCCCTACATGGCTTGGGCCCAAATTACTTACAGGAACACATCTCCCTACATAATCCGCCCTGCACTCTCAGAACAATGGGGAAGAATTTGCTGGAATTAAAATCAACTAGACTAGCCTCAACTTCCCAAAGAGCTTTTACCACAGCCGCTCCAAGATTGTGGAATAGTCTCCTGGAAGAGATCCATCTTACTACCTCCGTGGAGACCTTTAAGATGGCAGTTAAGACGGATCCCTTCCGGTGACCATACCCACCCGATCTTGTATAAGACACACAAATCCACCTCCTTTGAACAGGACTGGAACATTTCACTTCATAGTTGCTATTTTTATTGTTATTTTTATGCATTTTATTGTTCTGCCTGTATTTGTAATTTTATACTAGGTTGTAATCCCACCTTGATACACCCAGGAGAGACAGGAAAATAGAAATAAAATTATTATTATTATTATTATTATTATTATTATTATTATTATTATTTAAACATACCCAGCTCCCTAAGTCGCTCCTCATAGTACATGGTTTCCAGCCCTTTCACCATTTTGGTCACCCTCCTCTGGACATTTCGAATTATGTTGCCCAGGACATGGTGACCATATGGATGAGACGTCTCCAGGACCCCTGTCCTCCACTGCTCTGCTTAGATTCAGGAGGCTCAGGCCTGTGGCCCCTTAGATTGAGTCTAACCATCTAGCATGTGGTCTTCCTCTCTTTCTACTGCTCTCTACTTTTCCTAGCATCATTGTTTTTTCTAGTGATTCACTATCAGAGGCTTTGTTAATTGAGGTGTGCCTGCATATTCATTGTCTACAAATATACATTTAATTCTGCTGCTTTCTTAACTTCAATAATAAATTGTATGGGTAAAGTGATACCTTAATTCCACTTGGCTTAACATTGCTTTTAACAGAAGTCAACATCTCTTACTGATTATATTTAGTGTAAAAGTAGCTACTTGCTGCCAATTTTCTTTATGCTTATTAATCCCAACCCATTTCCTTCAGCTCATACTGAAATTAAAATAGCTTGTCTTGTTGACAGCAACAGAGATGTGTGCCCAATCCTCCTTGAATTGGGATCATCATTCCTTGGTTAATTGTTTGACCAAAATATGTGGCATTACTATTATCCTGTTTTCACTTCAATCTATTCATACTTTTTAAGCATTGGTTGAAATTCTGCATTGGGAGATATATCTGTCTCATGTATATTTGCAGAATTAGTGCTGTTTGACACAGCGTTAACTGCCATGGCTCTATGCAATGGAATTCTGGGATTTGTAGTTTTTCGAGATATTTAGCTTTCTCTGTCAGAGAACTCTGGTGTCACAACAAACTACAAATCCCAGGATTTCACAGGATGGAGCTACATCACTTAGTTTGACACCACATTATATCTACAGTGTGGATGCACCCATAGTTTTCCATTGCTACCCACCCCCCACACCTTGCAAGCTATGCAGCCTCCACATCAAACAGGGTCATTTCTGGGTTTTCAGAGAGCACAAAGATCAATGGTAATATGTGTAGCTATTATACTTTAGATGGATACATCATGACAGGCACCAACAGGGACCTCAGGGGGTCTCTAGGTTATCCCTACAGATGACGTGTTTGCAATGTGTCCAACAACAGGGAAGTAGCTGGGCACATTGCTGCTGATCCCCTTTCTCTCTTGGAAATGGCCATGTTTGGATGAAGCTGCTTGGCTTACAAGGTGGGGTTTGGGGAGGCTTTTGATCATTCATTACTAGAATTCCAGCCTAGCTAATGACTTGTGAGGTTGTAAAGCAGGCTTACAACAGGATGTCAGTAAATCACTAATGGGATGCCAACAATTTTTAGCACCCCAACTTGAATGCTGTTTCCTTATCCAGTAGACTCAGTCTCTGCAGACTTGTGGTTTTCAATTATAACTGTCCACCCCCACAACAGACACCCCAACCTCACTTGTGCAGTGATCAGTTTCATGTAATAGGGATTGGGTAAGCTGTTCCACAGGTTGCTAAGGTTGTCATCCTCAGTCTAATACAGCCTATTCAATGATAACAGAAGGACCATAGAAAGTGATCTGTCTAATTTCTTAAGAAATAACATTTACCTAATCCCACTGATCCTTGTAGATGCTGAAGCTCCAACATGTTTGGTACAAGGTGCCTTCTCTGATTCATCCTTCTGATCCATCCAGCTCAGTACTATCTGTTTTAGTGAGTGATGGCTCTTCAGAGTTTCCACCTCATACCTGGAGAAGCTAGGAATTGAACCTGTAACCTTGTATATGCAAAGTATGTATGTTCCTGGCACTAACATTAAATCATAGCTAGTGCTGCCCTTTTTAAGGATGAGAGGGAGCCCCTTCTCCAGTATAAATCTACAACAGGAGCAAGTCCAGCATAATTTACAGGGTGGAGCCAGACAGTACAAACAAAGTAAGTGGCCCAAGGGCTGTGCTGGTTGCTGTAGTTTCTCTACCTTATTTTTCAAATGGTAGGTCTTTGGGACTATATGCTGTAGGTAAACTTGGAGCCAGGCCTGAACATGTGCTTTACCACTTAGTTACAGGCCTTCCATTAGGCAGATTCATTTTAATGGAGCTTAAAGCACTGTGCCCATGAAAGGTTACAGCTGCTGAAGTGTTCACTCTCTTGCAGCAAACTGGGAGGTGCATTGGTACACAGGGACATCAGAGCACACCTGGAGTTCTGGAGCAGAGGATGTTTATGGCTATGACTGAAGTGTGCAAATATTGTACGTCTCCTGCATCCAGCATAATGTCAGTGGGATTATTGGAGTTACAATCCAAAAATGTATCCCCTCCCTATACTTGGGCTGTGGGACTCTAACCTGAAACAGAGACTCACTTAAGTTTTTACTTACCCTGTTATCAGTCCTGCTCCTGATTTATAACATGATTATATGCATTTCTACTCAAGAGTAACTCTCCAATGAGTTTAATGAGGTTCACTCCCAGAGAAGTGCATATCTGATTACAGCCTTAACTTTAACACTGGCTCTTACTGGCTTCTACCCAAGAACTCTTCCTGTAATTGGTTATGATTCTGTAGCTCAACATCTTAACAGTTTTACCACAGTAAATGTTTGCTGTAGGTTTCTTTGGATAGTAACCCACCAAGCAAACTAAGCAGGAGTGCTAATGGCTTCATGTTGTCAAATTACCACCAAGTCTGAAAGAATGTTTAGTAAAACAACAGAACACCCAATCTTTAAAAAGCATTTAAGGAGAAAGTGAGGTATTGTTTATTTTGGAAAGATTTATTGGCATGACATAACCCAGTTTGCCTTATCTCCTCACCTGTTTTTCCTCAGGGAGCCTATCAGTTTTTATTAGTTGTCCAGAGTAAAAAAGATAAAACTGATAGACAAATTCCAAAAGAGGATAAGAATGCTGGAAAAAAATAAAAATATATGAAAGAATAATCCTGTTCATGTAATACCTGCAGAATTTGCACTGAAAAAGGAGGAACCTCACCAGAGACAGGAGATCTGATAATAAATTCTTGTGGGATCAGTATCCTTTGTAACAGGAGAATGTACAGGATTAGATAGATGGCATCATTCACTGGTCCCATCTGGAAGGACATCCTTTGAACTCTGAAGGTGGGCTTTGCTTTGATTTCTTATGTAATCCAAAAACAGTGTACAATGAAAGGGGGAAAAAACAGCCATTAGTACAATAAAATGCTTGTTGTTTAAGAAATAAATGCGAGAGCACACTTGTACAGCCTTGCTCTTGTAATACATTTAATTTTATGCTTAGAATAACTTAAATGGGATCAGGTGTTATTTTGATCTTTAGCCTAGGTATGTACACAAAATTGTCAGGGAACCCCCACCCCCCACCCCATGGGATTATTACTATTTGGTTCAGTGTTTGACAATAGGACTGACATTATAATCTGTCCTAGTTTTCTTAAACTAAACTAAATCCATTTAGGATGGAATCCAATTTAGTTCTTCTGTTTATAAAAAATTGATTCAGTTAGTGGAATTGGTTGGGGAGAGTAGATACCACTGCACCTACTTCATTCTCAAAATCTGCCCTGAAGATGGAATGGATTTGGAGAGGAGGTTGAGGGTTGCAGTAGGGAGAAGAAGACAAAAAAAGTGGACTTGCACATGTAGAAGTCTGCTTGTACAACACTAGATTCTACCCTAAGCATTTTATTTTAGCAAGCCACAGTGCTTAAAGTGAATAGTATATACGATGTTAGGCTTTGTACAGCAGCCCTCAAAATGGTACCCTCCAGAGATGTTGGAGTACAGTTCCTTCTCTAGACTGCATGGGCTTTGCATTCCAGTGTACTGTACCAGGAAAGTCTCAGATTGGGAAAGGTGCAAATTCTTGGTACAGTGGGCCCTTGGTATCTTCTGAGGTTTCACTTCAGAATGCGCGCGCGTGCACACACACACACACATACACACTCTACATAACAAAATCTATGAATGCTCAAGTCCTGTTGAATTCAATGACACAATGAAACAGTGTTCCTGACATAGCAATATTATTATATTATATTATATTATATTATATTATATAGCAAATTCAAGGTCTCCTTTTTTGGAATTTATACATTTTTTGGAATATTTTCAGTCTATGGATGGTTGAATTTGTGCATAAAGAATCTATGGATATGGAGGAATGACTATGTAGTTGAATCTTAGGACTTTATCACATAGATGATAAAAGCGAAATTTTAACAGGATAAAAGTGTCTTTGGCTGGCACTTATTACATGACTTTGTGTCCATCCTGCTGCTGCTTTGCATACCATTAATTATTGTTATGTGGCTTTTCATTGATGTGCAAAACTGCCAATAGGCTCCCAGTGTCGCTGCTAATCCATTAGCCCTTCCAGTGATAGGTCCCATCTGCTGCAGTTTAGCACCTCAGGCAGTCACTTGGTGTGAGTGGGCATGGTTCTGCTCCTAAACCCCCTCCCCCTTGCAGCGATCACTGCCACCAACAGCTTCCCAAAGCTGGCTACTGTGTGGACATTCACATAACAGCTGGCTTTGGGAGGTGGTTGACAGCTACAATCACTTGTGCAGGACTGCTGTGTGAATGTGCACTGAGCAGCCCCATACTTCAGGAAGGCAGCAGAGCAGCTATTGTGGCTGCCAACACTTTCCTGAAGCTAGCTGCTGTGTGCACATTCACACAGCAGTCAGCTTTGGGAGGAAGTTGGCAACTTTGATCATTCATTCCTACATTTCTGGCAATGTTGAAAACAGATTACACCAAAGCACTATTGTGGGAGAAAGTGTGATAAGAAATGATGCCAAATTGGTATGGTTCTATTCTTACACTAGTATGATTATGGTGAGACAGCATGGTGGTGTGATAAAGTCTGTAGGCCATTGAAGCCCTGTTGAGTTCAGTGGAATTGACTTGCAGCTAAGCATTCACAGGATTGCTGCTTTTGCCTTTACTTTACATGGGCTTTTACTATACCTTGTGAAGCAGATAAGAGGGTCAAAGCAAAAAGCTCTATTTGGGTGGGTATCATAAAATGGAAATAAATATACCAAAGGAGAATCACTTCTATGAACTCATGTGTCTCTGTTATTTTATATGAAAAAGGGTGTCTGTGTGTTCTTTGCAATATTTTTGTTAATATTAGACTGTAGACAATTCTCATAAATGATTTTGCTTGCTAGAACTTGCTAATAATATCTTCTACATTCTCAAAATCAAAGTTGAACCGACACATAAAGTACTGAGGAAGGGCTACGCATGCAGAGTTGATTTGCCTTATTTGGTCTGCTATAGAAATTTAGTATTAGAGTTCAAGAGGTAGGAATGCAAATTTTGTAGTGGCAGTTGACTGTACAAATAAGCGAGATGTATTTTTTACAGATGACTATGCAGACACTGGGGATTTCTGATTGTTTGTATGGATGTGGTACAATGGAAGTTTGTTTGTTTGGGTGTCTGGCTGAATTTCCTCTAAAATAAAATATTTTATTGAACAAATACTTGAGAGAGGTACTGAAACTAAGGTGTATGTTGGACTGGAAGCTAAAATACTCTGCCAGTGATTATCAGAACAGTGTGTGTACCATGCCAAAAAAGAGATAAAAGAATGAGGGAAGAAATAACAATTTTGCCATACAACAAGCCAAACTTTGCTATCAGAAGATAGGCAAAGAAGATCTTTTGCATGTGTGTACTTGCTACCTTGTGAATGGCATTCTGACCATGGGACTCCCCTACTGGCAGAAGAGAAATTGAATTTTTTACTTAATTCTCTTGTGTCCCCTTAAATCTCTCCAAAAGGTTGGGGAATCTCCAGAACAGGGTTGGCTGCTGGCATCTATCAATACAGGCAACCATAGCACATTTGAGTACAAGGTATCTTCAGTTGGGAGAAAAAATTGCAGTCAGAAGCTTTGATGCATGCTTGAACTCTGGCATGTCCTTTCAGAAATGGAGCACTTCTATAAAATATATTTACAGTGGATCCTTTTCATCTGTGGGGGTTCAGTTCTGGGGCTCCCTGCAGATGGGGAAAAATGCAGACGGTCATGCATCTTATTATGCAATGGGTAGTGATGTGTCTGTGTCAGTATGCCCATGTGCATGCACCGCTGTTGAATATTATTGAGGGTAGTTAGCCAAGAACTCTCTGATCTGCAGATAGCTAGCCACTTAATGCAGCATGCCCACTGTATGAATATCTACACGAAGCTGAGGGTGAGATCATCTTGAATGTTGAGTTTGAGGTCATTGTTATGCTAATGACTCCCCACTCTACTTCTCTTTGTCATCAGAATCATCTGGGGCTGTCTAGGCCCTGGCCCAGTGCTTAAATGATGTAATGAGCTGGATGGGGGGCAGTAAACTGAAGCTGAATGCCCAGTAAGATGGAGAGCCCTAAGAGTGAACTGGTGGTTTTTGAATCCAGGAACAGGGTAAGCAACCTGTTCCCTCACTCTCTCTGAAGGAACAACTGCAAAACTCCGGAGTATTCCTAGATGCATCACTGTTATGCTTAGATATCTTTGGAACCAGGCTCTGCTGTATGTCTACATCTGGAGGCATTCCAAGTCATACTCTGGTGCCATAATTTTTTAAAAAAAATGTTTTACCTATTCAAGACTCATATTGATTTTCTCCTTAATCTAAAACTGGAGGTAAAAAGCTTTTTTCTTCTTCTTAGTCCAGGAATCCCATCCAGTGTGTTGGTCTGCATGCACATGCGTGCACACATAAACATGAATATGGGTGCCTGTCCTTTTATTCTCATGCATGTCATCCTCCAGCAATTTCCTGTGAGGTTCTTGTACCAGTCAATGGGTACAGAATGTATGAATGAGGAAGGGAGTGTTGCCTTCCAGTGATACTGGCAAACTTCAAGTGGACAGGGTTTGAAATTTCAAACTCTTCCCTCTTCAAAGCACATGTCCCATGTTCAAGTCAGTCTCTTCAGCCTGAGCACTCAGAAGGGAATCCTAGCAGCCATCCTTGCCACAATTTGCCTTCTCCTACCAGTCTGCCAGTGAGAGTGACTGACCTTTGCAAAAGCTGGGGGCAGGGAGAGAGACAAGCTACAAAGAGGTGCCGCTATGCAAAGGACCCTCCTGAGCATTCCCAGGGATATCCTTTCCTTCTGCCATCCTGGGATTCATAGCCCTGCAGGAAATGACACTTGTATTCTGGCGTATTGTTTTCAGCATTGAGCCAGACAGGTGCCTGACTGTGAGTCCTGCTTGGCACTGAACATCTCCCCTCCCCTTCTTTGAAACAGTAGAGTATTCTTGTCAGTAAAGAGGAATATTGTTAGGGGAGAAGGAAGGACTGTAGCAAAGACCTTTGGGTTTTTACAGTCTTCCTCCAGAATCCTTGAAAAAACCCTTAATGTTTTTGAGCATGTAAAGGGAAGCTTCAGCAATAGGGAAAAAAAGCATTTTTTTGTGGTGGCATGGTTATTTTTCCTAAACTCTGCAGTTGGGGCTTAGCAAGAATATTACTCAAGTAGCTGCTGCCAGTCAGAGTTGATAGCATTGGACTAGATGGGCCAATGCTTGTGATGCCAAAGTATCCCAATAAAGTTTGGAGGAAGCTACCACTGGAAACATTCTGCTGAAAAGCCTCTGTCCCCAGCTATGTATCTGTCTGTGTCCATCTGAAAGACGGACATTGGATACATAATCCATTGCACATTTATACCTATACAGTGGTACCTCGGGATACGAAATACCCAGGTTACGAATTTTTCGGGATACGAAAAAATCCCATAGGGAATTATTGTTTCGGGTTACGAAAGTTTTTTCGGGTTACGAAAAAACTCCGGCGCTATTTTAAATGGAGCCGCGGCGGAGCCGCGGCTTTTTCCCCATTAGCACCTATGGCATTTCAGCTTACGAAGGCTTTTCGGGTTACGAAAGCGGCCGCGGAACGAATTAATTTCGTAACCCGAGGCACCACTGTAGTAAGTATATGGCTCATGAGGGAGCATTCTTCAAGAAATGTTCGAAGGGCAAATACCGTATTCTTAAGAGAGATTTAGCTATCCAATTGAGGACACTTCATTGTTAATGTATCTGTTGTACACTGGAAATAATCACTCAGACAGCCTTTCAACTTTATGTCTACCCTGGCAATGTAAGGTTTCTTTTCTAATAGAGCAGCTGATAACTTGGTAATACTGTTGTGTGAGTTCCTTCTTTAATGGGAAGCACTTGAGACTCTTCCAAGTATACAGTTAAAAAACAGTGAACAAAAAAGTAAAAATAGAGCCTTGAGTAGTCCCCAGAGCACAACATTGTGGCAACTGGCTCCTCTTGCTTGTGTGACCTGATTTCTCCCCAGCCACACAGTCCCATCTTTAATAAGGGGGGGAAGGGGGGGGGAGAAAAAGAGGGCTAGTCCCAACATTACAAAGCAGGGGGCCTAATACATATCTTTTTTTCAAAAATGTAAATGCTTATGTATTAAGCAGCAGAAATCTGTTATGAACTCTTGAACTTCCTTTGTTCTTCAATTGACCACCTACAGAACCCTTAGAGAATAATAATAACAGCAAAACAGTGGGCTCCTTTATATAAAAATCTGGGTATGTTGAGAAATTTCTTTCAAGAATTCTGCCACTGGAGCTGATTCTGGGCATACAATACAGGGCACTAATTATAGAACTTGAAGAGGTCTAGATTATAGAAGAGGAATGATAATAAGCAATGCTGCCATTGAGTTCTGTGGCACCTGAAAGACTAAGAAATTCATTGCAGAACAGGAATGTGCTGTTTCGTAGGCTGTATCTCCAATTCATCGATGTCTGAAGTGCTATCCAGAATTTCAGATCAGGCATAATACACAAATGTTCAAGAGTAGTATTGTAGACAGCGAGCTCAGGGGGAAATTAAATGTAGAAAGTACTCTCTCTCTCTCTCTCTCATACTCACATATGCACACACACACAGAGATGGCATACAAGGCCCATTCACACTACACAATTAGAGCACCAGGTCTCCTTTTAACTACTATGGTAACACCCTGTGGAATACTGGAATTTGTAATTTTGTTAGGGTTATTTTGAATTGTCAGTCACAAAGTTCTACAAACCCCAGAATTCCATGGGATATTGTCTGGGCAGTTAAAGTGGAATGTAGTGCTATAACTGTGTAGTGTGAAAGCCCCCCCCCCTCACTCCGTATTCCTCTCTTTCCCACCCGATTTTTTGATTTTAACATTTACATCCTTTCCTTTTGCTCCCTAAAAAGAATCAGAAATCTTGAAACCTTTTTTTTAAAAAAACACACATAAAAACCCAAAGCAGCGTTTTTCATAGTTCTTGACAATAACAAAACACAGTAACATCTATTTTGTCTTTCTTTTGGCTAACATTAGCAACATTACTTTTGCCCTCTCCTCCCAATCTTATAAGACTTCCCTGCCTGCTCTTTTCTTGATTTTTATTATGAGTGTCAAAACAAAGCCAAGTACTGATCACTGTTCACTATATTCTCTCCATATTTAATTAAGGCTTCTGGTGTGTTTAATCCAAACTACAGTCCATGGTTTAACCTGCCGAAATACCTGACAGCTTGACAAAGTACTTCTATCTCTACTTTTGCAACCACCTTCAGGATCATGTTGATTTGGCTTTATTTTGTTGTTCTGGAAAGTCTTACAATTTTTTTGGTTTGCAGTTGTCTAGGAAGTCAACTAGAATTCAAAATATTAGCTCACTGGGTAGGAGGTAGATTTGAGCTCATAGGGAGAAATCTGCAAAGCTTTGTTGCTATGCATCTTATATCCTTGGGGACAACACCATCTACAGTAATAATAATAATAATAATAATAATAATAATAATAATAATAATAATATGTTTTATTTATATACCGCTATTCCAAAGATCATAGCGGTGAACAGCAAGTAAGCTAATTAGCAAGTAAGCTAATTTGCCCCCAACAGTCTGGGTACTCATTTTAGCGACCTCTGAAGCATGCAAGCCTGTGTCGAGCTTGTTTGGTAACACCAAACAAACCCCACTGAAATGAATTGACCAGTCTATAGCAGCCAGTTATGGGTCAGATCCGCTGCTCAATGAAATTTAAAGCAGTTTAGATATTGATTTCCCTTGACTTGCAATGTGTTTCTTCATCACAACACAGTCTGAAAACTCTAATGTAAAATGGGAAGGTAAAATAAAGAAGAAATTGCTCCTAGATGAATTAGTATTTACACTCATCCCTCCACGTTTGTGGCTTTGACCTGTGGATTTGATTATTCACAAATTTTATTAATATGTTTTCTCTAGGAATATCTAGGTTCTCCAGCACAACTCTATGGTCAGCTTTAAACAAAAGGTTACACTGAAGGACCTAGAGATTCCCAGAGAGAACACTCTGCTAAGCATTTGTATCTTCTCCAGTGCAATTCTATGGACAATGTCTGGCAGATGTTGACCTCAGAGTTGCACTTGAGAACCTAGAGATTCCTAGAGAGGTGTTCTCTCAGGTAAAAACATCATGTTTTTGTTATTTGTGATTTTTCCACATTCATGGGGGTCCTGTGCCCCTAACCCCAGCAAATGTGGAGGTTGAGTGTATTTCTTTTTGTTTGACACTGATGACATTTAAAATCTACCAGGTACTGACAAGAGAACTTTCCATATTAATGTTCGATTTAGCAAGTCGTCTTTCAGTTGAAAAGGAAATGAGACTTCTTATAAGATTGGCTCGCCTGAAGTGCTTTCCAGGTTGTCACTCGACAAGTGGCAAGTAAAATATGTTGCCACATTTTCATGTGGCAATTAAAGAGTGCTTAATTTAGCTGCTTGCCTCTATCTGCCTACAGCTGATGCACTGGCAAACGGCCCATCATAGTTGACATTCTTTGGTTGCCAGGGGCTCAACACTGGTATTTCAGTGTTAGATGAAGAGACATTTTTAGAATGATGTTGTGATTAGGAACATTTCCATTATAATCTCCCATGCTCACTGCTTTACTCACTTTCCAGCAGCTGTGTTCTATCACACAGGGGGTTATGGACTCAAAAACTCCTGTCTTGCTGGACTCACTAATAGCTCCTGTTAACTTAAAAGGGTGGCTCCATAGGGAGTTGATGCAACATTGTTGCTTTAATGTTCCACATAGATAATTCTTCCCTAAAAGGCTATTTCCTAATTCTGGCTGGGGGTGTTCTCTTGTTTGCAAACGTTACAAGTATCTCTCTTTAGGATGCTTTTGCTAACCATTGCAACAACATTAAACAGTTGTGTGGGAATCTGGAAAATAATTAAAAACAGTTGAATCTTTGAATATCATGATAGATACAAGTTTGCTAATATGCCATTATCAAACTGTTCCAAGATTCATCTAGTTCTGGACTAGGCAGTGTGAGGTCTTCCAGATATTTCTGGAAGTACACCTCCCAGCAGTAGCCAATGATGAGGGATTATGGGAGTTGTACTCCAACCACATCTAGAGAGCCATGGGTTTTCCACCTTTGAAGACCAACCAATAAATGAGAAAATAAGCCATTTGCTGTTTTTTTTATAGCTATGTAGGAAAGCAACATATTTCTTGTGACCTCAGAAGCTAAGCAGGTTCAAGCCTGGTTGGTACTTGGAAGGGAGACCCTCAAGGAATACCAGGTGTCTGTAGTCTGTATTCAGAGAAGGCAATGGCAAAGCACTTCTAAATGTTCCTTACCTAAGAAAACCCTTTGAAAGTCACCATATATCAACAAGTGACTTGAGAACACATACTTTACTTAGGAGTTTCCGAAAGTGTTATTTGTCTTGTCACAGTAGTGTACAGGTGAGAAAGGCTGCTTCTTCCAGCCATCACCTGTTGCAGTGATTAGGAATTCAGCACTCCACTGTCTCTGGTGTCTCTGTTTACAGTTTGAAGCTGAGCATGTAATTAAGCTCCGGTTTACTAAAATGGTAAAATCCATAGCGAAAGGACTGTTGATATCCATTATACAGTGATTCTGACACAATATGTAATAATGATATGTCATGTTAATGTAACAGATGCTAGCTTCCAGATGATTTTCCATTGTAATTAGAACAACAACAACAACAAAATTGACAGTTAATGTCAAGAATGTTGGTAAAGGAGAAAGGTGGGAAAATCTTGAAACTACATTGTAAGTGTTTGGCTGATGTATAATCTATAAAAATTAATTCAGCCTATAAGACTTCATGTTGTTGATATGTCTGAGGGATGTGTTTTGTGCCATCCATTTTTTGATATAAATGCCAGCAGATAGATCTTCCTTTACAATGGACACACCTTTCCAAATTAATGGTAAATGTTTGGCTACATAAATATGAATATTTCCAAACCCACATACAGTCTTATATGTTACAGTCAATTCTGTTACCTCAGTTCCAAAACATATTAAATAAATAATCCAGTTTGAGACTGCTTTAACTGCCCTGACTCAATGCTAGGCTATTCTGGCAACTGTAGTTTTGTAAGACATTTAGCTGCCTCTGTCAGAGAGCTCTGGTACCACAATAAATTACAGTTTCCAGGATTCCCTAGCACTGAGCCAGGGCAATTAAAGAGGTCTCAAAGTCTCTCATCTCTTCAAGCATGTTTGAAGTCAAATACGGTATACAAACTATGGTAGTAGACTTGGATATGGTGTATCTGGTGTGATCGAACATCACAGCAAACACGGGGGTCTCACATTTTTGTAATGGTGGTGTCAATGGGCCCTTTTTTGTTCTTTCATGCGCCTACTAATTTTCCAATTTGAACTCCTTTTTCTCACCTTTTTTTCTTGCTGTTCTATTGCTATCTCTAACTTTGCATGCAAGGTGTTGCATCTTTAAGGATTTGGGAAAGAGTCACATTTCCATGCTGATTTTGACAGTCATGGCCTCAGTGACTTTACAGTGATCTGCCACTGGGCCAACTAACAACCTCTTACTATAAATGTGACCATATCACATGTGACCATTTGAAGTTAGGGTTAGCCTATGACTCAAAAGAAAGCCTTGCTTTTAAAATGGTGAATATCAGTGAAAGTCCTCCAAGGAAACTCCTACAGATCCTACCAGCTAGAATTAACTGGCAGTGCATCTACATCAGTGATTCCCAAACTTTAGTCCTCCAGATGTTTTGCTCCAGAATTCCTGACTATTAGCCAAGGTGGCTGAGGCTCCTGAGAGTTGAAGTCCAAAACACCTGGAGGATTGAAGTTTGGGAGCCACTGATCTACAGTGTATATACAATGCTGTTAGACACCACTAACTGTCATGGTTCCATCCTACAGTATCCTGAGATTTGTAGTTACATCTGGCCCTCTATTTGGGGATCTCCAGAAGGCCATATTTTCATCCTTTTAACACCAGCCTTTTGTTATTTCACAGTTTTTGTCAGTTTATTCCCCATTTGAAAATGTAATGGCGTTTTGGGTTCTATCCTTTACCTTCCTCTCCACCCACCACTGGAATGTGGCACCTGCATTCTTCTCTTATACTGAATTCAGACCTTCTACTATTCAGTTGGAATAAAGAATTTTAACTTCAATTATTTAACCTTTCTATAACTTGTAGGGTAATATCCAATGCAGTCTTGAATGTGTTTACCCTGAAGTAAGCCATTTTTGAGCTGAATATAGGTTGGATCCCTGGTGAGTATGCCGAGACCTACAGCTTTGATTAAACTAAATGTAATAAGATGACAAACATATCTGTAAGAGCACAATAAGGCAATACTTGCAACTTATGATGCAGTACTTTGTACTGTTTGAAATACTCTGCATATTGCAACCACCTTGTAAAAAGTAGGTCCTCAGATTATAATAGGGCTCATGGTGAAGATTTGGCAGAGCTTTACATTAACTAATTCCAAATAATTAACAACAATATGTTGCAGCATGGGATGCCTCTGTTCCTGGCCACTTATCCATGAGCAATACCAGGCTGTTCCCTTCAATTCCATTCAACCTCTAGCATCCTATTTCTCTCTGGATGCTGGGTATTCTCAGTTCTCAATGGATTCTTATTGATAGTTGTTATGTGGTCCTTTTTGGTTCTCCACTCCCCCATAAAGATTGTTAAAAGATTACTTTGCAAACCTTGGGGTTTTCCAAGTGCGTTAATACCTCCCTCTAGTTTCTTCAGTGGTTCCATTTTGGCCACAGTCCCATCTCCACTCACCAGTTGAGTTTGTTATTAGAGGGATTGGTGATTGTTTAGGACAGCTGCATGCCTACAGTCTGGAGCCAGTGAGCCTTTCTTATGTGACAGGCTTGAGTAACACCATTCATTGCTTTAGCATTGCTTGTGTAAGGAAAGACTGTCTGATTATTCCCCCAAAATAGCGTGATTGCCTCCTTTTACTGGAATATGAAAGGTTTCCTTCCAACTTCTCCTATCTGGCTGGGCCTTAATGTTCTTGATGATTACTGGTGACCCAAAAAGTCTGCTGAGCATCTCTTTTATGGAGGATATGCCAGTGAAGCTTGAAGTCTTTTCTTTCCCTTAGGCTTCATTCTGTTATCACATCTAGTCTGTCAGCTGAAATGCCATATTTCCTCCATTGTGCTTTGTATGGAAATGCTTGATCTAATAATGTTTTGAATATTTTAAAAAGGTTTCGATATCAGAAAACCAGGAATATTTGAAAAGCTTGGAAGCTTTGCAATACATGTTTTTCATAATTTATAACTTCTAGTTCTCATTCCTCCCCTCATTTAAATTAGATTTCAACCTAATACCATGCATTGTCTATATTTTACATATCTGACGCACAGTGGAAAGGGCCCTTGAAAGGTATGTGATTGGTGTCCCTCAGCCCTCCTTATACACAGATTTTATTATCCAAGGATTCAAGCATCCACGGATTGAAAATATTCACAAAAAGTATAAATTCTAAATAGCAAACCTTGATTTTGCCATTTTATATAAGGGGCACCATTTTGCTGTGCCATTGTATTTAATGGGACTTGAGCATCCATGGATTTTGTTGGTCCTGGAACCAAACTCCAGTGGATAACAAGGGCCCACTGTACAAGCTTCTGAGAAAAGGCAAGCTTGATGACATCCATGCATTCTTTCCCATCTCAAATTAAAATGCAAGCTGGATTATTTATTTATTTATTTATTTAGTTATGTTTCCTGTGCCCTGATTCTCCAAATATCTTCCTAGTTCACCCACCAGCTACTGCCTAGGTCCTGGTCCTTACTCTCCTAATTGGGAAATGCAGTTCTCCAAATGTTTGCTGTTCCACCTGTAGTTTCTGAGGAAACTGATATTTCTTAAGGGTCACTAGTACCCGCTGCTGACCAGAGAAGGGCAAGGACAAATTCCTTTCCTCTAACTGTGACTGGAGTTCTGCCATTCCTTATACATGTATGTGCTTTCAAGTTGCCTGTTGATTTTTGGTGAACCCATTAATTTTACAGCGTTTTCTTAGGCAAGGAATGTTCAGAGGTGGCTTTGCCAGTTCCTTCCTCTCATATATATTCTACAGCACCTGGTGTTCATTGAAAATCTTCCATCCAAGTACTAACCAGAGCTGACCCTTAGCTTCCAAGACGAGATGGGATCTGGTGCCTTTGGGGTATTTAAGACACTCAACAAATGCATGTGGGTTGAAGGGAAGACAAAATAGTAGTTGGATGCAAAGGAAGGACCTGGGAATAAAGGAGAAAAGGAGTGAGTCTGGTCAAATCTGATGTGGGTGACACATTTGCTGACTTTGATTTTAGCATTTTAAATATTACCATTTAGTGAAAACTGCTTGAACATTTTTTTGTGTGTCTGTGATGAAGCAGTGCCTGATCACTTAATATATCATATCCCAGAAAGTTATTTAAAATATTCTCCCAATCATGATGCAACAAGGAAATGTTGTTTGTTGTTATGAGCATGAACAGGTGTAAGGTTTGTACTTGTGTGCTCCCTCTCCTTTGTGCGTGAGAGAGGAGATAAGACACTTTAAATTGTCATTTTTAGCAAACAGCAGACTCCCCATTGTGTCTGAACATGGCCAACCAGGGAGTCTAGAGATTCCTAGATTTAGAACTCAGGAGGATTATAATGTGCATGTTCAATCCAACTACTCACTTTTTCTTCTCCACAAAAGAAGATGCTGAACTGTTTGTTTTTGAGGTGATCTAAGTCTCTTCCAGATGTAAAATGTTGAAGCTTATCAGCTTTGGCTAGACATTAAGAGGAGAAAGAGATATGTGCTTGATTTTTCAGAGATCTAAACTGTTTTTCTCTTTGCTGGTTCCATAGTGCCTTCACATATTCTGTAACTCTGTTACTCAGAAATGGCAAGTTAGGGGTTCCCCATTTTGTTTCAAAGCCAAGCTTAACTTCCCATCTCTTTGAAAATGGGTACCTACTGCCCGCTGAACTCTACTTGGCTCTGCTCCCATTTGATAATCATCCAGGTTGGGCCCAAAGAGAGGAAAAAACATAAGAGGGTGAGAGTGTGCAAACAAAGAAAAAGGAAAGAGCTGAAGCAGAGAAAATGGTCGGCTGTCTCCTGTCATTTTTGCCGCTAGTTTGTCAAGTGAGATAAAAAGAGATTGAACCTGTGCATGAGATAACCCTTTGAGAAAAAGGATCCCCCCTCCTTTTTTCCTTTTTTACAGAATGCAATAGGAGAAGTAATAGTAGAATTTCATGTGTTTAAAAACAAAATAAAAAAACTCCAAACTGACTGTTTCAGAAAAGCATGGAAGCAGAGCTTGGCAAGTTTCTTTTTACAAAGGATGAATACAATGAAGCCATCTATCCAACATTAATCATGATGAGGCTGAGAGACAGTATAGTATAGTGCTTACAGTCTTGGATTGGGAGTCTATGAATCCCTTCACACTACATAATTATAGCACTTTGATTCTCTAACTCCCATGACTGCTTCTTGTGGCATCCTGGCATTTGGATTTTGGTGAAACACTAGAACTCTCTGGCAGAGTATTCTAAATACTTGAACTGCAGATCCCAGGATTATGAAGGCTATTGCAATGGCAGTTAAGGTGGAATCATAGAACTATAATTGTGTATATAATAGTATGTAGTACCCACTACTTGAGCTAGTCATACACTAGCCTCACCTCATTCACATGATTGTTCTGCGGAGAGCCAAGAATTCCTTGGAGGAAAGATGGGGTATAAATGTATGAAACAAGTAAAAAATAAATGAATGGTTTACCACATTCTGTAATAGATTCCCTTAAAATGGAGAAATATTTGAAGTAGAACAGCAAGAGCAATGTGAAAATCAGGGGTATCTATCTGTGGGGATTATCATACGGAGGAGGCAAGTGTCCTCCTCCCATCATTAAATCATCATTAAATACTGTTAATTGTGTGATCGGGGGAAGCTTATCACACCCCCTCATGTTTCTCCCATTCTTGTCCCATCTGTAAAGAATAAAGGAGGCTTCATTTGGTATTAACAGGAGTTTCTGTTAATACCAAATGATACCTCGATTACTCTTTACAGACAGGACAAGAATGGGAGAAACGCACGGGGTGTGATAATCATCCCCCCCCCCCGATTGTACAATTAACAGGTTTTAATGATGATTTAATGATGAGAGGAGGATGCTTGTCGCCCATGTGATAAAGTTCAATATGACACATGTTCTTTGATTCAAGGTGTAAGCCTGTATATAGAAGTAAATTCCATTGAATTTCATGAGGCTTCCTTCTGAATAGGTGTATATAGGAATGTATATTTAGTACATTTGTACTACTAAATACATAACCCAGTGAATAAAACTCACTGAACATAGAGCTTTATCACACTAGCGAGATCCCATGAAAAAACAGGAGTTAAACAAGAGTTAAGTTAAATTCAAATTTAAACAGAACTTGCAAATTTGGAAATTTCATCACACTAATTGCTGCTAAAATGAAATAACGTGGAGTTAATCCACAGTTAAAGTGGAGGAAACCAGCAGCTTTTTAAATTCGGTTTGTTCCAAATTTAAAAAGCTGCTGATTTCCTCCACTTTAACTGCAGATTAACTTCACGTTATTTCATGTTAACTGTGATGTCGTGTGATAAAATTTGGGCATTTCTGGGTTATCTGCACGTTATATCACATTTAACTTGCCTTTTCCCATGGAATCTCGCTAGTGTGATAAACTCCATAGTGGGATTTGTTTCTGAATGACCATGAACAGGATGGCACTATATATACATACAATCGGTGTTATGGTAACATAATTTATCTTGCACATTTCTATCCTAACATCTATTCTAGACATTAGCAATATTGAATTCAGTGGTATTTACATCAAAGATCATTTGTTTGGATTGTAGATTTAAAGTGACAATTCCTTTTCAAATTAGAACATGGAACAATTACAGGAATGGAATGATGGAGGGGGACATCAGTTCACTGTGCTATGGATTTATACGTCAAGCTACTTCAGACCTTCAATGTTATCACAGAGCTTTAATGTTTAATTCACTTTGATTTGGTCCTACAGAAGCAGCAAGTGCTTCTGGAGGCAAATCCAAGGCATCTGAGAAGCCCTGCTGTGAATATAACATTAGAAAGACCTGCAGGCAAAACAGCAATAGGTAATGTATTGGTTTTTATTTCACTCTTTCAGTTTAACACATTTTTAATTTTAAAAATGCAGCCACAGAATAGACACCCCCCCCCCCCAATACCAACTTGATTTTCATCTATTGCATATGTGTTAGACTGTCATGGTAAAGCTGGTGGAACAGGGAGATGTGTAATTTTTTGTATAGGAAGAAAGAAATCAACTGAAGAGATGATAAGCATAGTAGAATAAGAATAACACTGCAGGAAAGTGAGTATTTGAAAAGAAGCTCTCTGATTAACTTAATGTGAAGGTCATTCTGATTTAGGCTGAACTCCAATGAATACTTAATAGAGAGATTGCCCCAGTGAAATCATGGGGCACCTCTGAAGAGATTGTACCAGTTTCGTTGTTGAGGTTCCTTCAAACCAGGAATGGGGAAGATTCAGACTTCACATTGCATGGGACCCTCAAGGCCATTTTTCATCCCACAACCACATCCTCCAAAAGATCTACTGGAGAAAAATGAGGGTAAGGCTACAGCAAGGGAAGGTTGTGGCCCACCAAGGTTCCCTTACCAGCTCGACACCCCTCTATTAAACATATGGCTGAAACTGAGGGCCCTTTCATGCTACACAATTGCTGCACTATGATTCCACTTTAACTGCCATGGCAACATCCTGTGGAACCCTGGGATTTGTAGTCTGGTGAGGCATTAGAGAAATTCTAAATGCATCTCTCTAAGAATTCTAAATCTCCATTAACCTCAGATCCCTGGATTCCACAGGAGGTAGCCATGGAAGTTACACTGGAATTCATAGTGCTAAAACTGTGTAATGTGAAAAGTCCTTGAGAAGTTGTATATATTTCTTATGTGTTACTAAAGATTCTTATTCACTAACAAAAAGATAAGTTGTGAGCTAGTAATGATAGTGTTGAAGAATATGATGGTGTCTGATTTGACGTACAAGCATCTCCTTTACCATTATGAACTTGCATAAACCTGAAAATTGGCATTTTAAAATTATGTAATTACAGAGATCAGGGCCTATTGTGGTGGTAGCATTTTTGAAAAAAGTATTAAAAGTGTATTAAGTAGTTGATATGCATGAATACTTGGGAGGAAAGGGAGGTCCAGTGCTCTGTGACTGAAAGCCCCTGAATTTGCAATTCAATATGTTGTAGATTTATTTTTAAAAGTAACTTTAGTTTTTATGACAAGGCTTGGAAATAAAACAGCAAGTATCATAACACCCTTGTCTCCCTCCCTCCCTCCCTTTCTTCATTCAGTTTATAGTTCACTATTCTCCTTCCAAGGAATACAAGATGGCTTACAAAATTTTAAATAAAAGTTTAGCTAAAATTGATGTTTATTTTTAAATTCTATTAAAAGTTAAAAGCAGCTTTAATATACTGTACATTTAAAACATAATTAAAACATACAAATTAAAATCAAAAGCACATCTGTCTTTGAACAATCCTCTTTCAGTTGATGGGATGGCTTGTTTATATACTGGTCAGCTCAAACAAAGAATAGGGCATTTCAGTGATCAATATAGCATCTTCCCCAGTTATGTTTTACTAAAAGATCAAAGATTTTTTTAAATAAAAGAAGAAGCAATAACAAGTAACAAAACACACACACACACACATGCACATTCTAATATCACACAAAAATTTTAATGTGGTTGAAAATCAGTAACATCTCCCTCAAAATACTCAGCTATGACACATACCTTAAATTATGTAGTAACAGAATATATAATTAATTTCTCCAAGATGGGTAGATAGTACCTTGCATGGCATTAAAAAGGGCTACTGTATATCTGTTAATGTCTGTTAGCTGTGGTATTTGATACATTCATGGAACACATTCGTGTCTCCGTGTCTAATGAAATATCTTTTATATTATTAGAGGTGCACAAGGGGAGAGATTAGAGAGTAATCTCACCACCATTTACAGTTGGTGACCTTTATTTCTAGAGCCATCTACCTGGCCACTAGTGAGAAAGATTAAACTATCCAAATCATGAAAAGGTTATTTTGGGGGAACTAAAACACCCAGAATACCTGAGCCAGCATGACCACTGGCGGATTATGGAAATTTGGTTGTGAGTCTTGGTGAGCATCTTCCTCATGAACTTTTCAGAAAGGCTAAGGTATTTTTGTATTAGGGGTTTCCACCATATGAAAACATGGTTTCCCACCATTTATTTCTTAGATCCAGTACTATTTAGTGTGTCTCATATGTAGTCCATTCTATATTTGAAAGAAGAACTGACTGTAATTTATTGATTTGAATGTTCATGATGAATTTTTTTCCTCAGTGGAACCATGTCTGTTTTCCTGTTCTCTTGTGTTCTAGCCAAGATTTCACTCTTTGTTCTTTGGACATTTCATTTACAAAGGCATCTTGAAGAAAACTGAGGACTTTGCAACACTGACTTATAAATACTGGCACGCCCCCATTAACACAACTCTGACAAAGAAGCTCCTTTTTACAAAATCTTTTTACACCAGCCCAGGCCCACTTTATATCCTTGCTCTCCATCTAACTGGAAGATTTTTTTTAGCCGCTTCAGATTGAGAGGATGGTGAAGGAGGTTTAAACAAGCAGGCATTCAGTGTCAGGGTGCAGCAGTGTGTCTACAGTAATCAGTAGATTAAGCAGAACAGGATTCTTCTCTAGCCATCCCTACTGTAGCTTTATATGCCCTGCCTTCCAGCAGTCAGGCAAGGTAAACAGCAGGTGCCACCAAAACCCATTACTGAACATGTGTGAACAGCAAAACAGAAAGAAAAAGGGAGATCCATCTGCCTCAGGAATACCCCAGCATGTTAAAACATCATAGGCCTATATGTTTGACCACCACTACTGTAATAGTAAGAAAAGTGGAAGCTAGTAAAAAAAAAATTCTAGATACATTTTGGAAGAAGCCTTCAGGTAGTCTTGAGATTTAATAATTAAAAAGAAATTGCTTATGCTAGGCATAAGTGACCTGGTAGTTTTTTTCACATGCACATATTGTCACTTTTGAACAAAGGGTTTGCAGGAACATGTTGAACTGTTCTTTTTTGTGGTGCAGGAACCTATCCTTTCATATTATTTCTATCTCTCGTACTACATTTTCTTCTAAAGAAGTAATGTGCAGGAAGACATCTCCTTAGTTAACTGAGATAGACCCATAGTTGATTTATGAAAAGATATTTTGAATATTCATTAGCCAGTTACAACTTGGCTGACAAGTGCTTTAGTATGGACAACAAGCCTTACAGTTACTGCTTTTTTATTAAAAGTCTTGAAAGGCTCATTTTATTTATGGAACATCAAGAATGTGGTAGAGTCCTGTGAAATAAAACTTCACAGCATGCTAATGGGGGAGATAATTATTTTGCATGTCTATTGCAGATGAGTAAACAGCATAAGTGGCATTTCCATGGCGGCACAGTTGGTTGTAAGAAGCACCATGATTTGTATGTCAGAGTATTGACTTCTTGACCTGCACTCTAAATTGTATGACAACAATGACCATTTGCCTGAACAAAGCCCCATTGAAGACTATGGACATCCCTTGGATTGATTACTTTGATTCTTGTCAGCTGGGTCACCAGTAACAAGTCACTCATTTATTTAGGACATACAAGATGTGCATTGTCAGCTCCAGATGAAATTAAGAGAATACAGAAAGCTATTTTTCTCTTAAAATGTATTATTTGTCTCTTTGGTATGCTGTGGACATCCCATTCGTGTTGTACTATTCAGGAGTGATTTGACCAAGCCTTGTTACAATGAAATGCTGTTCTATAGATGAAACATATAATTTTTTCACTAAATTCCAGAAAAATATCTATCTTTTAACCAGGGCCATATTGCTGAGGTGTTGTGGCACTAAAGGCTAACCTGTTTGTCCTTTTGTTAACTTTCAGTAAGTAACATTGGCTTCCAAGTATTAAGAAGACAAATTGAAAAGCAGTGATGATTTTTCCCTCACTCAATTGTAGATTGTGAACTTAAAAAATCCATGTCTCAGAGATGCTGACTGTCTTTGGAGATGCTAGCACCCAGATCCCATCCCATCCAGTGTCTATATAGGACACACAGCCCTTTGTGTGTGTGTGAGAGTGTATACTGGTTGAATAGTCTGAAACTAAACTGAGACTACCTGTGCTTGGAAGTATGAGTTGCTAAGACTATGGCCAAAGAGATGAAAAAGGGAAACATACCTTGATTTTGCTGTTGCCCCATGTTGAATGGAAGCTCCCTATCCCTTCAGATGTTAGATAACCACAGAGCTCCTGTACAATGAGGAGCATTTGCAGGAGGAATGGTGGTAACATCAAGAATGAATTCACCATTTCTGCAATGGCAAACACACTAGCTGCCCCTGCCTTGCCACAGTTCTGGGTGGTAGATCAAAATGAGAGAAAATTACTGGCCTATAATAACCCAGTGAGTTTCATAGATGTGCAGGGACTGAAACCCAGGTCTCCCTGGTTCCAGCTTTATCAATCTAAACGATGGACCACATACAAGCAAAATACCATGGTAGGACTTTTGGAGACTAAGACAAAAGTGGGCAATGTGTGGCTCTCCAGACCAATAGCAATAGCAGCTTCATTTATATACTGCTCCATACCACCTAAGAAGTCTCTAAGCAGTTTATAATTGTAAGCTAATTGCTCCCAACAAGCTCGTTTTAGCGACTTCAGAAGGATGCAAGCCTGAGTCGAGCCTGAGCCCTGGTTGGTATTGAACTCACCACCTTATGGTTTGTGAGTGAGTGGCTGCAGTACAGGCATTTAACTACTGCACCACCAGGGCCCACAACTTTCATCAACCATAGCCAAAATAGCCAAAAGTGATGGATGATGATGGAAGCTGCAGTCAAAAATTTTTTTGAAAGGCCACAAGTTGCCCACACTAGGTTAGAGAGAACAACGTATTTGGGATGATTTTCAGGAGAACATGAAAGCCTGATCTCTACCTCCACTTTTGAAATTTAAATAAATTATTGCATACTTTATTGTTGAGCACCTTCAAGTTATTTTCTGACTTAGGTTTTAAGGCAAACCTATCATGGGGCTTTTTTGGTAAGATTCTTTCAGAGTGGATTTGCTATTACATTCTTCTAAGGCTGAGAATGTGACTTGTCCAAGGTCACCCAGTGGATTTTCATGACTGAAGGGGGTTGTAAAGCTTGGTTGTAAAGCATAGTCCAGCAATGTAACCATTATGCCACACTTACAGTGGTAAAAATCTTGCAATTGCTTTCACAGTGTCCGGCAAAATTATAATAGCAGAAGATAATGACCCTCAATCTTTCCTTATTCATAGGTATTAATAGAACCTGCACTAGGAAAACCATAGCAGGGAGTTACATCATGCTTCAGCCTATTTTCTAAATTCCCACACTTCTCAAGTTTTCAGAGAGTACAAGGGTGGAGATGAGGGGGGAAAAGACAAGAAATCATCCTGCCACATGTTGCCCTAGCTCAGAAAATTACAGAACAGTGTTAAAGATTGAATTTATAAGATAAGGATTCACAGAATTACTATAATTCACTTATCGGCCTGACTTTTCAACAAGCTGCCTGCACAATTAACATGATTATACATGCAGATTGAATAACTATATGTGCAAATAGGAGAATATGGTAATCTGCAAGAGCAATTAGCCAGTTTGGGTATGCAGTCACAGTAATTGCTGGTGTTTAAACTGTTAAAAACAAAAACCACCAAAGTAATATGTAAGAGAGTATGCCCTCAAAGAAGTAGATGGCAGCACCATAAAACAAATGCAGAAATGGACACGGGAAGCAAGGGAGTGGTAGAATCTGGGGTTTGCATGTAGATATAGAAAGTTCCTGGTTCATCCCCTGGCAACCTACTGTTAAATGGATCTTGCAGAACCAGCATGGTATAGTAGTTTGAGTGTTGGACTATTCTCTGGAGCCCAGGATCTGATTCCTAGCTCGGCTATGGAAACCCACTGGGTGACCTTGGACAAATCCCATGCTCTCAAGGGAACGCAATATCAAACCTCCTCTGAACAAATCTTGCTCTCCCTCCCTCCCTCCCTCCCCCCCTCCTTCCCTCCCTCCCTCCCCCCCCTTAAATATAAAGAGAGAAGGAGAGATTTTGTTCAGCGGAGGTTTGGAAAAGGCCCCATGTGTGTGTGTGTGTGCGCGCGCGCACACACACACACACACACACACCACCTTTTTCCAAAGTTGGGACCAAAGGTGGCTTACAATATAGATAGATAGATAGATAGAAACAGCACTTTAAAAACAATTAAAATAATCCAATGATAGGTTGGATCATCATAGGTTCGCCTAAGGTTGCCATAAGTCAGAAACTGCACGAAGAGACAGAACAACAAAAAAGTACATGTCAGGCATTATGCCATGGCATGAATATCAGTTTGCAAAACTATGCATTAACAACAGTAAACATGAAAACAAACACATCAAAAGCAAAACTAATGGGGAAATTGAACCTCCAAAGTCCATGCAGCAAGCAATAGGAGATAATACATCTGTATTTTACCAGGTGAGTTGATCTTAGTAGAAGTCAGCATTTGAGGAGTGAATAGGGGTGGATCATAAAATCATCTTTCCATTAGTAGATGCTTATCCAGACTATGAACTGTGACTCTGGTGGACCAAGGGATGGGGAGCTTTTAGTGCCCCAAATATTCGGGACTTCATCTCCCTCCTCCACTCTCCCTTGTCTCTCTCTCTCTCTCTCTCTCACACACACACACACACATACACTGTGAGTAAAAACAATGGCAGCGCCTATGACATTGGGGCAGTGAATCCACTGAGTTTTAGAGATGTTCTCCAAGGTGTAAAATTTATTTTGGGAATAGAGTTCAGCAGTGTGGATAGTTTCTTTAAAATTCAAACGGAGTCCTAGAGGATGTAATACCACCACCCCAACCACTCCACTGACAAGGAAGCATTACCTATCACTGAGTAGAATACAAAAACTCCTCATATGTGTTCAGCAAGTACATTATGACTGAACCTCATACGATTCCTTTTGGAACAGAAACTTTAAACTCTTGATCATTTCTGGGTCCATAATGACATGTTTTTGCTAAAAACAAACAAACAAACTGCATTGCCTCACAGTGTTTCTGGGCTCCTCATCTCTTCATCCTTTGACATTGGCTTCCAGCACTTTGATGAATGAGGTGTTGGCCGGACTTGTTTTCTTAAAGTGGGTGTATCGAAATTTGACTCTCTAATAGTGTTGGTGGTCTGTCAACCCTTTATCTGAGCTAAACATAAACCATCTGGCTGTTGCAATTAGTGACTGTCTGTTCTTAAATAACCAGCTTTGGTTTTTCTCTCTCTGCAGCTCTTTTTATTTTCTTTTTCAAAATGAAAGTTTCTTTCCCCTCTTTAATTAGTTTTGTTTTTATCTTAAAGTCTGTCTTTTAGTCAATATTCAGGTGTGATGGGGAGACATGAAATTAATAGGAAAGTCCATCAGGTATTTCAGGGGTGTCCTTTCAATTATGAATGTGCTTTATTGAATTTTGAAGTTGAACAAGAAGATTGCATCGAGCTCACAGCAAGAAACACAGAAGGGAATTCCAGCAAAGCCCATCTGATTATATTGCGAGAAGGTGAAGCTTGTTCTTTAAGCATCTCGTGACATACAATGAAACTGCCTCATGATTCAATGCATGTCTACATTAAACATTAAGAGCCATTGAATTCAGTGTGGTTTTTCCCAAGCAGCCACATTCAGAAACATTGAACTACACCTGCATTGTCCCAGCCAGTAAAGTCACACTAGTTCAGCCTAGTGGGAGTTGTAGTTTTAGAAGGTGCCAGGTTGGGAAAGCCTGCTGTAAGATAAGTGTGTGTTGGACTGCATCTTTCAAAAAGCATATTTCTGTTTGGATCATTCACCAATAAAATGTGGAAGGAAGACATGTTTAATTCTATGTTTGTACATATACACTAAATGTATTACACTATGTTGTCAAATTTGCCTCTAATATTCTGTGTTTATTAAAGCTGGGTAAAAAGAAGTAACTAGTTGTAATACTGACAATTAATTATGTTTTATAATAACTAGGCATGATAACTAAGTTACATGATAACTGTAATCAAGAGATGATTTCACTCCTTTTGCAGTGTAACAGCAAATATGCTTTTGTTAAGTATACTTTTGTTATAGTTAAAGGGTGTGTGTGTGTGTGTTTCTGCACTTACGTGTGTTTTGTGCCATAGGCCCAAGAATCTGGATTCTGAACTCAACACAAAGCCAGAGTCATATGATTTATATATTTACATTGATTTTGCCCCCATAATCTTTCTACTGGCTAAATTCCAAAACATAAGAGTGTACAAAGAATAATCATAGCTCACTAAATTGTTCTTTACATGCTTAAAAAACAGGCTGATTTTAAATGTATGTATGAATGCATTATACAGTATATAGCAATTATAAATATTGCAGAAACTACGCTGTACTTCAGTGAGTGAAAGTGCTACACTTATTATCTCTATAACCCTTTCAACAGCCTGTAAGATACATATATTCATATTATCATTGTGTGTCAATGTGCCTTCAGTTTGCCTGTTGATATTGGTGGCCCTTTGAATTTCATTAGGCAGTTTTGACAGTTCATTCCACTGAAATATAGCCTACAGCACCTGATATTTGTTAGTGGTCTCCCAACCAAGCACTATCCAGAGATGACCCTGCTTAGCTTCCAAATACCTTAAGATATTTAAGCCACTGCTGTTACAGGTTTTTAAAAGTACATCTTTCCTTTCTCACTATTATTTTTTTATAAATAAAAATAATAATAATAACACACCTAAGTGCAGAGCTCCCCCCCACACCCTATAACTATAAAGTAACAAAAGCATACACTGCAAAAGAAGTGAAATCATCCTTGGATTACAGTTATCATGTAACTTAGTTATCATGCCCTAGTCTTTCCAGTCTCATCTGGAATGTTACAAAAGGGAAACAATTTCTCATGGCTGAGTAAATCATATTTTACTTAGAGGAACAAAGGGACACAGTGACTGTCTTGTTGGCTAACACTTCTGACACATCCCTTTCTCGGACAGCTGGTTCTTTTCACCTTGCAATTATAAACATTTTGACAGTAGGTTTCCAGTTCCCATCATAAATAATTATTGGTGCTTGTTGAAATAACTGCCTCAGCTTGGAAGACCATCTGTAAGACCATCTGTGGCCTTTTGAAAACAATGGAGTGGAGTGAGGTAGATCTGACAATGCTGGGGCAGGGTAGGAGGAACTTAGTTTTCTGAATCCCTTCCATTCCTGTTAGACACAGGAGTCCTGCAAGTAAGATGCTAGTAATCATAATTGTCATCATTTATGAAGCAAGTACTTCAACCTAACTTTAGTCAGTTCACACAAGAAAGAAGAATGTACAGAATAAGCATCCTTTTTGGTTCAAGTCTTAAACAAGACCTCTGGGTGAATGATTGCTGACAAAAGAGGTTAAAATTAAAGCTTAGGATAGTTCCTTTTCTCTTCTTTGCTTTCCAGAATCTCTCAGCCTGGGAATTTTGGAAGATGCAGTCCAAAAAAGAGATGTTTCCAACTTCTGTATAAAAACTTACAGTTTAGTGATGGATGGTTTGCTTTGTCATGTGCTGTCATTGTGCTTGAAGAAATATTTCACTCTCCAAAGTGTAAAGGATCCACTGGGGATTTCAGAATTATAGAATAATAAGAGTTGAAAGAGATTAGAAAGCTAGTGTGTCTCAAAATAATATAACAAGATGGAAATCCCAGTATCCCAATTAAACTGTGTTACAATGATACACAACAAGAGGCCGGGGAGGTTGTTCATGTGAGAGATAATAGCAGGGCATGGGATTAGTTTAGTGAAATGCATTGCTCAACGTCCAGCTGGTCAGCTGTGCCATAGGCTACCGTTGTACCACTCAAAGTATGCAATTATTCAGTGACAGTACAGTTAGCAATACATGAACTGTCGCCACAACACCATCCCAGCTAATGATTAAGGCAACATTTATTTGATTTTAGTTAGTGCTTGAATTTCTTGTTTTCCTTTTCCTCTCCACCTTTTTTCCTTTTGGATTAGTACTTGAATAGGAGACCATGAATGAATATCAGGTGCTATAGGTGGGTTACAGGCCGCCGAAAAGCGGCGGCCTGTACCCGCCCCTTTCTCCGGTGTATCGGGGCCTCTGTGGTTAGAATGGCAGCCGCTGAGGCCCCGATCCACCGCTTTCCGGGCCGCGGGGAAGCGGCAAAAGTCCGCTTCCCAGCAGCCTGGAAAGGGGTGTCCTTGGGGCTTCAAGCCCCAAGGACACCCCACAGCGGTGGGGAGGAGGAGAAAGGGGCCAAGCTTGGCCCCTTTCTCCTCTGCGTCACTGGCGCAGCCGTCTGAAGGCTGCGCCCAGCGACGCAAACCAGGAAGGAGCTCTGAAACGGAGCTCCTTCCTGCTCTGCACAAAGGGTGCATTAAGCGCCCTCGCGTGGAGCGATGGCAGCATGTTCATGACACCTCATTTGGAGGCGGCACGTTCGTGATGCCATCATGGTGGCGGCCGTGTGGAACGGCCGCCGCCATTTTGTGCGTGCAGAGCGCGTACTAGGGTTAGGGGGTGCGGAAGCACCGCCCCTTCCTAACCCTAGTACGCGCTTGTCGCGTACTAATATGGTGGTGTGTAACCCGCCATAGGCTATATTTCAGAGGAAGGAACTGGCAAAATCAGTTCCCGAGTTTTCCTTGCCAAAGAAAACCCTATAACATTAATGGGGTTGCATAACTCAACAGGTGACTTGAAGGCACATACACACCTATAGTTTGAAGTTGTAATGATCTGATACTATAAATAGTTTTACATATAGTTATTCATCATACATAGTTTTTAGACATTATTTTGGGCCAGTAAAAATAGGAAGGCTTTGTCTTAAACATTTTATTCATGATTCTATAAGAACATATTTCAAATTTTATTTTTCTCATTTTCCCAAATGGCAGGGGTGGGGAGCAGTTGTCACCTGACAGCCCCTTCTGGGTCTGACAGGGCTGCTGGCCAGGTGAGAAAGGGAGGTGATAGCAGCAGGGGTGACCACAGATGTCTTCCTGTCTCCCTTCCCCATCCAGCCAGCAGCCCTGCCAGATCCAGAAGAGGCTTCAAGGTAACATCAGCGGCCCATTCCCACCAGTGGCTGTAGTGGGCGGACAGCAGAATCACCTTGGTTGCCAGAAAGGGTGGCAGGTGTGTACCAGCCAGCTTGGGACGAGGAGGTGGTGAGGTGGTCAGGAAGGGGAGGGCAGATGGCAATTGCTTTTTCTTGTCTGTTTTTGTTTCTCTGTCTGTTGTTCCCTCCTCTTCTGCTCTCTCTCCATGTTGTCTCTCTTGGGGTAGCAGCCTGTCTATGGATAATCTTTCCTGAATCATTGAAGCTCTTCATTTGCATTATGCATTTTGCAGTAGTTCTTATAATAACCTTAGGCATAGTGGTTTGATTGTTGGACAACAATTCTGGAGACCAGGGTTCAATTCCCAGTTCACCTTGGGCAAGATATGTGCTCTCAGTCTCAGGGGAAGGCAATGGCAAACATCCTCTGAACAAATCTTGGCAAGAAAACCCCATGATAGATCTGCCTTTGGGTCTCCATATGTTGGAAATGACTTGAAGGCATGCACCACCAAGCTACTACTGCCCCCATTTTACAGATGAAAGAGTCAAGGGGAAAGGCCTGCTTAAAGTTAACCCAAGGAATTTTATAACTGAGCTGAGATGCTCCATTAGCAATACACTCATAAGCATTTCACAGGCTCTGATTTTCGGTTCTTGGTTATTGATGCTTTTCTGGAAGGACGCGAGACATAAAACACCCACAGTGCCTCCCAAAAACATCATCTGCTTGAAGGATATGTGGCTTACAAAATTTGGAAAGGTTGGACGCAGAACATACACAGAACCTAATAGCTAGTAGCTATCTTTTGTACAGTTGCTTTTGACTAAGTAAAATTTAGCTTACTCCATAGTGTTTGTTTGGTCATATAAAGAAGAAAGGAAGGAGCAAGAAGCTAGCCAGCTAGCCAGCCTGACGTCCTCTCATCAAATGTAAAAATAGGTGTGAAATAATGTCTCATAGCAGTCACAATTGTTGAAAGGTCTGTACTTGTTCTATATGATCTAATCTTATAAAAAGAAATGATGAGGTCAATCTCTAGGCATTGATGGTGGCATTTTTCTGATGTGCTAGACAATGCATTCCTGTTGCACGTCAGCTCTTCTACACTAAAATATATATATATAAATGACATAAAATACACTTGATTGGGGATAAAATGTCTGTTGAATGTAAGGTGCTATATCCAGTCCAGGAGGGAGCTGTGCTGAAGCTTTTTGGATACTGTGTAACAAAAGTGTATATTATTTATTTATTTAGAGTATTCTTCATCCACAAAGGCTCTCAGAGCGGCTTACAATTTGGAAAGCGTTTTTGAGGGCATTTCTCGGAGTGCAAAATGAGCACTGATGCATGGCCAGACAACCTACTCTGATAATCTTTGGTGGTCTATTCTGTATTTCTAGTTTATAGGATTAGTGTACAGTGGTTAATTGTGTAAGTCAATGCCATCACAATGGTAGGCCATAGATTATGGTATCTTATATGAGCAGCTTCCGGGCTCCTTCAGTGAGGAGGTTAGGATGGAAGGTTGACCCTGTTATTATTTCATAGGTAATTTTGGGATAGAACACAACTCTTTGTTGTGTTCATACTCTTATTTGGCTCTATTGGTTTTTTTTTGCTGCTGGTGCTATGTTTTATATTGTTTCCATTTATTTTGTTTTGATATTGATGTTCTGCTGCCTAGCAGATCCTTCTGAATGGAAGGACTGGACTCAAACATTTAAAATAAAGTAAAATAAAACTCTATATCAGTGGCATTTACCTACAGCCCTTGCTGTACTTTGTTGCTTTGCTCTTCAAATGCCATGGCTGACTTGTGTTTGTCCAGACTGGCCAGAAGGTAAATACTATTGCTTTAACCTGATTTTTTTCCAAGGAGCCCCTGGGGCAGGCTAAGACCCACATCATCTTGGGTTTAACCTCTGTCAGAATTTCTCGTGATCTCACAATGCCATAAGGAATTTAAGCAAGTCCTAGCATGTTGAAGAAACATAGTGGCACACATCTTGTGACTGTTCTGGTACATTTAATTATGAAATCCTACAGTAGATTTTATTCTTTGGCAAGGACTCTGTTTTCTTCTCTACAGTGATCAGCATCTGCCTTCCTTTCTTCATACAGGCCTCAGAACTGACTGTCAAAGGGAGATATTCTGCATATTATGTTCTGATCAGAGAGACTCTGTCTGTCTTTGTTTAAGACTATGTTTCCTCATACTACAGTAAAAAAACCTCTTGGAACATATAGTGGCTGCTATCCTTCCATCATCATTCTGGGTCAAAAGAATAAATTATACTACCTAAAGCCTACTGTCTGACAACTAAGAAAAATAGCTACATTTGTTTTATCTTGAAAGAAGGAGTTTGCATTCCAGTGCTGATGAAAGCAAATGAGCGATCATTTCCATGGGGTCAGTAACACACTCCACTGAAGAGGGTGTGAAATATCATCCAGAAAAATATGCATCCGTCTACAACCAGAAAGCACACTTTTGTATTTAGAAGGTATATTTGTACACATAATTATGTCACACATTGTTGACTGTGCCTGCCCCCTTGAAAAAATCCACTCCCTTACAGTTCTTCAGATAGAACTGTCAGCATTTCTAAAGGGTGGTACATAACTAGAGGACTGTGAAGGCTAATCTACAAGTAATACAAATGGCATAGTGCCTGCCCAATATGTAGTTGAAAGCTATACCAACGGTGTCCACATCAACAGTGTTGATTTTAGTGCAATTTAAAGCTCATGTTCACTCAGAAATAAGACCTTGTAAGTGCCACAGGATTTATATTCTACATTTTTCAGATTGCCATTTTGGATTTTGTGTTTCCATTCCTGAATTAATGTACTATGATAGTCTTGATGAAGGAATGAGAAATGAAGCTGATCTATTATTTTAATTTCTCCGCATACACCCTGCCACAAACATATTTTCAAAAGTTTAAACAGTGAGATCTCACTGTTAGTGAAATAAAGTACAGTGGACCCTCCACAATTGGTAGGGTTAGGTGCGCAGGATTCCCATGAAACTAGAAAAAATGCAAATAAAAACACTATTTGTTTTAACCTGATAGAACACCTCTCTTGGAATATCTAGAGAGAACATATTAATTAAAACTGCAAATAAGCAGATCCTCAAAAGCCAAAGCCGCAAACCTGAAGGGCCAATTGTAGTGTCATTTCCTATGCCTTTTAAAAAAAAAATCTTTATGAGAACTATGAATAGCAGGTTCAATAAATGAAGTATATTCTGATTGCTTTGGTTGTGGAATTAATTGTTAATGGTCACCACTTATGAGAGAAGATTGAAAGCTGTGAAAGAGCTGCATATTTTCTTTGTTCTTACTTGATATACTTTGTTATTAGTCCAAAAAGCATAATCTTTGATGACAGATAAGTGATATTGCTGGTGGTGATAAAGTCTCTGAATGCCCATCACCCGCCTTTCTCTATCAAAAACCAACTGTGACATTCTTTTTATGACAGCTTTTGCCATTTTCTGTGATTGAAACCACATTTTTATATGTATCAAAATCAGTTCAGCAGTTAGAAAGAAATCATAATATAGATTGGCTCATATTTCCTAAGTGGATGTCACCAGCTAATTCCTTTGTTATACTATTTAGCTACACAGGATTATGGGTGTGTATACCATTAAGTGGTTATATATGGGTCCTATTAGTTGTACATTCTGGCATGGCTTTTGACAAATGTCTTGTCAAACAGGTTAGCATTTCAAAATGAGTCTAAACCACTAAACTTCAGGGAGTCATTTTCACACACACACACCCCTCAGTCGCTGAGGCATTCTGTGGAATACTGCACTATTTACATTTGAAGGACTTTAACTTTATAACATGCAATTTGAAAAAAAAATTATCTATACAGTACCTTGGATTTCTTTATTGAAAATGAGGAAGAAATATAAAAATGTGTGTTGAGAAAGAGAGCAAGACTGAGAAACAGAGAAGTAATGAATTAATAGATGAGTTCAGCATTATCCTATTCTATCTTCCTTCAAAAGCATAGTTCAGTCTTTTTGCTTCATCCTTACTTTCTTCTCTTCACTTGGAGTGGACTCTTTCTTTTTTAGCATTTTAATTAGAGAAATATTTTCAGAGACTATGCATATAGTTTTTTGATGTTGGATCCCTACATTCGCTCATGGTATTTCTTTTCCCTACTTTGTTGCTGTTTTGGATGCATTATGAAAGCACCTTGCTCTAAATTACATGCCAGGGAGCGTGTAGAGCATTTCTTTATTCCCTCCTGGCATTTCCTACTGATGTGCGCAGAGATGTGCTTTAGTTCCAAAGGGAGTGCCAGTGAGCTCTGTCTGTGTAATAGAAGTGCCATGGCAACATCCAATGGGATCCTGGAATTTGCAATTTAGGGAGGAGGCCTTTAGAATTCTCAGCTAGAGAGGAATAGTGCCTCTGACCAAACGGTAAATCCCCAGGATTTCACAGGGTGCAATCATGGAAGTTAAAGTGGAATCATAGTGTTCTAAATTATGTCTTGTGAAAGGCAGACGAAAAATAGAGCTAGATGGCAGTGACAGTGTAAAAAATGTGATGTAGGAGAGACTTGTTGAAGGCTATGTTGGAAGGGGAAGCTGGAGAAAGTTTCGTGGAGAAAGTGAGGTGCCATATAAAATAGGCCTATTATTGTTTTATTTTCTTGTGTGTTTAAAAGTGCATGCAGTTAGAATGCTGAAACAGCTTTCCAGCCAAAGTATGTATTCTACGTTTTGAGTTAAATTTTTATAAATAGTTTCATAAGACTAGGAATTGCATGGAATTTAGAAATAAGTAGTTACAAACCATTAGTTATCTGTAATTAGTTCCCCAGTAGGAAAAATAATAATTAAGTTACATTACATTTGTAATTAATGAGAAAAAGCAGCATTCCCAATGTGGTATAAGTGTAGTGTTCAGCTACTTCTATAGTTATGGGGATGTGACTTTTCTAAAAGGTTGAGGCTAAATACATGGTTCAAACCCGGTTTGCTGTGTGCCTAGGGTTGCCATAAGGCAGGACCTCCAAACTGGGACAAATGTAGGACAAATGTAGGGCAACATTTTCAAATGTAGGACATGTTTTTTAAAAATGGAGGACAC
>NC_056524.1:87317804-87354854 GCF_019175285.1 Sceloporus undulatus | reverse complement strand
CAAGCCTTGAGAAGCCCTGGACCCCTGAGAAGAAGAGGAGGGGGGCTTAGAGAGAGGAAGAAAGAGAAAAAGAAGATGAGGAGGGGGGGGGGAGAAAGGAAGAAAAAGGAGAGGAGGAAGAGGAGGGGAAGAGGAGGAGGAGAAAAAAAACGGAATAACAAGAAGAAGAGGAGGAGAAAGAGAAAGAGAAAGGGGAAGAACAAAAAGCAACTTGCCTGCAAAGCCCTCTCCGCTTGGAAATTTGGATCATGCCCAAATAAGGAAGCAGAGGGCTGGCCAATAGAGGCAGGGCAGTGCAGCAGACCCCGCCCCTGCTGGTTTCAGTCCTCCTACTGCTGTTCCAAGCATGTTTCATAGGCAGCACTCTATAGAAGGCAGGCAGCAGCCCTGGGAGCTCAGAGTTGGGCAGCCACCCGGGGGCGGGGGCGGGGTCGGGACGGGACCGGGCACGCCCCCCAGGGGGCGGGAAAGTCCCGCCCACCACCATGAAATGGCAACACTATGTGTGCCTTATGTTGCTGACTTAGGTTCTGCTGTGGATGTCGATGTGCCAGTGATATGCATGAAAGAAAAATATTTTTGTTCCACAAATCAACAACGAGTAGCATCCAGGTATTTCATAAAAAGTAATAAAGTAGCATAATGCTCTGGAACACCGAGTGTTGGGTGGCTTCCATATTATATGCATTCATCTCAAAAACAACTTCCCAGACTCCAAAAAGTGAGGAACATCTGTCCTGCTGTCTGGTTTTTTCTTTTCATTTGGCTTCCTACAACTGATTCATGCAAAAGTACTACTGGGCTGGATCATCTCCTTCTTCTTTTTAATGGAACCAGGCCTAATGGGACAGGTACTTTGCAGGGACAAAGGTAGAGCCAGGTTGAGGAAACTAAACTAGGAAGCCAAAAGCCAGATCACAGCCAAGAAGACAGTCAAGAGTCTTACTTGAACAGGCAGGTCACAGAATATTGGAACAATTAAGTTAGACAAGAGAAGAAGAGAAGAAGCCAGAGCACAAAGTGTGGGGGTATTAACTTGCAAGAAAGTTTATGAATATAGCTCTGTTGATCAGGAAAGATCCAAAAGTAATATTCCTTAGTGACATCCTATCTTAGCTTTATCTTATCCTCTTCCTGTCTACCTGTGTGTGAGGGGTGAATCCAAAGAAAGCTTGCTTTTTGAATGTGCAGACCAAGAGGGGTCTCCTGCCAGATTTCAGTTGCAGACAGCAAAGCTTTACTGACTTCAGCCTGACCATTCCTTGCGAGACTTTAATGAAAAGTAGCCATGGCTGCTCTCTCCTACATTCATTTTTATTTTGAAGGAGCTATCCAGGGTATTGAGTCCTGTACACAAAATAAATTCATCAACTTGAACAGCTTCAGTCTAGCTCAGACTGAAACCCAAACTGAATTCTCTGGGCTACTAACATCAGAGCTACCAGCTACCATGTTAAAAAGCACATTTCCCCTACTTTCATGGGAGCAATATTCCCACTGTCCTTTGCCATTTTATCCCCTGAGATGTGTTAATCTGTTTAGATTGAGATGGATGGGTAGGCAAATGATGACTAAGTTTTGATGTCCATACTGACCAATAAGTATAGACCACTTCACATGTTGAACAATTTGCTTGTTTCAGTATGCAATTTATAAAGGAGAGGAACAACCCAATAAAAGTTTTTAAAAATTCTTCTCTTTCAGACTGTAAACATTTCCTGGAAAAATAGCTCTGTGGTTTTGAAAAGGATTCTTGACTCTTGAAGTCCTTGTTCTTTTCACTTTATGGTGACTCATTAGATTGTAGGAAAGTCCCAGACATTAAGAAGGGTCATTACATCCAATAGGCATTTTAAGTAAAGGAAGCTTTTCTGAAGTAGGAAGCTGCATTTGGACTCACAGCTGGTTACGGGCATTTGAAGGTTTACTGGAAACCAAAACCCATCTTGCCTGTAGCAAGGGACAAAGTTCAGTGGCACGGTGCAGAAATCTGGCACATTCTTTTACTTATTCCACCTACAGTATTCAAGCAAGCTTTCCCCAGCCTCCCCAATGGCCAGTAATATGTAACTTATTAAGTTTCAACTTCATGGCACTGCAAACTTGGAAAACTTATCCAAATAACTTGGAGGAAATCATTTACAAAATGAATCTGACACTGTTTTAAACAGTTCATTATAATAACGCAATCTGAAACCACATCCTATCCATTTTATTGCTATTACAGCTCCATCATAAAGTGTTGTGGTTCTGCAATTAGCAAGAATTGCACACAGATGAAACATCTCTCCCTGGCATATTGTGCAGTAATTGAGCTGGGAACTCTACACTATGCTCATCTCTATGCTGTGTGCCCATTTGGATTCAGCTTCTCATCTCTCTTTGCAAAGGTAGCTATGATGAAGCTACATCATTCTTCCACTGAGGAAAGATAGAAGTGATGTTTGCTTGTGATTCCCAACTCCAGCAGCCTTAGAGAAGAGGCTGGACAGGTTTTCAAGGTGCATTGTGTTGCAAACCTACTGAAGCTAAACAGAGTTGAATCTGGCTGAAACCAACAAGACTATAAGGGGACCTTATTAACTTGTCATTGGATTCCTCAGATTAAAAGTATGATTTTAATGATATCAGTATATACCGAAAGCAAAATCAATGAATTGACTTCTGAGTAAAGATTTGTAAGCTTTTAATGGTATACATTGAGTCCCACTCATTTGTAATTCTGAATCTGAAATATTCTAAAAACCAAAATTGGTGGCAGAGATAGCAGCACCTTTGCATTCTGATGTCTCAGTTTACATGAACTTTGCTTCAGGTAAAAAATATTAAAAATACTGTACAAAATTACCTTCAGGTTACATGTATAAGGTGTATATGAAACATAAATGAATTTTGTGTTTACATTCCATCTACAAGAGATCTCATTATGTACATGTATGCAAATACAGGTATTTCAAAATCCCCTCAAAATCTGAAATCCAAACCACCCCTGGTTCCAAGCATTTCTGATGGGAGAGACTCAACCAGTAGAGGGTTACCGGACTCTGAATCCTGGACAGATATCCGATGTGTTTAGAGTTTTGGGCTTTTATCAAATTTGCTTCCTTGCATATCTGCCAGCTACTTCTGATATTATGTGCCTTTCTACTGTTTTCCCATATGGGTTATTGATTACACTAAGCGTCTTTAGAGTGTCTGTTCCTTTTGAATAAGACCATGTGGTTGCTGCTGATAGAGAAGTTATATAAGCACATGGATGGTTTATTTTAAAATATTTGAGCACAGTATCTGTCTATGTGGAACATTTTGTGGCATTTCCTGAATCTGCATAGATAGAGAGGGAAGACAAAATTTATCACCCCCAAGCAGCGTGTAACACCGATGCCTCTGATGGTTGCACCCACAGTTTTTTCTTCCTGCAACCACTGCCACCACCAGCACAGTTACACCTGTGTAGTGCATGGTTCTAGTTATCACTTCTCAAGATTCATGGCCCTTCCACACTACACAGTTATGGCAGTTTCACTCCACTTTAACTGTTCATTGTTCCATTCTAGTGTTTGTAGTTTCATGAGGTATTTAGTACAGTATTTTCTTTCAGAGTGTTCTAGTAACTCCTTAGCCAGTTAAAGTGGAACTAAAATGCTACAATTGTGTAGTGTGAAAAGACTCTTACTGTCATTTCCTCGTTCTTGTGCAGCAGATCAAGTTGAGGTATATCTTCACTTTCTCATACATGTTATGTGAATGAATTTGGCTAATACTAATCACTGACTTTGATTACTGTGTACAAAATTTGAAACACATTCATCCTACTCTTACATGAGTTCCCTCCAGGTATTTCCCCTGGGATCAGTATATATGCACACATACAAATCATAAGGTCCTGTGTTTAAGTGCCCTAGAAATGACAAGAAATGGGCTCTCAGTTGTATTCGCTGCTGCTTGTGCAAAAATGCATTTTAACCTACTTGTTGTTGGGAACAGATTTTTACTCAGTAGCTATGGAATTTTTCATGCCATCATGTTAGCTGGGGATAATCACTGTTGTAGTCCAGGATATCCGGAGGACACCAAGCTGGTGAAGGCAGGAGAACAAAGGGTTACTTTTTATGGCTTGCAGTCTAGTTTCCTTGTTCTCAGAAAGCACATTATCCTCCCCAGATTTGGTTGCATATCAGGTTTAGAATTTCATCAGGGAGGTCCCTCTGGCATTGCAGGTGGGATCAACATCACAGTTGAGTGTCTTGAGGAGGCATAGGCAAAATCTTGGCTTGTGGGTTCAGTTTTTTCTTTTCATGTAGATTTGATATGTTCCGATCACAGTTTAGTTAAAAAGTCACAGATGTAAAGAATCCTGAACCCAGGAATTAATTTTGTGGTAGCAGAATGCAGAGCTCAGGTTATAGCTCTTCCATGCAGAAGTCTACTTCTAGTAGTCTACTTGAGCTGCATTCATTTCAGTAGATAATTATGACCACGTTTCTGTATGACATTCTACAATGTATAACTTTATTTATTTATAGTTTTGTAGCAGAGGTACTAAAAAAACCTGTTAGTGATTTGTGAAGATGTGTATCTGGACACCAGCAACAGTCCCCAATTGGTACCTGATGTGCACCAGGAGCAATGCACATTGTCACTTTGCTGGCTCCTTCACATACTAATGTCACTGCATCCCCTTGATGAATCTGGATGTTGTGAAACTGCTCAACTCCATTTCCTGCAGATCTAAGTCTACTTAGGAAGACCTCATCCCCCAAGTGGATTCTAGCCTACAGGGGGATGGGGTATAATTTAGTTGCAGCTATTGTGAGATGGTTGAATTGAGACATTCTTGCTGATCTATTGCATATCACCGAGAGAGCTAACTGTAGAGCCCAATTTGTCTTTCACCCATCCTAGTCTAGAGAACCGTCCGACATACTTTCTGAATAGTGGTTTGTTTATGTATGCTGCCACAGGATATTCTTACATTGCACTATTACTTTTCATTCTAAATTACCATAATGGCCTCTCCCCCTCCCCCGCCCCCGGTGCATGGAAAGGAGTAATGTGAGGCTTAGAGAGGTTTTTAGAGTTACAAAGGAGCTCTGTGTCATGAAACTTATCAGGATGCTTCCTGTTAATTTTAGGATTAGTTGTTTCTTAACTTGATAATGCCTTTGACCTTGGGCTGAGAGCCAGTTTAACTCAGATTTATGGTGGGGGCTTGGCCAATTCCATCATTAAGAATATGATTCAACTTTCACTGTAATGAGTAGGAAAACTCTCAGTGTTTAGCCAGGGATGACAATCCTGTCTCTAAAGTGAACATGTGAATTATTTATATGCATGATAGGTGAACTGGAGACTGAAGAAAGTCAACAGCCCCTAAACAATTTGGGAGGCAGGCTCTTTCTTATCCATATTGCAAAATAATAATAATAATAATAACAACAACAACATCAACATTATTTCTGAGAGAACAGTCTAACATTGTCAGCAAGAGGTTCTCTCAAAGTAATACTCTGGATTACTAGTCTTCTCTGCCTCAGTGTTGCCCTCCTGAAAGCTTCTGAATCCTTGGCTATATAACCAGGGGTGGGCAAAGTGCAATCTTGGACCTGTATGCACCCTCAGACTATTTTTGAGACCCTTGAACTCTACACACTCCCCATGATGGTTTTTCTGGCTTTCCACAATCCTCCAGGCACGATAGTGAGGTTTTAAAGTAAGTTGCATAATTACCTTCTATTCTAACACTGTTTAACATCAAAATATGCTAGTTTTAAAAAAGTGGACTGATCTGGCCTCCTCTGTTTGTTTGCTTGTTTTTTTGGGTTTTTTTTGCCTTGTTTTTGGTTGGGGGGGCATTTTTGGCAGTCTGTATAGCCCCTGCAGGTCTCAGTGGCAACAAACTGGCCCTGGCCAATCACTCTGATTGGAGTGATTACTAAATTGTAAAGAAGAACATACACACTACCTAAAATATTGAAACTGGTTTATGGAGACATTTGGGATCCTAGCCTGTATACACTTAAGGATAGTGTTAAAGGGGTAAAAGCAGGACAAATGTTAGTGACAGAGGACTTTCTGGGGCTGGAAGATAAAAGCAACTTAGAGTCTGTACAGTGTGGCCAAAAAGGCTGACCTGTGGGCAGAGCTATGGTGCAATGTTCACAAGTTGGATGCCATAACCCTGCCCCCAGGGCACCATTTTGACATGTGCTGAGCCACACAGCACGTGCCATGATGATGCCCCTCTGGTGCAGCATCCACTGCGGCTGTGGCACCCTCCTGACAGCTTCTTACTTTATATACCTGCACAAATTACTTTAGTATATGTATACATAACACAGCCCACCAAGGGTGGTGATGGGAAGTAATTCTCACTCATTGTGCAGTTACCCACTTCTGGACTGAACAGATCTAACTATACTATATGTCTTCTTAGCCACTTCATGATTGGCATCCATCAACTCAGAACCCTTCATCTGTATTGGATTCTAATTCCCATCACCCTAAAACAGCATGGTTAAAGACTCTCAGTTTGGAGACACTTGCATAAATTGCTAAAAGGGATTATGATGAAAGAGAGAAAGAGAGAGGCCAAGAGAGAGCCATTGTTTTCATCAGCCCGCTCCCATCTTGTTTTGGCACTTGGCACTTGGCACTTGGCTCTTATGATATTTGGAGTCATGCATGAAGAAACACTTAGCAGAAGCAAAAACACAATGTACTGTAAGTCTATCCATCACATGTGGACTTTCTTCTTTAAAATTGTTTTTGAAGTCTGTTCCAAGCAAGTACTGGGACTTCGTAACTAGAGAAAGTCTGAGTGTAAAAACAAACATCCAGGATGGGCGAGGCATTCTAAATGAGGCAAAGGATGATATTGCTAGGCATTTCCTACTAAATTACTTTGGCTCGAGCCATTGTCTTTTCATAACTGGAACTGGTTTTGTTTTTTGTTTTTTACAGCTTGTGATTTTGAAGAATACAGTTGGTACTCTGTATCCACGGATACATTATTTAAGGATTCAGGGCTTAGAAATATATTATATACTGTATTCTAAAAACCAAATCTTGTTTTTGCCATTTTATATAATGGACAACATTTTACCATGCCATTGTGTTTAATGGGACTTGAGCATCCATGGATTTTGGTATCCACAGGGGATGATCCTCGAACCCATCTCTAGCAGATACCAAGGACCCACTGCAATATCATACTTCAGTTATACAGTATTTGTCTGGAAAAGTGTCTGTCTGTGTCAATCAATACTATATGTATCCAGTAACCTGATTATATCTGATTATGCCTTAAACAGTCCATCTGGTTAAGTCTAATGTTAGTGGAAGTCCAATGGCTTGGGGGCAAAGGCTGTGGCCACGAGGCAGTCCTGTTTCTGGCAAGGGGTCAGTCTTCTTCTCCATCCACTCAGTACTCCTGCGAGGCCTGGCTGGGCTACTTGTGCTTCTTCTCCTTCCAGACCCTAAAACCCTCTTCACTACTCTAAGAGTTCCCAGACCTATGAAACAGATTTTCCAGCTATGCAAGGAGCTTACACAAACAGGAGGAACACAAACCTCCCAGTTCTGTTTGTTGAATGACATATCACGACATGACTTGACATGACATTAGCATTTTGTAGTTTGCAAATATCTAAATTCATCTTCAACATGGGAGGATTAATATAAATAAATAGTGGAACAAAAGTGATTTCTGAATCTAATATTGTCAGTCATTCAGATCTTTGTAACTAGGACATTACTGCAAAGGCCCCACTCTTGCCCCAATTGCATCAGTTTTTTAAAAATGGAAATATACCACTTTCAGAGTAATCATCACTGCACATCTTCTCAGTCATGCAACTGGGGACGGTACTCCCATTGCGCTCTCTTCCCGATTCTCCCTTAACCCTGTCTCCCTGCCCTATGCCCTACCCATCATGTCTTTCAGTTATTTTATTTTAACTAATTAATTTTTATTTTCACTTTTTTCATGCAATTCTGGATCTCTGCTACTGTGGTTTAAATTTTAAAAAGAAGAAGAAGAAGGTTTGTTAAAAAAGAAAAAAGCAATCAACCTGCATGGGAGTAGCATGGAGGAGCAGGAAAAGAGGACGGGGAGGACACACTGGCACCATGTGACTGCCAATATTGCCATTACCCCAGTGGCAACATTTTGCACTTGGAGACTTGCACAATTGTGAGGTCATTGACAAGTTTCCTGTCAGTGAAAAGGGACACAGCACCTATGGATTGGGGATAAAGCAGTGAAAGGTCGGAGATGGCGTTGGGCGAGAAGTATCTCCAAAGCTGCTTTTTTCTGGTCTAATCATGTTTTAAAAGCTGAGTAATCTCCTAAGAGGCTAGAGTCTTGACATGAATTCATTAAAGAGACTCCTCTTTAATGAAGAACATGTATTTAATTAATTGTTTCTCAATTGTTTATCAGTCCTAGGCCATTGAATGTCTTCCTTTCTAAGTTAGCTGCACCCACACTGCAGAAATAATCCAGGTAGACACCACTTTACCTGCTAAGGCTCAGTGCTATGGAATTTTGTGGAACTATAGTGCCACAACAAAATACAATTCCAAGAATTCCATAGCATTGAGCCATGGTAGTTAAAGTGGTGTTAACTTGGATTATTTCTACAGTGTGAATGCAGCCCTGGTCTGGCTGGGCAGACATCAACCTGAGATTCACTCCAGTGCCACAGGGAGAAATGGTCAGTTGACATATTACGTCAATTATGTTACTGCTTTATTTTATTTGAAATAAGTGTGTGTGACTCTGCAGGTGGACATTTGGGACTACCAAATGCAAGGTGCGGAGATGTAATTCTTCTCTGTTTGTCTTCTGTGCACTGAAACTCCTCTCCTTTCTGTGTGTGTGTATGTGGGTTTTTTTAAACTCAATTTTAGCCATTTTTAAAAACTTGCCATGGTAGGAAAAAAATTAAGCTTCCCTCCTTGTGTGCAGTAGTCCTCATCCAGGTCAAGATCCTGTATGCTTTGTTTGTATATAAAAGACACACACACAAGTGTGGCACTGTATGCTCTGCAACTAACATAATATGTTGTTTGACCCTAAGTGTCCTGTGTCCTGCGCTCTACTGCCAAATCCCCTGGCTTGAGTCCACTGGTGCTGGTTTTGTTCATGTGAACTCAACTGGAGACAGAGCATTTTTCCATCCATTGGTAATAAATATCTGATGCCCAGAGATGAGTATATACACATGAATTCCCACATCTGGGAGGGTGAAAGTTCTGAAATACTCAAAAGTTTATTTTCTTGTGGTGGTTCTTATTAGGTCTTTGACTGAAAATACACACAATCCTTTTTAAAAAGTGTTTCTTCACCACCTCTGGTCTTTATGCCAGGTCGGTGAGGAATAAATCTCATACTATTCAACGCCATTTTCGTGATCTTCAATCTGTCGACTCTTACCATCTTGGTCTGACCCTGGATTCATCTCTCTCTTCCCTAAATCTCAGGGATTCTGCTAATTCAGCTATGTCTTTATTTAACTGCACTCTTTCCTCAACTCTTGACCATTTTGCCCCTGTCTCTGTACGCACTTCTTCCTCTAAGACTAGACCTCAGCCCGGGCTTACCCCCAACATTAAGTTTCTCCGGTCCTGCTCTAGAGCGGCCGAACATCTTTGGAGAAAGTCCAAAGAGTGGGCTGATTTTATCCATTTCAAATTTGTTCTTTCTTCCTTCTCACGCGCCCTCTCTATGGCAAAACAGAATTATTACAAATCATTGATCTCCGCCAATGAGAGGCGCCCGCAGTGTTTGTTCTCCATCTTCAACACTTTGCTTAAACCTCCCTCTCCTCCTGTCTCTTCATCATTCTCTCCTAATGACTTTGCTAATTATTTCATCTCTAAGATTACCACTATTCGCTCTGAGATAGTCCCCCCCGCCCCGATTCTTCTTCTGCTCTTAATCTTCTATCGCCCTCCCCTAACAAATTTTCTGTGTTTCCTCCTGCCTCTTTGGATGGAACTCTCTACACTTCTGAATTCTTCCAAACCTGCAACCTGTCCTCTTGATCCAATTCCTACTCCTCTTCTAATCTCTATAGCTCCCTCCTTTCTGCCCTCGCTTCTCCATATCTTCAATCTCTCTCTCTCTACAGGCTCCTTCCCGTCGGACTTCAAACATGCTCTCATTTCCCCAATTCTGAAAAAACCTTCTCTTGACCCCTCCTCTTTGTCTAGCTATTGTCCGATTTCTCTTCTCCCCTTTCTTTCTAAGGTTTTGGAACGGGTTGTTTATTCGCGCTGTCTTAAGTTTCTTGAAACCAACTCCATCCTTGATCCCTTTCAGTCTGGTTTCCGCCCAAGGCATTCCACAGAGACAGCTCTCACTAAGATCTCAAATGACCTTTTACAGGCCAAGGCTAATGGCCTCTACTCTGTTCTTATCCTTTTTGATTTGTCTGCAGCCTTTGACACTGTTGATCACTGTCTTCTAGTGGATATATTTTCTGACCTTGGGTTCTCAGACTCTGTTCTCGACTGGTTTAGATCTTACTTGTCTGGCAGATCTTTTGCAGTAGTTGCAGGGGGTCAGACTTCTTCTCCTGTTCCCTTATCTGTTGGAGTTCCCCAGGGCTCTGTTCTGGGTCCCCTTCTGTTTTCTCTCTACACACTGTCCTTAGGAAAACTCATCAGCTCCTTTGGCTTTTCCTACCATCTGTATGCCGATGACACTCAGCTGTATCTTTCCACCCCTGACCTTTCTCCAATGCGTCAACAGCAAGTCTCGTCCTGCCTCACACCTGTCTCGCAGTGGATGCGCCATCGGCGTTTGAAACTCAACATGTCCAAGACGGAGCTTCTTGTCTTTCCTCCTAAGCCCACCCTTCAACAGTCTGGTTATTCTGTTGGTTTATCATCCACCCCGTAACCTAACAGACTCCCTGGCCGAGCTGACACAGCTGGTCTCGGCTGAGAATTCCGAATGTCCCATCCTAAACTGCAAATCCCAGGATTCCATAGGACCAAAACCATGGCAGTTAAATAATAATACTATAATTTTGCTGTGTGAATGGGCTCCAGGTTAGCCTAGGGAGAATTGCAGCCTCCTTGCTCTCCTTTCTCACACTTCCATGCACCCTCAACATCTAACACCTGAAATGTTCACCATTTTTTTTTTGCCTAATAGCAGCAACCATTTGAATAAGGGATGCAAACTAAACGTATATATGAATTGCTTTCTTCTAAATCTGCATAAGTTATAATAGTTTCAGATGCCATATTTTCTTAGTGCAGAGTTCCAGTGTTCTAAGAACATATTTTGGATGAATACATTTTAAAGCTAAAACATTTAAATGCACAGATTCAGTGACTGCTCCCCCACTCCTCTTGGTAAGTTGTGTGTTTCGTTTTGCCAGTTTTCCATGCATCTGTTGACTTTATAATGTTTCCATAGTTATTGATTACTCTACTGAATATTCTGAAATCTACTGTTAAGCTAAAAGTGTCAGCTTCTCTTCACATTGTATTCACATGGTTCATATGAATGCACTGACTTCATGTGAATTCATATGATACAGCATTGTTGTTGTCATATACAGAAAGTGAGGTAGAGATAGGATGCACAGGAATTATTTAAGTGCAGCAGGAGGGCAGGGTAACAGACATTTAAATCTATGATAGAAACCTGCCTTGAGGGTGTCCATTTTAACATTTATATAGGAATATTCACAAAAGAAATCAATACCGCTAGTTGTTTGGACAGGATTTTAAAATTTGTTTTGTTTGTACATTTTGCTATGAATAGTATGCCTTTCTGTAGGTAGATTTTTCCCCCCACCATGGTGATTAGTTGTGGTAGAATCTGTTGGAGAAACAAACCATGATAGCTGACCAGACTCAGGACGCTTAGGGAATTCTTGACCATGTTTACATCTGCACTATCTATTGAAAGTGTAAATCTATAGTATGTTTGTGAAATCCTGGCTCTTCCTCAATCATAGACTGACATTGGCATGTTACTATAAGCACTTTGGCAAAAGTTTAAGGTAAATGGTTAGCCAAGTTATGTTTTATTCAGATATCATTTTGCAAATCCAACAAGGTTCAGTTTGCTTTGTATTCCATCCAAAGTTCAGCTGAAACTATTAAAAAGCACAGTATCATGCACTTTGGGGTGGTGAAGAATGTGTGTGAAGTGAGACGGGAAGGTTTTTCACATGGAACTGGGCTATCTATTGGCATCAAGTATGATTTGGTTAAAAGAAAAGACTGGATAACGGTTGAAAATCATGTGCACACTCTGAAGTAGTTTCTTCAGAATCAAACATTGTACTCAGAAGGCAGAGAGATTAACTTATCATAACCTTGCTAAGTTTTTTTTCTTCTTTTAAGCCTTAGAATGTGAAATGAAAGTCAGCCTTTTAATATATATATTTTAAAGTGTTGGATAGACCCCTGCTCATGTTGTCTGTTTTCACTGGTGCGACTCAGACCCCTCTAGGCAGCAGTGCGACTGTCAGAAATTAGGTCAATTTTAAGTATGCTGTTGCTTAGGAAAACAGCTGCAGCAGGAGCCAGGGAAGCTCTTCTTCTTCAGCAGAAGCACCCAAAGCAAAAAGTAGAGAAGAGTGGGAATGATTGGGTCCTCCAGCCCCACATTCACCATGAAGTTGGGGCAGGGCATAAGAGCTAGCGAGACAGAACAAAGAAAGGAAGTTCTTTTTTGGAACTTGCTTTGAGGCAGAAGGGCAGAAGTTTGGGAATGTCAAGACAGGTTCTAGCTGGAGACCAAAGAACAGGGAGATAATAACCCCACAGAAATATGTGAGCACGCTGTGAGAAATCATGCCTTTGGCTAGTGTTATCGGTTGGTATTTTTCTTAAAATATCCTCACGGATTTCATAGTTGGGTGGGGGGAACAGCTCAACTCTTTGGTTTGTGGGGAATACAAAATATCTATGGAAAATATCTGTTAGATTTGGGGGAATAGAAAATATATTTGGAAAGGCATTAGAACAGCTACAAACCCAATTTTGTAGAAATGTTGTATTTTCCTCCAGCCCTAACAGTAGAGTGTGTGTGTGTGTGTGTGTGTGTGTGGGACAGCCCTCACCAGACTAGATTGATAACTAAAAAGAGCATATGAACAGGCAGAAACAGACAGACGTTGTGATGGGGATATTTAGCAGATCTGCACAAAATGGAGGGATCAGCGTTAGTGTTTGGTGGTATAAATGAGAAAAGCGACTCTGTGCTTCCTTTTGGGTAAGTACACAGAGAGGACGGGATATGAAAGCCAGGGGATGCCCAGTGCAGTTCACAACTTGTTGTATTCTGACATTCTTAATTAGTAAATGATTATGAGAACTGTGCCAGTACATACAAAACGAAGCTAAATCAGACATCCTTTGCTGCCAGCTTTAGGTTAATTATATGAATGGTGGGGTTTTGTTTTGTTTTGTTTAAAAAAAATCAACAGCTCCTTGTTTTTGGCCTGTGTCTGGGTTCATGTTGTTGTTGTCGCTTTACCTCCTCATGAGCTTTACCCAGCCAGTTCTGCCAGCTGCCAGCCTGAAATGAAGTTACATCCGAGTCACTGCTTTCCAAAAGGATGACAAGTAGGGTTGTGTCAAGCTGAATGGGGCAGTGCAAGTCCTACATTGATCCTGCCAGTCTGAATCTGGATTTGGGCCATAGCTGCATGCTAAGAAACAAGTTCTGCCATTATCTATTTGAATGAGCAGAGTGGCTGGGAGAAGGGGAAAGCAAGCTATAAAACAAAGAACTGGTGAAAGAACTACACTTGGGGTTAGATACTGCTATTAGGAAAAGTGAGGCAACAACCTTAGAATGCAGATCATCACCATCATCAATCATCATTTTTTTATTTCTCCAAAGCTCGAGGCAGAGTACAACATAAATTAAAATACAATATATAACTTACCATTAAACACATATTAAAACACATAAACGTAGAATGAAAACAGTGGGCCCCATTTTTTTTCCAAGTTGTTGTCCCTATTTTTCTTGACAACTCTAGCATCCCTCCCTCCATGTATATTTCTTGATTTAAATTTCTTGGTTTTAGGTCTACTGTTCTACTGCAAATTCAGAACAACCAATCTCGCCCACTGCTCCCTTTACACCCAGTCACCTTGGCAGCAGCAACAAAGCAGCTGGCTGAACAGCAACTGAGAAACCTCTTGCCCATGCTGGCCTTGCCTTGCAGCAAGGGCCAATGCAGATAGGAGGCCTCTTGTTTGCTGTTCCCAATATGACCAGGTGCAAGGGAAAAGCTTCATCCCAGCAATGAAGGACTCTTCTCTGGGGCAGAGCAGGGTGCAGCTGATGTGTGCGTGTGTATGCGTGTAAAATTTACCAAGGCCACATGCTGTGGACTGGAGACTCGCATGGATGGAGAGATAATTTGACTACAGGAGCTGCTCCAAGCTGAAGGACTCTTTCTAAGAATCAATCTTGGATTCTCCTCCTTCTCCTTCTCCAGAGATGATTATTACAGATGATAATCTGTAAAAAAAAAAAAAAAAAAAAAAAAAGGGGGGGGGGTGGAGCAAGGGGACTCCTTACACAGCTTCAAGTCATCTCCCCAAAACATTGGCCTGTTACAGACTGCCAAAATAAAGCTGCTTCGGGTTTCTTTGGAGGTATGCTGTTTAAATGATGCTTGGGTCCTAAGAATCCGGAAGCTACACCAAAGTTGCACTCCAGTGCTTAGGAATGGAGTGTGGCTTTGGCGCGACCTCCGGACTCTTAGGACCCATGCATCATTTAAATAGCATACCTCCAAAGAGACCCGAAGCAGCTTTATTTTGGCAGTCTGTAACAGGCCATTGTTTCTTCTGCTACCGCTCTTCTCTCAGCCTGTCTGATGAAATCATGCAAGGGCAGCAGTGCAGCTCCAACCTGCCAGCCAAATCCCAGCAAAGCTTGCAAAACTTAAGCAGGGTCCCAAATGTGAAAGCTCCTTTTCTCCCCCGCTGTACATGCTGTAGCTCCTTGTTCCAGTCATTCAGTCTGTCTCAAAATGGTGCTGCTATGAGCCACAGAAGGGATGCCCTGTGACCAATAAGAACTTCACAACACCACCACCATGACTAGTGAAAGACATGGCTAAGGGACTGAGCTTGTATGGGCAGGCAAACAGCAGGAGACATCACCACATAAAGCGAACAGCAAGGCTGTGCAGAGATTTTAAGAGACCTTGAAAAAATGTTTCATGCGACCCTCATCCCCACTATGATCCTAAAGACCATTGGTTCCCCTTGTCTTTCTTGCACACCAATACTTTGGCTGAAGTCCCCCCTGCTGCCCCCTTTCCCCCTCACTGCCCCCCCAGATCTTTCCACTACCCCCCAGGGGGGAAATACCACCCAGTCTGGGGAGATGCTTGGGGAAGGAATAGACGCAGACCCCACGTCTATTGACCCCATGGCTCTTTCTGGGCCGTTTCCTGCTCTTGGAGGAGACCTGTATGTGGGATATGACCCATCTTTACCCCAAAACAAGACCGCTGCCTTTAGGTGTGGTGAGGGATGCTGCCCAGTTATCATTGCTGAAGTAAAATTCAGTGGCCTTTCCACTTGGCTTCTCAAGGGGTCTTCTTTCCCTCAGCCCTGGGGATTGCCTAAAGTATCCACCATCTTAAAATCTTCCTGTGTATAGAAAACTATTGAACCAAGGAGAAGACTAAATTAGATTTTTCCCCCTTTCCTGGCATACCATCTGCTTCCTGTGTAATGATTTTTTGTTTTGTGGATATTTTTTTTAAAAACAAACAAACAAACAGGCAATTCCTTCACTCTCTGGTGCTTTAAACCCCTGTTGGGGGGCATTCCACATGTTTTCCTTCATGCCAGAATGATATGTAATAATAAGCATACTGTCTACTTAGATCATTCCATCTACAAACTTAAAAGATTATTGGGCCCATATGGTTGAGCCCTGGGGTGGGTGAAGGAGGAGACAAACCTTTGCTCTAAGGCTATGATATGGGGCAATTTAAAAGTTAACTTCTGTAAGGAAAGATCACAACATATGGGGCTCTTTAGTTTAGAAGACAGGTGAGCGAGAGATGACATGATAAAGGTTTATAGAATGGTCTGAAGGATATGCACAGGGAAAGATCTTTCTCATATGCTAGAATCCAGCTCTCATATCCATACATGCTAACAAATCTTCTTCTAGTCTCCTGGCTCCAGTCCCCATTCCTATCAATGTTTGATTCCAGATATGAGAAATCTTTTATTATTTCTATTTCCTCATTATCTAGGTTGAATTTGTCTAGATTCTCCATGGTTATTATTTTTGTTTTCTTTACAGTCAACAGTAAGCTTGCCTCTGCACCTTCTTATTTGATCTTTCTTAGTAGTTGTTCCAGGTCTGTGGGGTTTTCTGCTAGTAATATGGTGTTGTCTACTAGGAGGTAAATGCTATTGAACTAAATAGAAGTTGCTTTTAAATAGACCACTGTAGGCACAGGCTGAACTGTATGGCAAATGTTGTTCGAGTACACTTTCAGATGTTATTGGACTGTAACTCCCAGTATTCCTCAGCATTGGGCATTCTGGTTGAGATAGATGGAAGTTGTAGTCCAACAACATCTGGAGGGCCACATGGTTCCTTCTCCTGCTGCATGAGTGTTAAGCTTATGATTAAACTGCAGCTATGTATATTTGTATAAGACTGAACAATAATTCGAAAGGCGTGATGGAATTTCTTTTTGGTATGTGAAAATATCTGCACATTACAGAACAAGGAAATACCATATTCAAAGTCTTCTCTACCACACTAGGGAGGATGTTTCCTTTAAAGAAAAGTTAGCCATTGGTGAATTTTCTAAATACTTTGAATAAAACTATTTTTTTTTAAAAAAAGTTTATCTAATTGGGAAGAACCCATTTAATCAAATGATTTTAATTGATCTGGTTTATTTTACTAATGTTAAACTGTCATTGGGAAAGAATATCTAAGAAAAATTGCCTCCTGGATTGTCTCCCTTGATTGATATGAAGGTTTATTTGCCTGGAAGCACTTTCCAGTTTTCAAGGGGTTGCCTAGAGATTTTTGCCTTAAAAGCAATAACCTGTATGCAAAGAACACTTTCATTACATTCAGTGACTAAGACACTGGTGTGCCAATCTGTCTTTGGTGTCCAAAATCAGCACAATTGAATGATGAATTGGTTCTACATGCCAAGCTGAATTTGGGAACTGGCTACTTCAACAGTGTTCATAGCACTTTTAATTTGGCAAAGGTATTTGGTTTTTGAGCTGAAGGTGATATAATACAGCCATCATTGATTGCATATTGTTATTGGCACTGACTATGAGAACTAGTTTATTTCTTGAATGTGATGCAAAAGCTAAGTGATAAAGATCACTACTTTTTGGAAATAACTTAAGAATACTAATACTAATACTAATAATAATTTTTATTTATATACCGCCCTGTGGCAAACCAATCCGGGCGGTTTACAACATTAAAATAACATACAGCATAAAAACAATATATTTCCCTCCCCCCTTAAAAAGTTATTAAACTGCATACTAAATTAAAACCACAATAACAAGTTAAAACAACAATAAATTAAACAAAATAATACCAACCGATAAACCACTGCAACTTCAGTTCTAAAGAAAAGAAAAGAGGGCATTGGAGACATTACTGAGGAGGGGGGAGATCCTGAGGCCGGGATATTTTAGTTTGGGAAGGCCTGCCTGAAGAGATCCACCTTGACAGCCTTTTTGAAGCTGTCCAAAGATGTTAATTGACGGATCTCGTCTGGCAAGTCATTCCAGAGCCTGGGGACGACAGCAGAAAAAGCCCTCTGGGAGGTCGCCGCAAACCTTGATTTTTGAGGCTGCAACAAGTTCCTCCCAGAGGACCGGAGGGTGCGGGGAGGATTGTATGGGAAGAGGTGGTCTCTGAGATAGCTTGAACTCAAGCCATTTAGGGCTTTAAAGGTAATAACCAACACCTTGTACTGGGCCCGGAAGCTGATAGGCAGCCAGTGGAGGGACCTCAGAACCGGAGTGATGTGGTCCCTTCTAGATGTTCCTGACACAAGTCTGGCTGCCATGTTTTGAACCAGCTGTAGTTCCCGAACCAGGCACAAGGGTAGCCCCATGTAGAGCGCATTACAGAAGTCAAGGCGTGAGGTTACCAGCGCATGCACAACAGTCTCGAGATCCCTTACTTCCAGAAAAGGGCGCAGCTGGCGTATCAGCCGAAGCTGATAACACGCGCTCCTGACCGTCACATTCACCTGATTTGTCATCAGGAGCAACGAGTCAAGGAGCACCCCCAGACTGTGAACGCAGTCACTGGAGGAGAGTGTGATCCCATCCAGGACTGGTGGTTGCAACCCAATTCTTGGTTTCAGGGCCGCTACTGTGAGCACCTCCGTCTTGTTCGGATTCAGCTTCAATCTGTTTTTCTTTATCCAGCCCATTACCGCCCGAAGACATTCATTGAGAGAAGAGATGCCATCGGAATTCGAGGCCAACGAATGAGACATGGAGAAATAGATTTGGGTGTCATCAGCGTACTGATAGCACCCAGCACCATAACTCCGTATGATCTCACCCAGTGGCTTCATATAGATGTTAAACAACATTGGGGACAAAATAGCTCCCTGAGGGACCCCACAAAGGAGCTCCCTCTTTCTTGAGCGACTGTCCCCAAGCAGCACCCTCTGGGACCTGCCCAAGAGGAAGGACTGGAACCACTGCAATGCAGTGCCTCCGATACCTAATCCCCCCAAGCGGTCCAGGAGGATGCCGCGATCTATCGTATCAAAAGCCGCTGAGGGGTCTAAGAGCACCAACTGGGTCACACTACCCCGTCGATGCTGAGACGCAGATCGTCAGTCAAGGCAACCATGGCAGTCTCGACCCCAAAGCCTGTCCTGAAGCCGGTTTGAAATGTTATATTAAAGGATGTAACTATGCTAAGCTAACTAGGATAGGAGCAAAAATATATGAAATACTAAGGGAAGGCACTACATTCCTAAAAGATGGTAACAGGGCACTTAGCCACTCTAAATGAATTTATATCATCAGGGCCTGAAAAGTTGCATCATAAAGTACAGTCATCCCTTTTGATTCATGGTCTTGCTGTTCATGTCCCTTGGTCTTTCGTGGATGGCAAGCCGGGAGGGACATAATGGCTTGTGTGCCACGCTATGTGCAGGAGCACAACCCCATTAATTACAATGGGGTGCCAATGTTGGCAATTTTCCTGATTTGTGGGGAGAAGGGGGATCCGGAACAGATCCTCCATGAATCAGAAGGGACAACTGTATTGTAGGCTGGTGTAACTTGGAACCTCTATCTAGACTTCTAATTTTGCTGCATTTGTTGTTGATGAACAATGCTGGAGGTGCTTTGGCCATATCTCCACTGGTCTACAGTCCAGTTTTCAGCATCTGATTTTAAAAAGGATGTTGACAACTTCAGCATGCCCAAAGGAGGGTGACAACCTTGGAGCCTCTGTCTAGTGAAGGATTTGTAGGCAAGTACAGGCAAGGCTGAAGAAAATTAAGGTGCAATATCAGAAACATCTTCAAACATTTGAAGGGCTGTCAACTAGATAATGAAGAAAACCTGTTTTTGGTTGCTCCAGACCCTTAAAGTTAGGGTTCAAATTATAAGAAACAATATTTAAACTAAGCATTAGGAAGAGCTTCCTGATGGCGTGAGCTCTTTGACAATGGAGAAGGCTGCCTTGGGAGGAAACGTACAGTCCTTTGTTGGAAGCTTTTAAGCGCAGGAATCCTGTAGAAGAGAATCTTCTGAATTGTCACAGGACTGGCCTTGATCAGTGGTTCTCACATTTTTGATTCTTCAATCCAGCTGGGGCTTCTGGAGCTTGGAGTCCAAAACACCTGGAGGACCAGGATTTGACAACCACTGGAATAGATATGTTTTTTAGGTTCCTTCTTACTCTGTGACACTGTTATTCAAAGGTGTTTGGAAAAGCTACTCTGTGCCCTTGTGCCCCTTGTCTACCCATGAAAAGCATGAAATGACAACATAACAACATTTCAATGGAATCTTACAAAAACCTGGTAAAATGTTTGAGTGTTGTTTTTTTTTTTACAGATTCAGAAGTATTTTTGTTTGTACAGGTAGCATTTATGACTAGATTATTCAGGTCAGGGGGCTTAGTCTTGGTTGAGAATTAGATTAAACGTTTTGGAAAATACTATCATTGCATTATTTATCTCTCTGTACACACACACACACACACACACACACACACTTTTAAACTTAGGGCAAACAGAAAAGAAACCTACCTTTGTGCTCTTCCTGCCCTATGTCTCTGTATATACTGAATATTTAGACAAAACAAAGCTTCCTCCCCTGCTCTTGCCAATTTCAGATACACCTAATTTACCATAAGATATCAACAGTGGAATATTATTATAAATGTGGAAATAGCTGAGAAACAGATCAGAAGAACCACTATTTTTGGATGAATGTTTCAAGGAAAAGTAGAGTTGGATACAGTGTAATTGTATGTAATAGTCTGGAAGTAGAGCTCTAAGGAGGTGTAGATTTTTGCCCTCAGCATTAATAAGGACCTGATGCAAAGCAAATTTGCAAGTTATTAGAATGGATCATCTTGTCAGATACAAGTAATAGTTAGAAACAGTATATCTGGTCTGCACTATGAACTCTATGTCTACTGCAGGTATGGATAGCTGTTTCCCTACACACACACACACACACACACACACTGCCAATAAGTCCCATCTATCCTAGCTAGACTAGCTAGTGGCAAGGAATTCCAGTAACTGAAGTCCAAAAACATTTGAAGGGCCACCATTGCCTACCATTGATCTCAAGGTCATGAGAGTGAAGCAGCATTCATATAAATGCAAATAAGCAAATACTTCTGGACCTAATTCTAAAGACTTCCCATCCATACTGTTGGTGAACTGCATCTTCCCCATCTCTTCTCCAGAAGGTGGATTAATTTTTAGTGGGCAGATCGTTAGTGAATTCCCAGGATATTTGATAACTCTGCTTTGTTCTGTTTTCTGTAGGGAAACCTCTGCACATCTTCTATGGACCTCCTAGGTATTATGGAGGAGGATTCTGGGAAATGTTCTGGTGTTTACATAGGGTGCTTCCAGATTATGATTTTATTGTGCAGTTGTCCTGCCTCAGTGAAGAAATTTATGGGAAGCTATGGGGACTATGGAAGTCGAAGGCTTTCATGGCCAGCATCCATATTTTTTGCGGGTTTTTCAGGCTATGTGGCCATGTTCTTGAAGAGTTTCTTCCTGACGTTTTGCCAGCATCTGTGGCTGGCATCTTCAGAGAATGCTTGCCTGGAAAAAGTGGGTATATATATACTGTGTGAGCCTGGGAATGCAGGAGTGATTTGCATGTGTATTGTTCTGTGCTGATGGCAGGCCTCAGGCTGGGAGGCTAATGCATTCTCTGAAGATGCCAGCCACAGATGCTGGCGAAACGTCAGGAAGAAACTCTTGCAGAACATGGCCACATAGCCTGAAAAACCCACAAAAAACTATGGGGAGTATGCTGTCTCCCACTTATAACCCTCATGTCTTCCTACTGCTCTTTCTTTCTTTTTTTCTTTCCACACCAAATGTTCTCTGGGAAGAAAGGACCCAGTTATTGGACCATGTCTTTTAGAAACCCAGGAAACTGTGATACTGACCACTGGGTTCATCTAGCACAGCACTGCCAACACTGACAGCAGCTCTTCAGGGCTTCAGGCAGAATCCCTTTCCTATCCCTACTTCAAGATCCCTGGTATTTTTAGGTAATCTCTGTTGAAGTGGTAATGAGACCTGACCCTGCTTAGATTCCCAGTTCAGATGAGATGAGGTGTGTTCAGGGAGGTATGCTGGTTGCCAATGCCATTAGCCCTTCCTCTGACCTCTGGCACTTCTAGTTTATGCAGTGCACCAATCATGTGTTTTGTGCCTCATCATTACTCTGTAAATTATTGCCCCTCTGGAGTTTGGCTGAATCTACACAGGGTACATAATGTACCTACATACCTTGATCCCAGTCCTGGTGGAACACATAATGTTCCTCTCCTTCTGATGTGAAAACATTTCTTTTTGATCACTGAGGACTTTAAGGCAATTAAAAAAAAACACTTCCAGTTTACTCCATTGTTTTGAAGAAGAACTGGGTTTGTAAAATATGTAGTTTGACCCCCAAATTGTGATCACAGTGGAATCGGGGGTGTGGGGAGGGAGACCAGGTTAGTAGCTCAAGTGGTCACCTGATTGTTTCTGCCATGGAAAGGTAACTCCCTTGTTTGTATCAGCATCTAGAAAAGATGGTTTGCCGTGTGTGTGTGTGTGTGTGTCTGGAAAGGTGCTATTTGTATGCACATATTTACATGTCAGCATTTCACCTCCCAGAGACAGTGTGATGGTTTGAGTGTTAGACTACGATTCTGGAGACAAGGGCTCAATTCCCAACTTGGCCGCAGAACCCACTGGGTGACCTTGGGCAAGTCACATGCTCTCAGCCTCAGGAGAAGGCAATGGCAAACCTCCTTTGAACAAATCTTCCCAAGAAAACCTAAGTTTCTCCTTAAGGTTGTTATTAGTTGAAAATGACTTGAAGGCACACAACAGCAACAAATTTCACCTCCCCCTTCTTTACCAGCTTCACTGCACACATTCACAGGTCAGCATTTCACCTCCCTCTTCTCTGTTGGCTTCACTTTATAGACACACAAGTAGGCACCCTCACAAAAACAGAGGTTCACCTATATTCAAGCCCCATTGGCTTGAGTATAGGTGCAGGTGCACAGGAGTGTGCAGGTGCATGCCACAGGTGCATGCCCCATTCATTCTTCCTCCTGTTCATCCCTTGCGCATAAGTGAGTCCGAAGACTGCAAGAATGGAGGGAGGACTGTATCATTAAAAAACAGCTTCATTTATATATCGCTTCATACTGAACTAAGAGTGTAAGCTAACTGCCCCCAACAATCTGGGGTAATCCCCTTAATCCCCGGTAGCGTTTGATTTATAGTTTCTTAAAATACCTCAAGTGACCACACACTGAGCCAAAACAGAGAAAACTTTATTTACAAGATAGTTGGTTACAATATCTTTCTTATGGTTGGTACAGAGAATAGATACAGTGTTTATTTGCTTCAACAATTACAAAGATTTACAGTTTTCTATGTGTGGTCTGTAGGTTACAGTTTCACGTAATACTTTTGACTTGACTCTGAGCTTTAAAATGTTGCTACTTTATGACTTTACCAGCCACACCAATTCATTTTCCACACTTGACCTCTTGTAAGGCCAACTTGGGTACTCAAAACCCCTTCCGACTGCCCCTTTCAGCTGTATATCTCAGCCACCTTGGCTGTTAAAATTCCTCAGGGTCTAATAAACCTCGGACTCTAACTTAGAGCCTGTCCCTATGCTCCTCTCTTCCTATTTATACTTGCTCCTGGGAGTAGCCCCCACTTTTTCTTAGCTAAGTTCCCATTGGCTGTTGCCAGGTTCACTCTGATTGGAAGTTGCCAGCATTCCAACCTGCCCTTTCTCCACCAAACACAATCCTTGAGTCACAAGGTGAAATGATATCTTTCTACCGCTGCTGAATTAGAATGGAGAGCCTATTTTGGAACACATGAATTCAGTTGGAATTTGTAGCATGTGCTTCACAAGAGATTCGGAAGCATGGGAAGAGAGGGGCTTCTATGCATTCTGTCACTATTTCTGAATAATGTGCAAACAAATCTCAAATTCAGAGAAATCCAGTATATAGATTGCTGGATGTAGAACTGAGAACTGGACTTAGAGTTTGAACTGAGAAATAAAGGCCCTGAATATGCTGCTGTGTGCCTCCAAGACATTTTTGACTTATGGTGACCCTAAGGCCAACCTCTGATAGGGCTTTCTTGCCAAGTCTCTTTAGAGGGGGTTTGCCATTATCATCCTCTGAGGCTGAGAGAGCATGACATGCCCAAGGTCACCCAGTGGGTTTTTATGCTCGAGCAGGGATTTGAACCCTGGCCTCTAGAGTCATAGTCCAGTGCTCAAACCACTACACCATTCTGACCCTGAATAGGTCAGAATGCCTGACCTTGGCAGGTAAATCTTGCAGTGTTCTAGCTCTTTGTCTCTGGTTGCGCATCGCTATATAGATGACATTGAAAGGTAGATGGAAAATGCTTTTTAAATCAATATTTGTTTCCCCATATTGTCTAGATCACCCTCAGCAACAACAAACAACAAATCTATGATGTTTTACCAAATAAAATTCATATAACTAGAAACAAACTGAAGAAGCATTTATGGTTAAATAAAATACTTCAGCAGTAACAAAAAAACTGGAAGGATTTCATTGCAGAATGTTCAACTGTTAAAGGGATAAAATGATTTTCACCCACTTTCAAAAGGGAACAAAGGAACAGGCTAAATATATCTTTTCAAGTATTCCCAAAAAGCTTTGGTTGCTATGCGGTCAATGAATCAAAATGGTTAAACTTGCTTTTGGACAGGGAGGGGTAGGAGGGCAGGTTTACTCTGGCCAGGAAACATTTGGTTTGCTTTTCTGATGGCAATTCTATAGTTGTGGACACAGAAGTACCTTCAGTGGCCTTTGGGGTGAACATGATACCCCACCAGTGGAGCTCTTCTTCCCCAACTGAAAAGGTCCTCTCTCGCTGCCTGGCAAAATGGCCTTTGATAGATGATAAAATGGCTTGCATACTATGTTTTTACTAAACATACACTTAAGGAAGCATTCTGATTATGACAGTGTGGCCAGATTTACTCTTCAAATTGGGATGAGCTCTGCCAGCTTATGCTTTTGTGCTTATTCTGTCTTTACTGATCATCAGAAAATCATCATCAGATTTTTAAGACCTTTGGCTGATTTGCTGACATGTTAAAAAGACTGTTTTGAGGCTCCACTCACCATGTTGACTGAATGGATTACCCTCCTTTATCACAGGGATGTGTTATTCATTAGAGGGAGAAGACCTCAAAACTGCTTTATGATTAATGAGCTGTAATAAGAAGAGTTCCTCCAGATGTCACAGGAACTTGATAAATCTGTCTTAATCTCTGCAGCACATGCACACATTTCTCCCCTTGTCTCTGTAAGCAAACCACCTTAGGCTTGAGCGCATTTGACCTAATTCTCCTTTTGCTTCTGCTGTGTCTTGAGCAAGTCACACACTCGCAGCTTCAGAAAACCCAGTGATAAGGTTGTCTTAGGGTCTCCATAAGTCAGAAATTACTTGAAGGCACACAACAACTAGAACAAAACAACAACACAACAACAACGTGTCTGTACTGAAGCATCACTAATGGTGTGGCTGATAAAGGCTGACCGAAATGACTTGAAAATTAAAGTTGTCAATCTGGAAATGTTAGTAAATTCTAGCACACTGAAGCAACGGGGATGAGGGGAAGGGAGGTAGAAAGAATAACTGGTAATGCATATTTCTTCCAACCAGTATGATAATAAATAATAATAAAGTTTTTATTTATATCCCGCACCTTCCTTCGATCAGGGCGGCTTACAGTATAAAATTTAAAACAACAATACATACAATAAAATCCAAAATACATCACATATAAACAATAATAAAAAACACAGGCTAAAAGCCCCAAAGCCCTTCCTCTTGGCCACGAAAGAGGAGGGAGGCCCACAGGATTTTTAATCGGGGAATGCCTGTTGGAACAGGAAGGTCTTCAAATCCTTCCTGAATTGGGCCAGGGTGGTAGTCGAGCGGAGCTCAGTGGGCAGCGTATTCCAAAGGGCTGGGGCAGCAGTGGAAAATGTCCTCCTTGTGGTGGAGGACAATCTAGCCCCAGGCACCTTCAGTAGCTGCTGCCCAGATGTCCTGAGGGTGCGAGGCGGAATGTACGGGGAGAGGCGATCCTTTAGGTAACCTGGACCCAAGCCAAGCCAAGTATGGAATGGCTAATGCAATTACACGTGTGGCAGTCCCACTGATTTTGCTCGGGAAGGCTTTAAAATTATATGATACTACTGAAAAAACTTGCCAAGTAAACCTTATGATAGGTTTGCCTTAGTGTTACACAAGAGCAACAACAAACTGGAGGATTTTTTCTTAAAATAACCTAGATAGACTTGGTAGTAGATTGGTTTGTTTTAAAAGTGAACAGTCATTCTCAATAGCAATGGTAATAGGATTGACAAAACAGTAATGAACCCCTTGGTGCTGTATTCCTCTGTACCTAAGGAAGAAAGAAAGATTTGTTTCAGAGTAAACTTCCATAGGTTCAAGACCTCACATCTTTGCAGTGCTCAAAATACATGAATTGTGTCGTTTCCTGCAGGACTTGCTTTGTTTTGACTGAAAATAGTTTTGATGTAACCATGCTATTTAGAAGATAACCCTGTTTAAAAATCCACTTTAGTCACATTGTAATCTTTAATGTCTGACACCCCCACCCACCCCCGGTCATAGGGAGGTCTTGTATTTGGACGGAAAGTGAGTCACTTCCAGCCTGAAACTTGGAGTGACCTCCATGCTTTGCGAAGTCCCATTTCCCAAGAACCATATTAAACAAAGCTGGAATCGAAATGCTTTAACCCACCCCATGCTTGCTTTACAATGTTATTTGCTTCTCATTTCATGCTGCATGTTCGAGAGTAATCTCATTTTATTTCCAATTTAGCTTTTTGTGTTCTCTTTTGCTCAACCACATGCTATACAAGTTGCCAGCTCCGCTGACACTACAAGAAGAATTCAAAGCAGCAGTTGGGAGTTGGGGGAGTGAAGAACTGTCTGAGAAGATGGAGGAAACTGCTGTAGGCTGCATCCACCCTTTAAACCTTTCCTAGATAGCTCGTGGCTATATCTGTCATGATGACCCCTTTCTCCCATACCCAAGGTTTTCCTTCTGTATCTTGCTCTGTCACTGGTTCACACTTTTTCTTGAATTTCTCAGCTTGCATCTCACAATGAATCCAAGACTTCATTTGAAAACCCTTTCTTTTATTAGAAAACAGATTAGCAAGCCTGCCAAGTGAAATCTTAAAAATCATAAAGTTCCAGAGCTGCTGTCCGCCTCCCAAATTACAAGATTAGAAAAATGTTGAGTTCTGCTTATTTGTCTGATTTTTGATCCTTCAGGCTACAGCTGGTCCATGTAGATTACAATGTGGCTAAAGTGGATTTGAAAACTAGGTTAACTTCTAAGTAACATGATTATACTAATACGACTTGACTTAAATCATAGAGCAACACTGGAAACCAGTTAATGTTTATACACAACTCAAAAGATTTAAGGTGGTTTTTAATGCTGTTGTTGTTGTTACCTTCATAATTCAGAGTATGATTGAATTACCAGCTTCATCAGAATGTAAAGAACACCATGTTGAGAAAATTAGTTTGCTTCTGGTAGCATAGCCAAATTTCTGCTACAGGTTGAGTCTCCTTTATTCAGAATTCTGAAATCTGAAATGCTCCAGAATCCAAAATTGTCCACATGGGTGGCTGAGATAGTGACACCTTTGCTTTCTGATGGTTTAGTGTAGGCAAAACTTTGTTTTATGCAGAAAATACTTTCAGACTATGAATATAAGTTATATATGAAACACAAATGAATTTCATGTTTAGATTCCATCTCCAAGGTATCTAATTATGTACTGTATATGCAAATATTCCAAAATAAAAAAAATTAAAATTCCAAAATCCATAACACTTCTGGTCCCAAACATTTAAGGGAGACTCAACCTGTATTATTAAACTAATCAGCACAACAGAGCAACCCGAAAGAAAGAAAGAAAATATGGTTACATAGAGCTACAATTGGATTTCCTATGGCATCACCTGCAATCTTTGTGATGTGTGTGTTGCATTCTATGTCTGGTGGCTGCCATGTTGGTGAGGCAGAGAATCCATTCCATTCCACAGTTTGATTAACTTAAAAGTAACTATTTAAAATGCTGCATCTATTCAGAAATAGGGATCAACATCTTGGATAGTTCCAAAAACCAGAGTAAATTCACTGCTACCCTGACATCAAAGTCACCACTGATACAGGCAAGAAATGATTCTAAATTTTGTTTCAGGGCAACTTTGCTTTTCTAGATTACTACACTACACTTTTATAGTGCTGCTAATCCACTGCTCTGCTTGCCTCCTGTAGCATTCTGGGATTTGCAGTTTAAGGAGGGGCATTTAAAATTGTCAGCCAGAGAGCTCTGAGGGTTCACTGAAATATAAACCCCAAAATACAACAGGAGGCAGCCAGAACTGTAAAAGTGGAATAGCCGCACTACAAAAGTGTAGTGCAGTAATGTGGTTAGTCTGCTTGATGCAAATTCACTTTGATGCTCAACAGACCACCACAAAAGGGCACGCTGGAGGTGCCTGATTTTGCCCCTGAGGGACGCCACAGCAGCCAAACCACGCAGTGTCCCTCCGCACCAAAAAGAACCCACTAAAAGTTCATAGCTAAGGATCTGAACCATGATGGTGCTGCCACCGTGCGCTAAGGTTTGGGAGCGTGCGGTTGCTCCATTCTCCCGAAACCTAATTTTAGACCGGGCTTTTCAGGAGGCTGCAAAGCAGTGGTTTGTTCTGCGCCTTTGTTTTTAACCCAAGGTGTTGCCTTGATTTGTCCTTCCAACCACCCAGCCAGCTTTAGATGTATTTCCTGATAGAATTATTCCATGAAAACTGCCTGTTCATACCCCTATATCCTGCATCCTGGAACACAAGCCTTGTTGTCCTGTTCAGGTCTCTCAAACAGGAAGGTGAGAGGTGTATGTGTGTGGGGGGAGGTTGAGAAGGGAAAACAAAATAAAATAGAGGCAGTATAACAGTGAAAAAAAGGAAAAAAGAAGGTAAAGATTTGCATATCATTTTCAAAATGGGCATGTATGTCCATATGCATCTATGTGTATATGTATATATGCATGCAAATGGCTACCTGCATACACAGTGGCATCACATGCACAACTTTCGCTTTCACAACCCTGAACTGAATGCAGGTATTCAACATAGGAGCAAAAGATTATGCAGATGTAAGATACTAACACAGTCGTTCTACTCCTTCAACTGTGGACTAAACCATGGTTGGGCAAAGTCTGTCCCTGGGGCCACAAACAACTCCCAGATTCCCCAGGACCTGCTTTTTGCTGACCTATATGGGTTCCATAGGCCTCAAACCCAGCAAAAAATTAGGCCCTGGCACCATCGAATTTTCCCACCCTTGCAAAAATAGATAGATTCACTCAAGTCCTTCTTGCATTGATACAGAGCTCCTGATCATCTGATGGCTTTTGCTTTCAGTTAAGTCAGTTGTGTAGAAGCTGCCTTCAAACTCTGGGCTAAACAAGGAAATGTCAGGAACTAAGGGAATGAAGATTGTGGGGGAGTTCATTTGTGCTGACCTCCCCACCTCACCCTGGTCTGATAAAGCTGTCTCAACCATAGGACGGAAAAGAGAGGTGCATATAGGAAACAATGGGGAAATTGGTGTCGCATAGTGCTCCCACCCACTTCAAAAGCAACAGCAAATTCATGCATCCAGTGTATATTGAAAAGTTCACACTCCACCCAAAGAGCTCAGTTTATATCAGGGGTAGGCAACCTTTTTGAGCCGGGGGCCGGGTTGCTGTCCCTCAGACAACTGGGGGGCCGAAGCCAAAAAATAAATAATTAAATATTTTTTTTAAAAAAAAAAAAAAATATAAAAAAAAACCAGGACAAATGTAGGACAAAATTTTCAAATGGAAACCTTTTTTAAAAAAATGGAGGACACGCAAAAAAAAATTGCTGATTTTTAAAAAAATGTTAATATAAATGCATGTTTCTGAGGCTTCTATAGACAATTGCCCCCAAAAGGCCCCGGCGGCAATTGGCGGCAGGACCGGGCCGGGGGGCGGTCCCAAGGCCTTGCCGGGCCGCATTCGACCCGCGGGCCACAGGTTGCCTACCCCTGGTTTATATTAATAAATAAATAAATAAATTTTTTATTTATATCCCGCCCTTCCCACGATCAGGGCGGCTTACAACAGGTTAAAAACAGCACAACAATACTACAATTAAAATACGTAACAATAAAAAGCAGCAAAAAGCCCCATAGCCCAACCTCATGGCCACGGAAGAGGAGGGAGGCCCACAGGGTTTTATTCGGGGAATGCCTGCTGGAACAGGAAGGTTTTTAGGTCCTTCCTGAATTGGGCCAGGGTAGTAGACGAGCGGAGCTCTGTGGGCAGCGTGTTCCAAAGGGCTGGGGCAGCCGTGGAAAATGTCCTCCGTGTCGTGGAGGCTAATCTAGCCCCAGGCACCTTCAGTAGCTGCTGCCCGGACGTTCTGAGGGTGCGAGGCGGAATGTACGGGAGAGGCGGTCCTTTAGGTATCCTGGGCCCAAGCCATTTAGGGCTTTATAGGTAATCACCAACGCCTTATATTGAGCCCGGAAGCGGATGGGCAGCCAATGGAGATCTTTCAGCACCGGTGTTATATGGCTGGCCCTGGAAACGCCAGTGACCAGCCTGGCTGCCATATTCTGCACCATTTGAAGCTTCCGGGTTTGGTATAAGGGTTGCCCCATGTAGAGTACATTGCAGAAATCCAGTCTCAAAGTTACCAGAGCATGTACAACAGTTTCTAGGTCCCTCTGGGCCAGGTATGGGCGCAGCTGGCGAATCAGCCGAAGCTGATAACAGGTGCTCTTGACCGTCGCATTCACCTGAGCAGTCAGATGAAGCGACGAGTCAAGAAGCACCCCCAGACTGCGCACGGAGTCCTTCACAGGGAGCGTGACCCCGTTCAGGACAGGTGGAACCACCGCCATTCCTGGACCAGGAGAACCTATCACTAGTACCTCCGTTTTCTCTGGATTCAATTTGAGTCGGTTTTCCCTCATCCAGCCCATTACTGACTCTAGACAGGCCACGAGAGGAGAGACGCCATCCCCAGTCACTGCATCAGTCGGAGACATAGAGAAAATAATTTTGGGTGTCATCAGCGTACTGATAACCCCACGCCCCATGTCTCCGGATGATCTCTCCCAGCGGTTTCATGTAAATGTTAAATAGCATGGGAGACAGAATGGCTCCTTGAGGGACCCCGGTTTTAAGGGGCCTCTCATCAGAGCACACGTCTCCCAGCTGCACCATCTGGGACCTCCCGGAGAGGTAGGAGCGGAACTACTGGAGCGCAGTGCCCCCGATCCCCACCTCTGCCAGGCGTCCCAGAAGGATACCATGGTCAATGGTATCGAAAGCCGCTGAGATGTCCAAGAGCACCAGCAGGGACACACTTCCCCTGTCGATGCTCAGACGGAGATCATCGACCAAGGCGACCATGGCCGTCTCAACCCCGTAACCCGCCCGGAAGCCAGTTTGAAATGGGTCCAGATTATAGAGCCTTATTACTTGAGGCCTTTGCCACTGCAATTCTGTGGCCAGAAAAAAATTGGGATGGTGTTCTCACTTGTTGCACCTTAGGAATCTCCTGTGTATGTAGGAACTGCTTCCATATTTTTGGCTCACGGGGGCGGGTTATAGACCGCTGCTTTGAGGCGGTCTGCCACCGCCGCCGCTTTCTCTGTAAGGGAGCCGTCGCAGCCACACTGCGCGGCTCCCTTGCGGAGCAAAAAAGAAGCTCCAAAATGGAGCTTCTTTCTGCGGCACCCTAATGATGTCGCAAGGCGCCGCTGGCGCACTCGCGATGTCATTAGTACCGCGACACGTCTGGACGCTATGCATCCGATATGTAAAGATGGCGCCGGCCGTGTGGAACGTCCGGCGCCATATTGTACAGACAGAGTCCGTATTAGAGCCAGGGGCATCTAGAAGAGACGCCCCCTTTTTAAAATGGGACGTCCTGTGGACGTCCCAAGTGCCGGTCTGTAACTGGCCACAGTTTCACTTCTAGATAAAGCATTTCATTGAATGTTTTTTAAAAGCAACAACACCAAGCCATTCCTTCCACATATAACTTGGGGTGTATCAAGTAGTGTCATCTACTAAATAGTGTCATCTAGAACTCCAGTCATCTTTTGTTCCTTCCTCTTTCTCCTACTGTCACTGTTCTCATCAGCACACCCTGTATGTGCCCTCATTTACCCTTCTGAATTCAGGAGAATTCCTTTTCACAAAAGGAGGATTGCACAAAAGCACACAGACAAAGTGCTTTACATCTTCACTTCAATACTTCGCCAACAAGGAACATTCAAACAGAGAACTGGTGTTTCAAAAAAAAAAAAAATCAAAACAAAACAAAACAAAAAAACCCCTACAAAGTAAAATAGATAGTGGTAGACCTTTGAAAGTGAACCTATAGTAATTTTGGGGATATTTAAATGCATTTTCCTGCTCAATTGAATCTACAGAATTCCTGCTTAGCATAGAATATTTGGGTTTGCAAGACAAACATGTGAGCTGTTTTCACACACTGATTTAAACTGCTCATGCCACTCTCTGAGTGTCTTTGGCCACTATATTTACAGCATAAGCAGAATTAGCAAAGAACAACATAGTACAGTGTATAGAACTAGGAGTGATGTCAACCTCCTCATTCCCACTTCTTTCCAGTAACATTTAATTCCTGAGATGTATGACACTATACTATTATGCTGTTCCCCATACTTCAATGGGAGTCAATAAAATGCAGATGGAACAAGAAATTCAGGACATATTGGTGTTACTGAGTGCATATAATGTTCAAAGCATTGTAGGGAATTGGGTAGTCAGATTTCTAGTTTTGACAGCATTTGATGCTATATCTCTTTTCACCCTGAGATAGTTCTTCTCATGCTGGAAAGCAGATTTTTTGCAGGATGCCTTTTTCTGCCTTCCATCTATTAAAATTTTAGTGGAAGGAGATAACAATAAATGACTAATTTTTCAGCCAGTTCTCAAGATATTGCAACTTAATTAAGAATTATTAGTCTATAAAGAAGGATTGTGGATGTGCGCTGTAAATTATGCTTGGTTATTGTGAAGATGTTTTTAGTATCTGATCCAAATCCATTCAGTTGCACATGTGCTAAAATGTCCTCCTCCCTATAAGGCGCCATAGCCTGTTATGGGCTTCTCACATGAGACAAACAGATGAACACACCATATGTCAGAATTGGCAAAGCCAGTTTAAACCATGTAATTGTTTGAGTGTTGGACTCTGAGGAACAGGGTTCGATTCTCAGCTCAGCTATACAAATCCACTGGGTGATTTTGGGCAAGTCACACTCTTTCAGCCTCAGGGGAAGACAATGCCAAACCTCCTCTTAACAACTCTTGCCAAGAAACCCCCATAAACTCCATTAATTGGAAATGACTTGAAGACACAGAACAACAACAACAACCACAACAATAGCAGGATGCAGAAAGCCTTTTGGAGACAGACAGCCTCCCACAGCTTGGTGCTTTCCAGACATCTTGGGCTGCATGTTCTGGCATGTCTGACCATTTACCAAGTTTGCTAGAGTCCAAAACAAGGGCAGCACCAGGTTGGCGAAGGCTGTTGTGGCAAGTCACATGAGGCTTGAAGTATTTCTGGAGTAAGCTTTCTTTGTCAGCTGTTGTTACAAGAGGGCGGGAGGGACCAAATTGCTATTGACTGAGATTTTCCGGTCCACAGAATGTGTTCTTGGGCAGGTTGTAGTGAGTCTTCTCTGCTTGGCTGTCCTTTCAGAGGGCAGGAATGATGTGCTGCAAACTGACAGCTTGAGGACATGCAGCTGAAAAGCTCTCTGGGGTATAGCTGCTCCATTGGACACTCTAATGGTAAAACTTGGAGTCTGTTCACATACTGGCTCCTTGGGATACAGTGAAGAAAATTAATGTTTGCATACCAGTGCTTCAGCTCCTGAAGAACTCTCTGGTATAGCAGTCTGCACAGCTTTAATAATACACCATTTGTGGCACATCCATACCTGAACTTCTTTCCTCTTTATGCAGAGTTTACTTAAATTAGAGATTTAAACCAATTTAAGTCTATTTAAAAATCATGTGCCATCAAAGACAGCCTGAGAAATTTTGTTGCCCGAGGCAAAGTAGCCAGTGTCACTCACCCAGTTAACATGCATAGCACTCAGAGGCAACCATTATTTTTTTTTAATGAAAGTAGAACATGAAAGTAGAAGATCCCACATGCACCTGGCCTCTTCCCCATTAGGAAAAAATACAAGGATAAGCTGGTAGCATGAACTTTTGTAGACTTGAGTCTACTTCCTCAGATGCATGAACAGATTTCCAGGAGAGCTATGGTTGGAAATATGAGCAAGGTCTTTTCCAGTGACACCATCTTCAAGCAAGCAGTAAAGATACTTGTCTTGCTCAATATTTGTTACTGATTCCTATATATTTTGCTGCTGTTTAAAAAGGTGTTTTTGTTTTGTTTTAACTTTGTATAGTATGCCTCCTTGAGATCCTGTTGCTTGAAAGACAGTATAGAATGATTTTTTTAAAGAGCAATGCAAATCTATACCTGTCTTCAGAAGTAATTCCCATTGTGTTCAGTGGGACTGTCTCTTAAGTGTGTAGAGCAGTGATTCTCATATGTTTTATCCTTGTGATCCCCTTTTACATATACATGCAGATGTTGTGTCCCCCGTTTGACGTAGTAGATGAATAAAAATATTTTGTTTGTTTCGTGTGCATATATCCATACACACATTTGTGTATATTTGTATTTTAACATTTTATATGGAAATAGTTCTCCTCGTTCTCCTCTTCCTCCTCCTCCTCCTCCTCCTCCTCCTCCAGGAATGGGGTACAGAGAGGTAGTATTTCTTTTTAACATGTTTTGAAGAGGTGTCTGTGTTATAATGCGTAGAATGAGAAGGAGGTGCATTTGAAGGAGCACTATGTGTCCCATTGGTGTAGTAGAGCTTGAACAACTCTTGCACTCTCCCCCCCCCCAGAGGTTCCGCCCCACAGTTTGAGAACCACTGGTGTAGAGGATTATGACTTAAATACATAAACATTTCAATACAGATTTTTTTAAACACTGCAATATTGTACTTCCATCATGGTTTAACATTGGATCATCCTGCCATGCTGTCATATATGTTGCAAGTATTTGAAAGTGAAGCAGTTCACCTCTATATTAAGCAGCAGTGCTGTTCTTTTTCTGCAGTGGAAGCTTAAGCTTTTTAGCTTTCTTTTTACAAGCATACTGAGAGCCAGCATGGTGTAGTGGTATGAGTGTTATACTATATCTCTGAAGACCAGTATTTGAAGCCCTGCCCAATGTGTGACCTTGAGCAAGTTATACTCTCTCAGCCACAAAGGAAGGTAATACCAAACTCAGCTGGAAAAAAAAGTGCCAAGAAACCCCATGATAGGTTTTCTTTAAGATTCCCATAAATTGGGAATGATCCGAAGACACACATCAATGTTTACTGGTCTGGTAGTGGAGCACCCAACCTTGTGGTCTCCCAATGTTACAGTTCTATATTGGTGGTTGCAATTCCAGTGTTCTTATAAGATTCCAAGAGTTTAAGAAGGAGGCAAGAATTCAGAACTGCTAATTATTATTTTTAAAGAGTTTTTGTAACACTGTTTCTTGGGCTATTGATTTTTTTAAAAATGCACCCCATCCTTGTGTTTCCCCTCCCAGTCTTTAATAGCTCTAGTGATAAATTACACTGGAGAACTGAAATCCCTTTCCCACTAAATGTACAATCATTATTCATTCCCACTCTGTAAATGCTGTCAGGACATTGTCAACAACTGCCTTCTTATCAACACCTTCTAAATTCTGTGTGAGCAAATCCTTTCAGTTCAAGTCCTTGCTCCATGACAGGCTTCCACGCAAGTCTTCATTTTTTAGTAATATCTGGAGGAAATACTTCCTTTTCACATTGCCCTAATTTTTCCTTCAATGTCAACCTTTCAAAAGTCAAGTATCTCTTCTGACACATCCTTTTCCTTTGCATCCATGTGTAAAAGTGGTTATAATATTAATTTATGTTGTGCCTGTGTGCCTTCAAGTCTCCTGTCGACTTATGGCACCAAGGAATTTCGTTGGGCTTTCTTAGGCAAGGAATACTCAGAAGTGGTTTTGCCAGTTCCTTCCTCTGAAATATAGCCTCTAACACCTGGTATTCATTGATGGTCTCCCATCCAATCATTAATCAGAGCTGACCCTTTGTTTCCAAGAACAGATGGTATTTGGTATCTTTAGGGTATTTACATCCAAAGCTGTTAACTGATGTTACCAAAAGTATATTTTGCTCCAGTTACTAAGAATAAATGCATATAGATGTCCTTGAAGATAGAAGGGGATGATGTAGTCAGTATATTCTAAACTGGAGTTGCCCTCCCTATTTGATGTTGGGCTCCAGGTCCCACCAGCCCTGTTTAGGCTGGGACTGATGGGAGTTGCAATCCCTTAACACCTGGAGATATGTAGTCCCACTTCCTTGCACTAAGCAGACTAGTCTGGATAACATCTCTGATGTAGACCCATAAACAGAGACATGCTGGCTGAGATCAAGAGTCATTTATTGGTCTAGTTCAATGTACTGTTTCCCACCGCAGCCAGGCAGGTGGGTTTAGAAAACCACAAGTGAGGCATGAAGACTCTCCCCTGCTGTTTCTCTCCACCACTGAGAACTGTCATTCATTGGATAAAGCCTCTAAACATATGAGGTTACATTTAATAAACATGGCTAATAGCTTTTGGTAGAATTTCCCACTGAGAAATATTTATTATTAACTGCTTTTCTGCACACTGGAGCCCCACAGAGTTATATTTACTAAAATATGTTAAAATATTTTTTTGCAAAACATTAAAAACAAAAGTTTTTAAAACCAAAGGCCGGATGAAATAATACACTTTTTGACTGGAGCTAGCCTGATTTTCCCTGGAAAGGAGTTCTATTAAATATATCCCATTCCCTTTTTAAACAGATATTTGAAAAGGGTTCTCAAAGTGCATATATATATATATATATATATATAGAGAGAGAGAGAGAGAGAGAGAGAGAGAGAGGGAGGGGGGGAGAGAGCATCTGGAAGGACATACTTTTCCCACACATGGACTAGACAGTAGCTGGCTAGATGGACAAATAGTTGCATGTGTTGTAATG
>NC_056524.1:87250304-87315304 GCF_019175285.1 Sceloporus undulatus | reverse complement strand
TTTAAATAAACTCACAAATGTCTTGTGCAAAGAGACACAGCCTAAAATTCCCAGCTTTCTGTCTTTTCCCAGAGGTCTGTTGGCCTCTGACATGAGAAAGATTTGTGTAGGCTATATCTTCATTAGGATGGAGGAGCAGCTAGTGATGGAAGTTTACAAATTTGTTGTTCTTTTATATAAATATCACCCCCACCAACCCACTAATTCTTTACATAAAGAAGCCTAGCAGTGTGAAGGTTTTAATATGCAGAGGTTGTTCTTTTTTGTATGGGGAAGCTATCCATCCTGTGAGTCCTTCCCAATTCTCTGAAGTGGTTCATTTTTGAATGCAAGTTTGCCACCCCAGTGAGAAGAACTAGGCCAAAGAGGCATGAGGTCATGGGTTGTCCTGTCTCATCCCCAGAGGCTGGCATCTGTTGTACTACATACAATCACTTGGGAACAGAAAGACGCAGAAAGGAACTAACTAGCAATTGAGGATTCTCATTAAGGGCTGAGTCAGCTTACTGAACAATGAAAAGGCAGTTTTAGTTTGTAATATAATGAAAGAAGGGAGAGGCACGCACAGTTAATTCAGCATACCATCTGGTGTATTTCTGTATTCCAAAGCAAAGCGGCTAGACTATCCTTTATTCAAACAGACTAGTCACCATGTGAGAATGATCTTCTTAATAGCTGGATTCAGACAAAGAATAAAACATGTACAGTGTTACCAGGTCTTTATGATTTTGTATTTCACCCCCTGCAAGAAAAAAATTGGAAGAGAAGTGAAGTCTGTGCACCATTTATGTTTTCTCATATGTGCTTTATTTATTTTAAAGGGCAGGCATAACATCTAATCTAGGAGCAGTGTTTTTTTCTTGGATTAAAAAAGCCATCATGTTAAAACTGAAAAATGCCCCCACTGAAGAAACTATATAATTAAGAAATGGCAGTGAGGAGTACTTTGAGTATTTTATACATCATTTTGAGCATTCACATGCCAGATCACACCGACACTTAAAATAGTAATATAAGGTCTTACTCAGTGGCAACTGGTGGCTTCCATGTCTGTGGGATTGTGAATCTGGTCCATGTTTTACTCTGAACTTTACAGAAGATAACCTATACCTAACTTCGTTCAGTTCCTTGGATAGTTCATTTAAAGTTCACATTAAAACACAGAGCAGATTCACCACCACAGGTCTTTTTATTATTCCCATAATGAAGGACGACAGTGAGGCTTGGTGAGAGGAGGTTGCCACCAGCAATCAAGTGCATTAATGGCATGGGGAGACTTGCACATGTCACTTTCCAGCACTCTCTAGATAACTGAGGGGGGAAAAACTGCAAGAGGAGTTTAAAGCTGAAAAAAGGAGCTCACAATTCTTAATGTAAATTAAGATGCTTTGTCCTTTGGGATGCATGGATTTGCTATCTAAGCAGTGTCAATGTAGTGTGTTGCTGGGATCATGTCACTGTCATTGTGAGTTTATTGGGTCTTTTCATCTGGGCATGCCATGTTAATACAGTCTCCGATTGGTGGTGGTGGTGTTTCTGGTCTCTCTGGGTGTTTTCTCTAAAGTCATCATCTGAGGAACATTTGCAGGTGTACCTGCCAATTCAGGCAAGGTAGGCAGCTAGGAAACCCTATCTGAGAAATGCCCTCTCCAGAGTTGGCCCTCCATATCCATGGATTTTTTATCCACAGATTCAAGCATGCACAGATTGAAAAAAATCCAAAAATATATAAATTCTAAAAAGCAAACCTTGATTTTGCAGTTTTATATAAGGGTCACCATTTTCCTATGCCATTGTATTTAATGGGACCTGAGCATCCACGGATTTTGGTAGCCACCGGGGGGGGGGAATGTCCTGAAACCAAACCCCAGTGGATACCAAGGGCCCACTACAGTGCCTTTTGGGTGCTAGGTGAAGACTTATTTTATTATCCTGAATATTTAAAGGTGGTGTGTGTGTGTGTGTGTGTTTAGATTTTAGCACTCTTCTATTTTCTTGTGTTTACTTTGGTTGTACATGCTGCTATGTTTTTATTTTTTATTTTCACAGTTTTATTATGTTCTGTGCTTCATATTTGTTTCATTCCATAGGAACTGATCGGCAGACCCACCTTTGGCATGGACAATGCCTGTTTCTTCAATTTGCACAACCACATGCCCCCCCCACTCTCTCTTTCTCTCTATAGATGAATGCTAGGGTAGCATAACAGAGTGGGAAGAAATTATTGTTTTTTTATAAAGCAGTAGGACATTCATTTAAAAGTATCAACAATTAAAGTATATAGAAGAAAGCTAAGCTTAATGATGACGATGGTGATCCTCCTCCTCCTCTTCTTCTCTATCATTGGCTGCATGCCAATCAGAAATACACTTCTTTTTAAAGAAAGTTTCCAATGAAGAAGGCATGGTTGACATTCTGCTTAGCATGCTAAGAACGGGATTTGGTTGCATTTCTATTTATGTTTCCTTTGTTCAGTAAAAGGAAGAACATTTAACTGGTCAGACGAGTTTTATTTTTAAAAATAAGGGCTATAAACAATACAGAGAGGCATGTATTGGAAAAAGAAACATGAGCAAGAAAACACAGACAAAATGTCCAGCTCTGCTGCTGCTGTCCAAATCAATTATCTGTTTATAACAGACATTTATCTCCATTTTTATATCCTGAATAAAATGAATGCATTGGTGGCCTGTTAATTTGGCAAGCAGATAGTGCTGCTCTGCTTGTAATCCAGGGTCATCATCTGAATTGAGTAAGGGCCAAGCTCAGTCTGATCATTATCTCTTTATATACAGTCCTTCCCTAACCATGAATAAAGTTGAGTCAGCACCCAAGTTTAACTTTTAGTATTGTGAAGCCATTCTGAGTCCCAGTTCTGGGAAAAGAGTGGGATACAAATAACAACAACAGCAAGATGGTGTGCTAAATTCCCCTTCCCAACAATCATAGATGAGTCTCACAAGCTGGGTTCTGATGCCATGACCATTACTGAATCATGGCAACAGTTGGCGAAATAAAGCAAAGAGGGAACTACTAAGTATGCTGGCTGAAGTCTCAAGGATCTCTCATGCGTCTCCAAAATGCATCTACACTACACACTTATATCAGTTTGATACCACTTTAACTGTCCTAGCTCCATCCTATGGAATTCTGGGATTTGTAGTTTGGTGAAGTACTTTGAATTCTCTGCTGGAGTGCTCTCATGTTATCATTAAAGGGCATGCATGTGAGCACTTTTGAAGAGGGATGAATTCTGTTTAACCCATGGGACCTTGGTGATTGCCTGACCATACAGACTCGTATCTCATGAAATCAGCAGGGCATCCCATAATTGGAACACCCCCTAGAAGAGCATAAGGAACATGAGAATAAAAGGAAGGCAGTCATATTCATCCCAGGGACAAAATCCAGTTTAGAGATGTTCTCAAGGTCCTTGTCTTGGAACATAGTCATGTCCAAAGGAAAAAGGAAGGAACCAAAACATATTTTAACTTAAACAAAATAACAGCATATTTTAACTGCCAGGAAGTGATCCCTAGGAGAGGCATTTCAACTTTTTTCAATGGGGAAAAAAATCCCACACAGAAGATTACAAATCCCAGTATGTCTAATCTGTTCTTAACATGCCTATGTAACTGGCATATTTCTATACAGCCTCCTTTCTCAACTGTAACCCTAACCCAAACCTTGATGTGGTTCAGGTGTGATGAGTTACAAATCCATCAATCCGATTGGTTATTATGGTGGAGAAGTCTGGTACAGTATACTGTATACCAATGATACATTCCGTACCTATGTCTAGTACTGGAATTTATTTCCTGCCTCTACCTATTTCATTGGTGCTGGTGGTCACAATATTCTTTTGTTTCAGACCTGTCATGTTTACTGACTTGCAATTCTTTATGTGGACAATAAAGAAAGGCATACTACACATGGAAATGTGTGCTCTCAGATGGCTGTGTTGTGTTAAAGATGTTTAAAAAATCTTTCAGGAGGGCCTGCCAGCCAACCATATAGAAATGTCCCATTCAGCTTGATTGATTTGTTCTTGCATCTTTACCCTATACTGCCTTTTATGATAAGTACACTCAAGGTGACTTACAGAACAAAAATGTCTGAGAGAAATAAAGTTATAACCATAAAAAGCACACAAGTAATAGCAGCAGAGTATTTGAGGTACTCGGGCTACAATTCTGTATAAATGTACCTCAAAGAACTGGTGGCCCATGATCTAACAGGGGAACACGGGTGAACCATACCTGAAAGTCATGACCACTGAACTCAGTGGGATTTACCTCTAAGTGAGTAAACTTGTATGTGGGTGCGTATGTGGGTGTATTTTATCTTTTAAATGTTGGAAGAGTGCTGTAGATATAGGAAAGAGACGAATGAACCTTTGGACTATAAGAGCCACAAGCAAATTGGGGGTGGTTATGTATTGGACACATGCCTATGGGCATGAGCCAGAGTCAGTGGTGGGTGGGCCTCTGACTGAGCCCAGGGGTGGTATTCTCTCCCCTCTCCTCATATAAGAATACAACATTGCTCCATTAAACACCCTCCCACATGATGGTCTGTGCAAATGAGGTACTCACCAAAAGGACAGTACATGAGGACAATGTCCCATAAGAACTTGGCAATAATGATTGTGACATGACAGTTTAACGGTCATCTGGGTTTTTTAAACCCATATTTCGCACATCTGTTTAATTAACTATATATTCTTTTTAGAGTTAGAAAGTGTGTGTGTACGTTTTGGTGTACAACAGGTGTTATCATTTAATATGGTTTGAAAATAATGTTCGAGATACTTAAGCAACATGTGGTTATTGTTAACATGGAATAAATTCCTCTTTTGTACAAGAATGAAATAAATAATGTGTTTCTGACCTTTTCACCTGTATTCTGTCCACCCAATAGCCTAACCCTGTAGTAATTTACATTTAACATTCTAGTATAATCAAACTATCCAAATAGTCTTTCAGGCCCTAATTTTAAAACAACCACAACAACACCACACAGTTTTATTCACACATGCAAGCTCCTTCCAGAGATTGCTTTCCCCATTACTCCTCTTTTTCAAACTTTAGCTATAAAATACAGATAACCTCAAATCTCTGATATGTAACTGGGTAGTGATCAGCAGCATCCAGAAATAGCACACAAAACCTCGGCCCTTTCATTTTAAAAAAATCTGTGTGCGAAGACTATGATGATGGTGCTTTATCATGTATACTTCTTTCTCCTCATGGAAGTAATAACCACTGGAGCTGATGTACAAACTTGCCTTCACAAAGGATGCTGACATCTTAACAGTGGGTTTAGTGTGTCAGCATATACACTGCTGTTACTCTTGCTATGCAGAATAGTGTTCATGATTTACCAGGAATGCTGCTTTGTACTGACAGGCAGAGTGTGGTGAGCGCCATCTTCTGTGGCACCATAGATCTTTGTTCACTTCCCATTTAGCCCATGTGGTTTTCATAAGCTCAGGGAAAGGCAGGAAGTCTAACCAATCAGGGTTGGCTTAACTGAGCAGGGTGCAGGAAATCTTCACTCCAGTCTGCTCCTTGACCGTATAAGCCAGGCACTACCCTCTCCTCCTTGCTTGTTTGGGAGCTTCATCCCAACCTCCCCTCACTCTTCAGATCTTTAAAACTGGTACTGTTCTCTGTGGAAAGCTGTAATTCTGCCACAACTTTGGATGATTTTAGCATGGGGCTCCTGGATCCAGTGTGCCCATCAGACCCAGTTGGGGGTCCTTTTATGGGGTTTAATGGTGTCACTTCAGGGACATGTTGCTCCACTCTCTTCCCAGGTGGCTGGGGAACCATGTGGTATCTTCTGCCCATGTGGAGTCCCATATCTGTCATTTTGGATATTCCAAGCAGGTAGGGCTGATCAAGTTGTTTGCCAGCAGCATATCAATGAATGCTTACATTTGGACCCATGGCGGGGCTAAATTTTTTCAGCAGTAACCAATAAATATGTGATGTTTTCATGACACCATGACACCATATCCAATCTGTTCTCATTGTCTGTTGAATGAAATTCACTCACTGTTGACTCCACAACAGTTCTCAGTAGCAGTGGTATTTTTTCACTGGTTCATGGGAAATGAGCCATTAGATACTCTCAGGCAGGACTGGGAAGAAGGTAGAATGGGATCTACTGGAAGCTTGGCATGTGATTATTTAGTTTCTAATTACCAGTTGTTTCACAGTAGCAGCAGCATGAAACCTTTTCCTTCTGAAACAGAAGTTGTGGAGGAGTATAAATGTGTGAAAACTTCACTTTCAGATCTGTGTCTGTGCTCAGAGGTACCTTTCTTTGAAATTCTGTTTGTTTCCTTGAGCCACTATTTTGCACCTGCAAACTGGGATTTACAGTCTAGGGAGGGGCATTTAGAATTCTCAGCCAGAGAATACTAGTGCTTCCACAAACTATGGCGCTTTACAGACCACCCAAAAAGGGCGGTCTGCCAGCGCCTCCGTTTCCTCCACCGGGAAGCCTGAGCCTCCAAACGGCGAGGCTTCCTGACAGCCGAAAAAGAAGCTCCCAAAAAAGGCTTCTTTTGCAGTGTGCTTATGATGCCACATCATAAGTGAGCCGCGACGTGCAGATGCTAAGCATCCGCGACATCAAAATGGCGGCACCCATGTATATAGGGCACCGCCATTTTGTACGTTCTAGGTACGTACTAGGGTTAGGGCATCCAGAAGGGATGCCCTTTTGTAACCCTAGTACGTACCTAATACGTACTTTTTGCCCGTACGGAACGGGCCTATGAGTCCCAGAATACTGTACAATATAGCCAGGGCAGTTGAAGTGAAATCATGGCACTGTAACTGTGTTGTATGAAAGAGCCCATAGAAACAAAACAAAACAGAAAAAGGTGGGCATGTTGGAAGTTGAGCCTTACCAAATTAATATTTGCATTCCCATGACAGAGAAAGTAAATGGGCATTGCTCTGAGAAAGGCATTCTGGACACCATATCTGGTGGGAGCTGCATCTGGCACATTGAGGAACTTGCATGAGGACAACACAAGTGCGACATAAGTGGGGAAGAGTATTTGAGGTGCTTTGCAAAATTGTCTGGATAACCTTTTCTCTAATACAGTATATGCATCTTCAGCTTGTTTTTTCTCTCTGTAGCAGTGGTGGCAAATACACTGTATAAAAATGTTTCCTATTTGTTGTGTTCCCTGCTTAAAGAGTTACTTCTTCCTACTATAGCTCCAAGGCCACCTGCTTCAGACTGTCTAAATTGGCCACTAGCTATCATGTCTGAAAGGTTTGGGAAGTTCCAAGGAAAGGGAAAGGCCAAAAAAAGGGTAACTTTTCAAGCTCTGGAAATCAACCTAATGCTGCTTTCAAGTGGTTTTATTTCTGTGAGGGGCCCACATAAGTATTTGACAGTGAACACAAAGAATTGGGGGCATTTTAAAAAGCAAACAAACGCAGGATGTTGGCTTTTCTTTCTTTGCCAATGGTGTCTGCTAATGACCTAAAGAGTTTTCATTTTTAGGTCCCACGGCAGGAATTTTCATTTTTTAGGATGGGGCCATGTGTACTGTCACTTTCTTCTATTTAGTCTTGTTTTATCTAACTGGAGCTGACAGACCAGAGCTTGCTTGCTTGCTTTTAGCATAACCTTTTAACTTGAATTCATTTCTCTCTCCTCCCCTCTCCCCCCACTGCATCCTTCTCTCCATCTCCCTGTTTACACCCCAAGCCACTATATTGGTTTAGCACCACCACCATCTGGCATGTGGTTGATATTTGTCACGGATGCTAGTGATGGATAAGGTTATGAGTAAGAGGCCAGTTGGATCATTGCTTTTCTGAAAGTTCCCCACTCCAGTGGAAAAACACTGAGGGTGAAGTTTTCAGGGGTGGTCCTTCTTAAACTGGGGGACCTGTAGTTTGCACAAGCTGCTGCAAGGGAAGAAAGCTACTATTAAGTATTCCCCCGAGAATAGGGGCCATTGGTGGTATTTCTTTTAGCATTACAAGGGCTACAACAATATTTGTAGAGTGTTAGTTGACAACAGATAGGAATTACCTTGTACCTTTTTACAAATCAAACATTACATAAAGCCCAAGTTTCTAAACTGCAAATTATAAGCCATTTTTAAATCCAACATGATAGAATATTTTGATGGTGCAACTTTAAATTCCCATGTATATTTTGACAGCCACAAAGCTGTTCCTCTAGCTCACCAGCTCCAACATTTACAGTGCCACCTAGAACTTTAGAATAAATTGATAAGAGAACCTTTATTCTCTTACTGAGCTCTTTTCTCTGATGTGTCTTAACATTTCCAATTTTCTCAGTATATTTAGTGTGTTTTTCATCATTGTACAGACTATTCCAGCAAGGAAGATTAGATAATTTAAAGAAGCATAATCTTGGAGACAACAGATTTAGAAGCTTCTTTCGTGTATTAATCATTTCATGAACAGGTCACCTGAAGGACACAAAATCTTTGGCCTATCCCACTGCTTCTTCCTAGTGTTCTGGTATCACCTGGTTCTCTGGTCCCAAACCTGATATTGACAATGTGAAGTCGAAGGCTTTCATGGCCAGCATCCAATATTTTTAGTGGGTTTTTGCAGGCAAAACATCAGGAATAAATTTTTCTAGAACATGGCCACATAGCCCAAAAACCCCACTAAAAACTACTGATATTGACACATTGAAAACAGACATCTGCATAGAGGAAGCTAGTCCTCTGCATGTCACTGTCCCCGCTTTTTAATATATAAAGTAAAGCCATATAAAATGTTAAAAAGATAGGGAATTCACCGTTCCTATCCCCGGAAAATCCAAATGGTATGCCTCCCTCTCTCTCTCACATGCACATAAATATAAACACATATTTTCTGTGCCTGTGAGCGGTAAATGTGGAAAAAGGAAAGAGGAGAGTACATAATAAAACATGGCAGAAACAAAATGTCATGTTTTAAGAATTGCCAGATGCATGACATTTTGGAAAGTAAGACACCTGCAACAGAGTAAGCCTTGGGCTGAAGCCTAGTTAACCTATGCTTTGATCTGGCCTTTCATAGGCTTGGAATTACTGATGTTCCCATTCCTTCGGTCCTAGAATCTGGGCCTTTTCCAGTGAAAATAGTGGTTTATGGTCAGACAAAGCAGTTACATTTTAATATTTTACAATGGCCTTTACGACAGTGGAGACTTTAGAAGGTAAAGATCCTGATTTTAGGTTTTCACAGATGTTTTTCAGTCCTCGTTTCAGTTAGAAAGAAGCTCGAGAAATTCTGTATAGGGGATCAGTTGTCTAGCTCTTCCAGCTGGTGACTGATAGTTATTTTGATAGTCCTTAGTGCTTCATATTCTTTAATGGTTTGTCTTTAGCAAATCGACTGCACAGCAGACAAACGAACAAAACAAATGAAAGCCAAACCCAATTATTTTGAGATGTCTGTATTGAAGAATATATCTATCTCTGGATAACATGAGCCTGCCCAGGTTTTAAGATCTTCATGGGAGGGCTTTCTCTCAGTCCTATCACCCTCATAGGTATGATTGTTAAGGACATGGAAGAGAGCTTTTTTGGTGGTTGCTCCCAGGCTGTGGACTTTTCTCCCACATGAGACTAGGACAGCTCCCTCCCTACTCTCCTCCTGCAACAGGGAAAGACCTTTTTTATTTTTATAGGTATTTGTTTAACTAACTCTCCATGCAGTAATCTGTTTTAGTGGGGTCTCTGAATTGTATGTTTACTGTTACTATGTTGTTTTTAAATGATTTTGTTTTGTTTTACAGTGTGTGTGTGTGTGTGTGTGTACGTACATGGGCCTTTATGTTGCCTGTTGATTTGTGTTAACCTCATGAATTTCATAGGGCTTTCCTAGGCAAGGAATATTCAGAGCTGCTTTTGTCAGTCCCTGACTCTGAAATATAGCCTATAATACCTGGTATTCTTTGGTGGTCTCCCATTCAACTGCCAAGCAGGGCTGATCTTGCTTAGGTTCCAAGATCTGATGTGTTGCTAGTGCTGGTGTTTTAATATGGTGGCTCATTTAACTGTTTTTTAACTCTTTTATCATTAGCTGTTTTAAATTTAGGGGAGCCCTGGCAGTGCAGCAGTTAAATGCTGGTACTGCAGCCAATCACAGCCACCAGGTTGTGAGTTCAATCCCAGGGACTGCAAGGTCCACTCAGCCTTGCATCCTTCTGTAGATCGCTGAAATGAGTACCCAGCTTGTTAGGGGCAATTAGTTTACACATTGTAAACCACTTAGGGAGTGCTTTAGTGAACTGATAAGCAGTATAGAAGTTTACTAGCTATTGCTATTCCTATATACAACATTTTAAATCATGATGTGAGTATTTTGTGTTCCATGTTGGGTGGGACCAAAGCAAATAATTATCAAAATAACCATCTTTTGCTCAGTGTAGGTCAGAATATTACAGAAAAGATTGTTGAAACTGAGATTTTTGTATAGAAATTATGACAAAGTATTTATCCATGTTTAGTTAAACATGAGTCCCACTGAGGTTTATTATCAAGATGTAGTGTCTCTGTGATTCTGAATGCAAGATTTTCAAGTGGATCTTCTAATCTGGATTCTGCTACTTGGGATTCTCTTCTCCACTGTTATTATGGCAAGGAACCTGTAAACTGCAGAAGGTGTGGAAGTGGATTTGCTGCTGCAGCATTGTGTTGGAACATATGGAAAAACTGGGTTTCTTCATGGAGCAGAAGTTTTACAGTCTCATTGGAACTCGTTCCATCTAAGTTCTTTCCAAGGACAGACCAGCCCAAGACATTTTTTTCTGTCTGAGGTAAAGGGCAAGATGGCACCACTCTTTGTATCCACTAGTCTGTGTAGAGACGTGAACTGGACTGGCACTGGACTGTTATCTCATCACTGGAGATAAGACAGTGTTCTCTTCTGCAGGCTACTTTAAGGGCTAGATGATAGGCCATTGGATAGTGCACTATCCTCCAAAAGAGGGGAGTGGCAAAGGGGCTTAGAGAGACTGGATGGGAGGAAGGTTCTGGAGCCTGAGATCATAGTTTTATTCTGCCTAATGTTGGGGCGAGCCCTGGATCCAGAGTGGGTCTCAGAGCTGCACGAATCCTTTTCAGAGTTGCCCTGCTTTCCAGCTACTTTGTCTGAAACTCAGAAAGAAAGAAAGAAAGAAAGAAATGCCTCAGATCAGAAATTCTGAAGCTATTTGAACATGGCATCTTCTTTGGGTCTGAGAGATTAGAGCTCGAAGGCAAACTGCAGTTTTATTGTGGTGGGATATTGTTTTGGGTGGACTGCATAGGCTGATCTGAGTTGGCATGAAAATCTTGTCCTGTTTTAGTGGAAGAAGGTTAGACTTGGTGGCCTTCTTTTTCCTCTCCATTCCAGCTCTGTGGCCAGACATGTTTCCAGGCCAGTACTATGGAAAATAGAGTGCCCTTTTGTATTTCATTAATACGTCATCAGTCAAATGAATATAATATCCCTATCCAAGTTTGCCTATTACAGCCAGCCTTTCACAGTTGTGCCTTTGACATTTGCTGATTTTAATATTCACAGATTTTATTAGTAAGTTTTCACTAGGAATCTCTAGATCCTCTAGCCTGACTCTATGGTCAACATCCACCAGAAGTCATGCTGGAGGACCTAGAGATTCCTAGACAGAATACCTTTCTAGGCATTCATAGATTTTCTAGCACAATTCTATGGTCAACATCTGGCAGATGTTGACCATAGAGATATTTAGGGAGATGTTCTCTCAGGTGAAACAAAATAGTGGTTTCTTATTGGCAGCTTTTCAACTTTCATGGGGGTCCTGCACCCCTAACCCTAGAGAATATGAAGGGCCCACTGTAATTCTATTCCTTGGTTGGTATTTCACCTTTCTTTGTTCGCAAAATGAATAATGGAATTACGCTTGGAATATCTCACACTTTTGGCTCAAGCTTCTTCTTGTTAGCATCTTTGATGTCAAGAGGAAGGAGGCTATTTCAATTCTTAGAAAATTATATAAAAGGCACTAAAATAACTGTGTGTGTACATGTGCGTGTGTGACTGCCACTGGGAAAATTTAAAATAGTGGCTTGCTTTTCAGTATTAATCATGTTAATTTATGGCTAAATGTGACTCACTTGATTACTGGTGAAAATCAAAGCCAAGTGGTTTTCATTTTTGGGTGCTGAGGGAGGGGGAGGGAGTGTATATGCCTACATATGGAAAAGATTCTTTCCCAATAGCATTCTTTTGCGGCCTTTTATCTTCTTGAGACCATGAAATAGGAATTAATGCAAGCACAGTTTTCATTGCTTTTCTTTAAACTGTCTGTCTAGTGAGCACAACTTCATTTCCTTAGGTCCTATTAACTTAGATAGCTGACAACAGCAAAAGGCTTAATATTTTACCACAAGTAGCAATCTTCTGATTTAAAATTGCCACGTGATATCATTTGACCTCCTTTTATACTGTTAGACACAGGTCTTGCATTGTGGCTTCTAGATATTGTTAATGATAACAACAATGTGTCAGAAGTCTCAGTGATGGTTGTGTATTATCTCCACTGTCAGCGTCTGTATGCCTCTGTATGCCAGTTGCCAAGAAACACAAGAGGATTCTGGTGCATTTACTTTCTTCTTGTGGGCGACCTCTAGGCATTTATTTGGCCATTATGGGACAGGTTTTCAGATTAATCCAGCAGGGGTCCTCTTACATTCGCACATGCTAGTACTGCTCTATATACCTGGTATATTTTTTTCCCTTTGTTTCCTTTCTTTCTTCCTTAGTTCTTTCTAAGGGCCTTTTTATTGATGTACAAGCAGACAGACAAACAAAATTTAACCAGCATTTCAAAAACAGTTATACTATAGTCAAAATATGTGAACTGGTTTCATCTAGAACCTGCCTTCCCAACGGTGCATAAAGACCCAGTTTTTAAGTAAAACAACTGCCTTGCTGTCTACGTCTTGGAGGGGGGGATTAGGGATGCCAGACCAAAAATTGTATTTCGGAGCTGTAAATTAAACTTGGTTTAAACTGCGGATAATATTAAATAATAAAAGGGAATTAGAATTGGAAGGGCATGATTTAAGATGGGTTGGCATGAATATCTATGGTATGAAAAAGCCAAAAATTCACACAGATTTTAACCATATTATAAGGAGATCACTACTTAAAACCTGACAGAAATACAAAGTCAAGCTAAATCCCCAAACTCTAGGATGGGTTTCCCCACAAGAAGCCTTTTGTAAACGAGAATTAAGAGACGAGTATTGATTAATGTATAGGGACATATTGTAAAATCAGGAGAATGGAAACTGAAAGAAATGCAAGATTTAGAGGGTTTGGGTGCAAAGAAACAATGGTTACATTATTATCAGCTATGAGGGAGGGTTAATGAAGAATTTTAAAAAATACAATATGAAGACACAATGTCAGACTTTGAAAAGTTGCTATGCTCCAATGAAGATCATATAATTAGTAAAATGTATAAATTATTACTTAAATTTGCCACTGAGGAGGAACAAATAAAACACTGTATGATAAGCTGGGCAAAAGATATATAGGTCACAATATTAATTTGTATCAATGGGAAGACAATTGAACGAAGGGATTGAAATTTATATCTTTTTTAAATGATGAACAAATGGTACTTAACCCCAGATAAATTAGCCAAGATATATAAAAATGGACCAGATGTATGTTGGAAACGTAAAGAACAAAGAGGAATGTTTTTCCATTCATGGTGGAAGTGTAGGAAAGCAAGGAAATTTTGGTACAGGATTAATAAATAAATAGGGAAAAATTTAGGTAAGGAATTGAGTATGAGACCAGAATTGTATTAACTAAATATGATAAATGGTTAATAATAATAATAATAATAATAATAATAATAATAATAATAATAATATAAGGATATACATAGTTAAGAAAGGGGAATAGGATTATTTAATAAGAATACAGCTAGGACCCTATAGCGTGGGGTTAAAACAGCAGCTTACCTTTCCCAAATTCAGTGCTAATTCAGGAGGCAGACAGTTCCTATCACACAGAAATCGCATCTGAATCACCTCCTGGCTCTGTCCTGGATGTATCCTGGGTCCTGTAAGCCACTTCCACAGTGATTTTAAGAAGTCAGAAGCTTCAGTTTTTTAAAGGGGCTGCAGATGTGGCTTAGATGACCTGGGATGCATCCAGGACAGACTCAAGTGGCACTTTGGTGATGATTTCTGTGTGATAGGACCCGGCTGTCTCCCGAATTAGCACTGAATTCGGGAAAGGTAAGCTGCTGTTTTAACCCCATGTGATAGGGTCACCAGAGAGGATGTGGGAAATTTCTTTTTCTTTTTTTCTTTTCTCTTTTTTCCTCTTCTTTTCCCCCTGTTAGTGTGTGTGGGACTAGTGAATGGGAATAGGGAACAGAGAGAAGATAAAGAGGATTTTTCTCTATTTTTTCTTTTCTTTCCCCCCTTTTTTCTTTTCTTGGTCTCTCAGTTTTTTGTAGTCTTTTTTGTTTGTTTTCTTAGGTTTGGATATGTATAATGTTTATGTTTATATGTGTTTTAATTAAGCATTGAATAAAAATGATTTTATTTAAAAAATTAGTTTCAGGAAAACAAGTGTAAATAGGTAGAACCAGTTGTTCTTACAATGCCTAAGAGAAGAAACTATAACTTAGGTGTCAGGTGAGCCTCTCAGGACAGAACTAACATGGTGTAGTGATTTGAGTGTTGGTCTACAACTCTGGAGACCAGGGTTTGAATCCTCAGTCAGCCATGGAAATCCAGTGAGGGACCTTGGGCAAGTCACACTCTCTCAGCCTCAGAGGAAGGCAACGGCAAATCCCTTCTGAAGAATCTTGCCAAGAAAATCCTATGATAGGTTCACCTTAGGGTTTATCATAAGTCAAGAATGACTTGAAGGCAAACAACAGCAGCAACAGCTGAGTCTCTTAGGAAGAGGGATGACATTTCACAGACAGAGTACCACAACTGAAATTGCCTCTTTCTAGTAGCCACTAGGCCTGCCTCCATACCTTCTGAGAATAAATGGAAGCAAATGACTTCAGCTCATGTGGATAAAAGTTCTTCCTTCAGGTTGTGAATTTTATTCAGCCTTAAATGCTAGTTGGATTGCATTAAAGTATCAGCTAGATATGCCAAGGTGTAATGTAGTGCTGCTACAAGATCTGATTGCTTATTTCTGTTCGAAAATTATCTATTGTTCAGTTGACCTTTAAAGTCACCATCAGCAGAGTTTGTGTGCATAGAGGTAAACCTGGCAGAAAAGAGCCCATTACATAATTAACAAGCTGTAAACATAATCCATAATCCTCAAATGGGGCACTTTATTCAGAAGGTTTTCATAACCTCCTACATATCTGAATGTTTGAAGGGAAAATTGCTGCTAAAATAGGTTTATGTTCTCCATCCACTCTCTGCTTTTCTTTAGGCAATTTATAAGTAGAAAATTTAAAAATTATATCTGGTAAGTTATAGTTTGTTGTCATACGCAGAGTCATCACTGATTACAAGGGACAAAAAAAAAGAGAAGGTTTCACTTGTCAGGAACCTTTTTGGTCAAATGCACTATGCATAGAGGTGAGGAAATAACATTCACTGTATGTATGTTCTCTATGATCAGATCAGAGCTTGGGAAAAGTTGCTGTTTTTGGACTACAACTCCCATTGACCAAGCTGGTTGAGGAATTCTGGGAGTTTTGATCCCAAAAGGCTTTTATAAGGTTTTGGGTCAGATGTATCATCAGTTTGCACTAATAACAGGATGCCTAGGGGTGGGGCCATTGTCCCTCTTATAGACATTTATGCCTAGAAAAATCAGCAGCATATCTGTAGGATGTTGAATCTACTTTGACTTTAGCCTGGAGTTTAAATTTGGAGGGTAGGAATCAACTACTTGGACAGTTTCTTTAAAGCTGAAGGTAAAACCGGAATGGCATCCTACTGACATGTAAGCCACCACCTGTCACAGAGGGGTAGCATTTCCTAGTTCTGAAGGGCTTGTGGGTATGGCCCTGGCGGTTGACAGAGTCCAAGCAGAAGCTTTCCAGGGAGCCTCAATGGAGATTCTGCATCAATAATGATCTAGCTCAGACTGACAGACATAGAAGATAGTGGGCTTTGCACAATCCTGGCACTCAGGCAGGTTCTGATTCAGGCTACATGAATTTCTCCTACTCCCAAGTTGTCTTACATTTGCTCCTAGAACTCGCCATTGTCCTCCAGTGGTCCTGAGGATGATGACAAGGGAGATGTTATGAATTTTGGCCAAGGATCTCAAGTGTGGAGCTCTCTGGTCCTGTAACTGAAATATTAAGGTGTAACAGCTCTGCAGGAGCAGCAGTTTACTTTGAGTTCCTCTCAGTTAGTCCGTGGGTGGGAAATCCCTCTTCTCCTTTTCTTTTCCCAGGATCTCAGTATTAGGACCTGGGCCTGGCTGAATTCATAACAGGTCAAATTTCTTTACTACCAGTGGTACAGCTTTCCTTTGTTCCACTACGTTTCCTAACCGTAGTATTGTTCTGTGTGCATATTGTTGCTTGGGCGACTTGAACAAGGAATGAAGGCATGAAGAAAGTACATAAAAGGATATAATCAGCAAGAACTTTTGCACATGGGAAATCAATACACAGAAATGATGTTAAAGAATGTGAATTCATTTAATGGATTTCACACATTGTCCCATCTATGTAATCCTGAAATGATTTCACATGTTACCCAGTATACATAGTCCTCAAGTGAAAATTACATATATTAATCATACAAACAATTGTGTTTCCATGGCAAATTTGATCACATTCCACAATACTTCTTGGTAACTGTGTGTATTGCCCCAGCAATATATGAACAACTCTCTGTTTGACAGTTCCCACACATCCAGGCTTGGAAGTAATTAGGCACAAATAACAAGTATTTTGTAATTTATCCCTTTCCATGACAACAATAGACTAGATAGATGACATCATGACTGTGACTTAATAGACAATCTCATTGCAATTACAGGGTAGCTAAGCTTTTAGCAATCTTCCTAGTTACTGGGGGCGGGGGGAATCAGGCCTCACTAAATGGTGAAGGAAAATACCACATGGTTCAGACTCTGTCTCATGCTGTGCCTTGTTGGTTGCTTCATGCTTTGTTGTGAGTGTTAAGGTGAAGGCAACATGGGCAGGAGGAGAATATGCTTTGTATGACAGGCAAGTGGATTTCAACCTCTGATGTACCAAAATGGAGGGCAACGAAAATTGTAAAAGATCTGGAAACTATGCCCTATGAAGAGAGGCTTAGGGAGCTGTCTATGTATGTATAATGAGGAGAAAAGAAAGTTAAGGGGTGGCATGATAGGTATGTTTAAATATTTGAAAGGATGTAATGTTGAAGTTGGAGCAAGCTTGTTTTCTGCTGCTTCAGAGACTAGGACACGGAGCAATGGATTCAAACTACAGGAAAAGAGATTCCACAGTTGGATATGCTGCCTTGAGTTGGAGGTTTTTAAGCAGAGACTGGATGACCATCTGTGGAGAATGCTTTGAGTATTCTGCATGGCAGAGGGTTGGACTGGATGGTCCTTGTGGTCTTTTCCAATGCTCTGATTCTATTATTCTTTGCCATTACCTGAAGGTGCTACTGTAGTTACAGTCTTTCTTTTTGCAGTGATCATGAATTGCTGTTCATATGTACTGTATAGCAAGTAGGTAGCCAGTGCTGTCCCACTAGTGGTATAATTATAGTAAAGGACCAAGGTTTCATATAATAAGGCATGCTGGTGGCCTTTTGTTGGTAGAGAATTGAATTCCCTGGTCCTTTCTTGTCTTTCTTGTGGAAATTACAGCACCCTGTCTATCATGATAGATCCCTATCATTTGTTGTGTTCCCCTGATGTATGTCTGTAAGATGTTTGCTCAGGTGTCCTATGAGAGAGAGAGATGAAACAAAAGTCTTATTTGTATTACTGTTTCTGGAGCTGCTTCAGAGCAGATTGCTGAATACTAGGACTGGCAGGAGCTCCTCTAAATATTTTATTGTGGTTCTCTGGAAAATCAGGACTGGATTGCATTACTTGAAAAGGGCAAGAGAATTGTAACAGATCTGGGGTGTCAATCTTTCTTCCTGTGACAAAGATTTGTATATTTTACCAGTCAAGTATATTATTTAAATAACATGACTGCAATTTTTTTTACCTTTGGTCATAATGTAACTCTAGTACAGATACATATGAGTGTGTGTCCACATCCACCCACACTTTTCTTAATGCAGGAATCTAAGTATGATAATAATTTCAGTGTAGTGTTGCATGCATTTTGTCACAGCCTTTTAAAAATAAAGAGTAGGTTGGATGTCAAAATGATATATTGAAAAACATTGCAAACAACAACATACTGGTTTGGGAGTGGGACACATGAATCTTATATTAATTTAGCTGGGCACTAATAACAATATTTCCCCTGACAGCATATGCAGAAATATGAAGAATAGATCTAGGAAAATCTGCATTGTGTAATATATTGACATATTCTGAGTATTTGTTTTGATATTCACAAAATGATTGATGGCAATAATAGTTTTGCTTTGTTTTGCATTTTGTTTTACCACTGTAAGTGGAAAAAATTGCACTGGCCTCTCAAAGTGTATGGTCAAACAAAAGTCAGGAATAAGAAATGTTAATGTTATTTGCTTTATTTATTTGTGTTTTTAAAATCTCAGGAACAGATACCACTGGAGCCATTTAAAACCCTTCTGAGGCTGTTTAGTAATCTGAGGAGTCAGGATTCGGTGACCAAGGCCACCCAGTGAGATTAAAGCAAAGCAGAGACTAGAACCTGGATCTCCAAGCTTGCTGCTGCTGCTGCTGCTTCTTCTTCTTCTTCTTCTTCTTCTTCTTTTTAACCAAATGGACTGTTTGTACACTCAGTCTTGAATGATACCTTCATGTATGCTCAAGGGAAGGATGTTTATGAATCTGGCAGTTCCAGCTTTCCCTCTTGCTTGCTATCTATTAACTTTTGTCTTTCGCTCCCAGTTGCCAGTTGAAACTATCTAGCTCTCATCTGCATCCAAGTATCTGTGTGTACAGTATATCTAGTTAGTTCCTATCTAGTCAGTTGCAGAGTGATGGAGAAAGACAGGCCTTGTTTGAGCTGTATTAGCCTCCTTTTGTTTTAAAAGGCTTGTAGCAAATGCTAAAACTTAAAAGACTAAAACTGGGATAAATCAGGGAAGCAGGAATCATGTTTTTATTACTGTAAGTGTCCCCCTAATCGACTCCCAGATCTGAGGACCTAAATCTTTTGGGGAAATCCTCCTACATCTTGCTCTTGTGGACTAGTAGAACATTTTCTACTAGTAATAATAAATCCTATTATTATTTATTATTATTTCTGTCTGTTTCAAGCAAGTTTGCTGTCATCTGCTTAACTGGTAAGACAAAATTTCCAAGCTTGCCCAGGGAGGAAAAATCTTCCTGAATCCAATGTGCAGTGAGTCACATCCCTAAACATAAAGTGAAACACATCCATTCTTCAGTGTCCCTTTGACTTAAAATCTTTGATCTGGAAACAACCTTATGTGAAACTGTTTCAATAGGAAGCCAATCATCAGGCACACTCTTTTCTATTTTATATAGGAGTTCTTTTTTTAATAAATTCCAGTTGCTTGTTAGTTTGGCAGTGTGTTTTTGCTGTTTTGTTTTGTTTTTTAAATGTGGGATCTGGCATCTTGGGATCACAAGAACAAGAAAGTAAACCACAAGTGGTTTCCTGTATGTGTATGTGTGTGTGTGTTTGTAATTAAAACCCAAATAAAAACTGCTGCTGTTGAACTCTTATGTGAATGTGATTATGCCTTAATGGCAAAAAGTGCAAGTGGAATACAGGTTTTGAAAGCCAGATACTTAATAAAAAGAATGTCAGCAATATATTATTTTCCCTTTGCTTTGTATGGAGACTTGAGTTTATAAAATGAAAAATGGACTTACAAGCAAACACAGAATCAGTGCATTCAACACACAAAAAACATCCCAGTGTACCTCTGAGAAATGTGTGGTTTTAATTTTGTTACATGAATAAGTATCATAGATGAGTGGAACAATGTTGTTTTTGATTTCTCACATCAGTATTAAGGATGAGTTCATCCCATCCCCAATTGTAATTAAAAAAAGAAACCCATAGGAATTGAACTAAAAATATAATCTGTATTCAGTGGAACCCACGTCAGGACTCTCACTACCCCCCCCCAATTAATTTCAGGGGGGGGCAGGATTGTTTCCAACTTCCAGCAAAGAAGAGGGGGGAATGATGAACTGTTTCCTCCTCACCCCACCCCACTACTAAGAACTGGCAGGACTTTGGAGGTGGGCAAATGGCCAACTTCCACTTAAGATTGCTTAGTATGATATATGAATATCATTCTTGCTTCCTATTGAAATCAGTAGGATAGTTTAACCATGACTTAACGTGGTTCCCACTGGGCAAACTATGATATAGTCCTAGTCTATATTGCAAGGATGAGTGAATGAGAGGAGAATGGTGAAACAATCACCGGAAAGCATTACAGAGGGGAGCAGAAGGACTAATAGTGCTAGCTTGAACCTTATCTTACCATTTAGGAATTGAGTGGTTTTGGGGAAAGTAGCATTATCTAAATGCTAAGGCAGTTATGTATAAGCTTCATTTTGAGGGCTGCATGTGAGATCAGGTAACACACATGTGCATGGACACCCATAGACATGTGCACATGACAGTGGTCCTCTTTCCTCAATGGAAGGGAGAGATGAACCTTCTCTCTATTCCCCTTCATCAGTCATTCTGATTCCTATACTTGTTTTCTCACTACAAAATCACTGGTAGGTGAATCGGAGGATGCAGTGTGTATACTTAAGGCCTCGGTGGAAACAGATTACAAGCCCCTGGACTAAGGAATAATTTGGTAGTAATACCCTATTTCACAAAGCACAAGTGTGTCCACACTACACAATTACAGCATTTTGATACTGTGTATCTGTCAGGGCTCCATGCTACATAATCCTGTGATCTGATGTTTGCTGAGGTTCTTGTAATTCTTTGTTACTTTATTTAGAACTACAGTATGAGCAGAATATCAGAAAGTTCTAGTTACAAAACTATAAATCCTAGGTTTCCCTAGGATGGAGCCATAGTTTTTCAAGTGGTATCAAAGTGTTATAATTGTGCAGTGTGGATATAGCCCCACTGCAGAGGTGAATCTCTTTAGTATTCCAAATTGCACCAAACCTTTTGGTTTTGTTAACTGCACTCAAGTCAACCCCAACCCATGGCAACCCTGTGGATTACACATCTCCAGGACCCCCTGTCCTTCACTGGTCTGCTTCGGTCCCGAAAACTCAGGCTAATTTCCCTGATTGAGTCCATCCATCTGGTGTGTGGTCGCCCTCTCTTTCTATTACCTTTTACCTTTCCCAGAATTATCATCTTTACCAATGAGTCATGCCTTCCCATGTTGTGGCCAAAGTATGACAGGCCCAATTTAGTCATCTTGGCTTCCAGATCTGATCCGTTCTAAGACCCATTTGTTTGTCTTTTTGGTTGTGAACAGTATCCTCAGTACTCTTCTCTAGCACCACAAATGAGTTTATTTTCTTCTTATCTTACAATGGCCAGCTCTCACATCCATATGGTAATGGGAGAATATAATGGCTTGGATGTTTCTACCTTTCATGCTGAGTTGTATATCTTACTCTTTAGGATCTTGTCTAGTGCTTTCATAACTGCCCTTACCATTCCTAGTCTTCTTTTGATTTCTTGGCTGCAGTCTCCATTATGATCAATGTTTTATCCTAGATATGAAAACTCTTTAATTATTTCAATTTCCTCATTGTCTAGGTTGAATGCATATAGACCTGTGGTCACTATTTTTGTTTTCTTTATGTTCAGCAGTGAGACTGTTTTTGCACTTTCTTTGTGGATCTTCCTTAATAATTGTTCCAAGTCTGTGCTATATTCTGCTAGTAGTATGGTGTCATCTGTATACCTTAGATTGTTGATTGTTAGCAGTACATAAATGAATATTGTTATACAAAAACTTTGTACAAAGTGTGTGTATGTGTGTGTGTGTTTTAGTGTGTGCAGTTTCCTAGATTCCTTGTTTCTGACCAGCAGCACTGTTTCTTTTCTCATTGATCTTATCTCTTGGCCTTCCCTTCTAATTACCTTATGTGGAATGAATGGGACATTGAATGTGAAATAACCTCCACACCTTCTGGCACTTCCGCATCTAACCACCCTGAAAAGAGTTCTGCAAAATAATTTGAAATAGATCCCATTAAAAGCCCTTGCAGGTTGTTTGTTCTGGTTTTCCTTTGACTGCTATCTCTGCCTTAATCTCTGTTTCTGCGCTCTCTTTTGCCACTCCTGCACCTGGTTTGTAAAAAGCAAATGCCTTTTGTCCCTCTAGCCATAATGAATCTCTGAAATGTCTTTCTTGGGAGTGCTTTCTTCTTTCAGGTACCTAGGTCAGTTATCTCAATTATTCACTTCCCCTCTATAATTTGGTGTCTTTGACCAGATCAGCTGTCAGCACTTAATAGCAAGGCTTTGTTCAAGGGGTTTTGTTTGTTTTTTGTTTTCCTTTTGGAGCATTATTCTGTGGGTGGGGTGGGGGAAAGGGTTTGCCTCATTTGCTATGATAGGGATCAGACTGAAACACTGAATGGAGCTGATAGGACTTTGCATGTTTCAGTAACAGCAGGAATTACAGAGCTGATCTCTTGTGTACTTTGTATCACTATAAAGGGCCATACATATCTGCCATGTCAGGTTTTTTTTAAAGTACATTTTAGCAGCTTCATAAATGCTCCATTTGACTCATCACATGTAAAGGAAAGCTGGACACAAAGCATGTAGATATGAGTAGTTGGTTTCTACTCAGTAGCTCTTGCCTAGTATATAATGACAATTCATTTATATGTCTGCCTTAGATAACATAAACATATTATCTATTCCTGTTCTTTATCAAATGTGTGGCAGCAGAAGTGGTACCTTTCAAACTGACATTTGCACAGTTGGCTTTCCATATGTATGGATTCTATATCCACAGATTCAACCATTTACATCTTGAAATGTTTTTTTAAAAAAATATTCCAAAATTCTCTTGATTTTGCCATTTATAAGGGATGCCATTTTACTGTGCCATTGTATATAATGGGACTTGAGCATTCACAGATATTAGGTATCCCGGGGGGGGGGGGGGGCTGGAACCAAACCCCAGCAGATTCCAAGAGCCCACTGTATTCATTCTGTGATCCACTAAGACACATCTGCAAGGGGTTTTGAATGCTCATTCTGCCACTATGTCTATGGTGTCATTATTTCTCTTTCAGTGCCTTGTCTCCAATATGTAACATGTCTTAATGTTTTCTCTATTTCTTTTCCAACTGTGCATCTATCCATTTCAATAGTTGTTTTTCCAATGGTTCAGTTTGTGTCCAATCACATATAAAGTGCAAGGTGCCTAGGAACATTTGGTAAGGTTTGCAAGTGAGTCTGTCAATTTGATATGTAGCATTGAACTATGTTGACTAAGGAAACAGAGAAGAATTGCAGTGACATACGGATTATTTATTCCACCACCTTAATCACTACCACCACCACAAACAACCACAGCAACATCTCTTCCCACCACCATCTTAAGACTGCTGAATCTAAGCTTTCATTGTATACTTCCATTTAACTTTTTATTTTATATGTATCTTCTGGTGTTCCTGGGTCATCTACCATGCCTCCCGGATGTTGTGTTGGAAGATGTATCCTTTAAGTTGCTGTAGGAATCACTGTGTCATGGCCAGCCATCAAGACATTGGTCTTCCATTCAGCCTTCTTTTTTAGCCCTTCCTTGTGTCTCTGGAACCTGGAAGGGCTTTTTTTAAAAAAACAAAACGTACAATTCCCAGAATTGTTCAGTTAGCATAGGCACTTTAAATATATCTAGCACAGGCTGTGATTCCTGAAATTATTCACCATGTGGCTTTTGGCAACAAGTCTATGCATATGTTGTTCGAATGGTTTACTAAATAGCTTCCTATGAGGAGGTGTTGTTAATTGCCTTTGAGTCAACTTTGACCATGGTGACCCAATGTATGAGAGAGCTTCAAGTCACCCTATTCCCAGCTGCCCTGCTTAGCTCCTGAAGACTCATGCTATATCTTCTCTAACTGAATCTGTCCATCTGGAATGTGGTCTCCCTCTTTTACCACTGCCATCCATTTTGCCAAGCATTTTGGGAGATTATCACACAGGCTTCTATCCCATCACTTTCCCACAGGATAAACATGCTTTTAACTTTAAAGGTGGGTCTTACCACATTCACCCATCTGTAGCCCATCACAACTTGGGCTTATCCTGCAGCTTTTCAAGCATGGGAAATCTCCATAGTCTCTTCTAGCAAATTGTTTCTTTTTATGAATATGGCAACCTCAGTTTAGTCATCTTTGCTTCCAGGAAGAATTCGGATTTGATCTGTCCTAAGAACCATCCATAGGTCTTTTTAGTGGTCCATGGTATTCCCAGGACTCTCCTCCAGCACCACATCTCAAATGAATTTTTTTTCTTTCAGCTTTCTTCACTGTCCAGCTTTCTCAACCATACATAGAAATGGGAAATACAGTGGCATGGACCACCCTAACTTTGGTATTGAATGATATGTCTTTACACTTCAGGATCTTGTCTAGTTCCTTCATAGCTACCCTTCCAAGTCCTGGTCTTCTTCTGATTTCTTGACTGTAGTCCCAGCTCTGATTGATAAAAAAAGCCCAAGTATGGAAAATCTTGAACTATTTCTTTATCAATTATTTTCAAATTATGTAGATCATCTGTGGTCATAATTTTTGTATTTTTGATTTTCAGCTATAAATCAGCCTTTGCACTTTTCTGCTTTGACCTTCTTCAATAGTCTTTCCATGTCTCTGATATTTTCGGCTAGTGTTATGGTGTCATCTGCATTTCTTAGATAGTTGATGTTCCTTTCTTCAATTTTCATGCCTCCCTCCTTTGAATCCAATCTAATAATAAAATAATAAAATATTTATTTGTATCCCGCCTCTCTCTTTTTGAGGATCGAGGCGGGTAACAGCAATTCAAATGACAAATTACAAAAACAATAATAAAAACATTCCCCAAACAACTCATCCCTTCAACCTTCCCTCCCCCCCCAAAATACGACAATACAATACTGCTTTTTGTATGATGTTATGGCATACAAATTAAACAGATAGGGTTATAGAATATAGCCTGCCCTGACTCCCTTTTCAATTGGAAACCATTCCATTTTTCCATATTCTGTCCTAACAGTGGTCTCTTGTACTGCAAATACAGATTAGGCATTACGACTATCAAATGTTGTGGCACACCGATTTCTTTAGAAGTAAATTATACCTATGAGACACCATTCAGAAAACAGGCTTGGCAGTCGGTCAGATCCACAGGTAGATGAATGGGCTATCCATAATGTATCTTGGAGAAGGGGGCAGGCAGGGGAATATCAAACCTTCATTTCAAATCTACCAGAGAGCAGCTTTATTTTTATTTTATTGTCCACAGCAGAATTACTCAAGCACAGAATGCTGCTCTGCATCCTGTCAGATACTTTGGGCTTCTTGTCAAGGACAGTGCTATAAAATTTGGAACAGTATTATTATTATTTTTTGCATAATTATTCTCATTGCAAATATGGTGGTTTAATTAGGAGCAAGGGTTTTGTGCTTTCGACAGGATGCACTGTTGACCAAATGTATGGGGCTGTTGGTGAGAAATGATTGCCTTTATTACAGGCTGCTTTCCTAGCAGAAACAAGCAAATTGCAAAGAAGTATGGAATTAGTGGCTCAGATCCAGTGGAAAGCAAGGGCCTCATCTTGTGAAGCCTTGATCCATATTTGGCTGTGACGCACTAGTCTCTTCATTGCAACTAATGCCATAAAAGGACAACTGCCCGGTTGTTTTTCAAAGGAAAAAAAACCCTGCTAATTTTTATGTGTTTTTAAAAATATGAGCTGATCTCTGTTAAGGGTTTTTCTGCTCATACAAATAGATTCTTCTCCTTTATTATTTAATTATCATTTTCCACTCTCATAAAGGCAGGCCACTGACAGTTTAAAGGCAGAGCTAGCTTTCATGGGTGTGTGTGTGTGTAAGAGAGAGATCCTTTAAAGTTTAACTTTCCACAGGGATAATTCCACTGTTTTTCAAAATCAAAACTGTGATGTCAGAAAATGTGAGGACTTCCACTTATCTCCTTTTCTGATGACCACCTACTGTCCCATCACTACAGCATCAAATGTAGAGAACCTTTAAATGCCAAGACTGTAGTAATCTCATCTCATTTCCCCAGCTGAAAGAGCTGTAAAACACACTACCTCAGGAGATGGTGATTTTTTTCTTCTTCACTGGTGGCATTTAAGCAGAATATGGTGACACGCAGAGCCACTGTGGTGTAGTTGCTTGAGCATTGGATTATGACTCTGGGGACAGGATTCAGATCTTCATTCAGCCATGGAAATACACTGGGTAACCTTGGGTAAGTCAGACTCTCTTACCCTCAAAAAACCCCGTGATAGTGTCACCTTAGAGTTGCTGTAGTTGGAAACAACATCTGCCATGTGGACTGTGGCTAGGCCCTCCTTCTAGTGATTCTTGAATGAGTAGGAGGTTTATCTAGGTGACAAGATCATTTTGAACTTTCTGGCACTGTGACTGGATAATAAGCAAAACAATGCAAGTATAAGCTGTAGCTTTGTGTTCCTGGATGTCATTTTTGTTACTGTGTAGAATAGGGGTATGAAGTTTTGGTGGGTTTAGGGGCCAGATTTTTATGCCCAGGACTGACTGTGAACTGCACCAGTCCTGGAAATGCTCTCCCATGAAGAAAAATAAATGAAAGCATGTGGACCAGAGGCCATTTCCACTTAACTTCCACAGTGCTTTAGCAAGCTGGCTACTAATTTCTCCTTTCACAATTGTTTATATCTCTAGAAGTTGTTCCAAGGTGTGGGTATGAGTATTTCAATCCATTTTGTCTATGATTTATCTCTTTGGTCGTCACTTGTACCACAAGAATGTGGAAGATGAAATTTACAAAAGCCTATCCCTGCCTGAGAAATAGAAGGTGAGAGCAAATATATAAATTGCACAGAGCTTGCAACCAAGAACAGAGGCAATGTTTCAAGTTCTCCCTTTGTATAGTGGGCCTTTCCTATACATGGGGGAATCTGTTCCGGACCACCACAACCCCACTGCTTATCAGAAAAATGCCTACACTGAAATGCCATTGGTTTCTATGGCATGCTGGTGGTGCACACACCATTTTGTCTCCATGGGCTTGCCTTATGCATAAGTTCAAGTCCGCATACGGTAAGCCCGCATATGGTGTGGACACGCTGTATAACATAGATAGCATCCCAGTACTCATGTGGAACCTTGAGTATTGGTTGGAGCATTACACAGTATTGGTAATGAATAAAATATATTGAACAAGGATATGTTTACATCCTTGGCAGGTCTTGTTACAGAGGTTTGCAGCAATTTTTTTTCTTGTGCATTGGCAGCAGATGAAGATGGCAAGTTAGATTGTATTTAAAGGGATCTTTACCTTAATAAAACACCATGATGGTGTGCATTTAATTTCAGTAGCAGTAAGTGCTATGAAAACAGGCTCAGAGAGAAAAACTTTGTATTATCAGCACACAGAAAATTTCTTACTGCATTTCTAATAACAAGTATGTCCACCCTGAGAAGAAATATTTTGTAGTGTATTCTTCATGGAGTTGTGTATGTCAAGGAGCCCTGGTGGCGCAGTGGTTAAATGCCTGTACTGCAGCCATTCACTCAAAACCACAAGGTTGCGAGTTCAAGACCAGCAAAAAAAGGGCCCAAGCTCGACTCAGGCTTGCATCCTTCCGAGGTCGCTAAAATGAGTACCCAGACTGTTGGGGGGCAAATTAGCTTAATTGCTAATTAGCTTAATTGCTGTTCACAGTTATGATCTTTGGAATAGCGGTATATAAATAAAACAAATTATTATTATTATTATTATTATTATTATTATTATTATTATTAAGGTCTCTGGCACTGAGCACAAGTCTGTTGAAGCATAGACTGTCCAAAAAAGGCTCAAGAATGCACACAAGCCAGACAATCTCAGAGCAGGAAGGTAACAATAGATAGCAGCTGTGACTCCAGTAGGAAGAATAAACTGGAGCTTGGCTAATGATAAAAAGAAACAGGGAACTACTAGAGTCTGAAAAGGGTGGGCAGACAGCATGTATGTGTGGTATCCAAATGTGTGTTTATATATTTTGTTTAATGGTGTGAAATATAGAGGAGTGCAAGTGGCAAGATACATAGGGGCATGGCAGTGGCAATTGAGAGCAAGGAGACTCCGCCCTCCATAACTGCCATCCACCGTCCTGAGAGGGAGTTCACCAGGCAGGTCCAGCTCCATCAGGACTAGCCTGGAAGAAGGAAGAGCCCTCCCTCCAATCCATCTGCCTTGGTCCAGGCCTTAGAGGGAGAGAAGAACCACTGGACCTCATCCCCTTTCCCTCCACCATTCCCTTCTCCTTTTGTGTTGTGTCTTTTGGATTGTAAGCCTGAGGGCAGGGAACTGTCTGATTAAAAATAATAATTGTAAGCCGCCCTGAGAGCCATTAGGGCTGAAGGGTGGGATATAAATACCTAAATAAATAAATGGTAAAGGGACTAAGAAGTGTTACAAAACAAAATGGAAACTATTTGTAGCCTTGAGAGCAAGACAGCAGTTCTTTATTAAATCTGGATCATTCTCCATCCATCTTGCCCTGTTCATGGGCTGGAACTGAGAGAATACACACAGAGAGTGAGTGAGTGAGAGAGAGACTGATGGGAAGAAAGGATTTTAAAAATATAAGCAGAATTAACATTGCAGACAACTGGAAGAGGTCACAAGATAGACAGAATTACAAATTTGGATTGTCCCTTTGCTTTCTAGAATGAGTCCTCCGTCTCTCTTGTCATTTTTGCCTTTTACAACAGTATACCATGAACTCTTTTGTTCTGCTTCCTTTCACTCTCCTCTTGTCTCATTATGTATTTGTAAGTGAATCTCAGATCTCCTAGAAAACTAAGCAGTCAGTTCTTGAGTTCAGCATGAGCTTAATCATGTGGGGTCTTGTATTCAGAACATTGGCTAAATCAACAATACAGCAACAATTCTGAGTATGTGAAAAGTTCATTTGTTTCACTACCAAGCAATCCCAGCAAGTCAACAGAATGCAAATCCCCTCAACTGGTGTGTGCATGTCATAACTATTAGGATCACCATAAGTATGTGTGCGTGTGCACCCATGCATACACATATAAGTTATGCATACACATAAAGGATGTTGAGAAACTGGAGCGTGTCCAAAGGAGGGTGACTAAAATGATGAAGGGTCTGGAAACCATGCCCTATAAGGAACGACTTAGGGAGCTGGGGATGTTTAGCCTGGAGAAGAGAAGGTTAAGAGGTGATATGATAGCCCTGTTTAAATATTTGAAGGAATGCCATATTGAAGGGGGAACAAGCTTGTTTTCTGCTGCCCCAGAGAACAGGACCTGGAGCAATGGATGCAAGCTACAGAAAAAGTGATTTCACCTCAACATTAGGAGGGACCTCCTGACAGTAAGGGCTGTTCGACAGTAGAACACACTCCCTCTGAGAGTGGTGGAGTCTCCCTCTTGGAGGTCTTTAAGCAGAGCCATCTGTCAGGGATGCTTTAATTGAGAGTTCCTGCATGGCAGAATGGAGTTGGACTGGATGGCCCTTGGGGTCTCTTCCAACTCTACAATTCTAAGTCCTTTAAGTGTTTTCTTCCCTGTTGTTGTTCTGGGGAAAATCCATCCTTTCATGAAGAAATCCTATACTGACTTTCTCAGTGGCTGTTCCTAGGTTCTACAACTCTCTATGAAGAGAGGCAAAGCTATCCAGCTCTCTCTTGTCCTTTGTCTTGCAGTCCAAGATTTATTTCTTCAGGCAGGCTTTTTGCATTTTAGCTGGTTATTATTGAATGTGGGGAGGGGGGTTAAATTTGTTTTTATGCATAGGTTGTCTTTGTTTTTGTTTGAATATTATTATTAGCTTGAGTGGTTGACCAAAAGGCAGACTATCAAATAAATAAATAACATCCTATATCTACATACCTGCGACTAATGCCCATTAAATTCAGTGGGACTTTTGTATTGAAATGCATTGTTGAGATAGCATATAGTTTGGGCTTAAGTGCAGAAATCATGGTTTAGAAAGAAGGTAACCCAAATGCATCACTAATTCATGAAACATTAAAGATGTGCTCACTAATATCCTCCAGAATAGACTGCTACTTTTTAAAAGGCTTAACACTGATAGTGAAAAAAGCTAGGGCATTTCTAGCAAAAATAGTTGCATCCAAACAGGGACAGAACCAGAAGTTCTATTTTAAATGTTAAAAAAAATCTGTGGGAAAATATACTTCTGGCAAAGCCAATAAGAGTAAGAAAAACTTGAAGAGTATTATTCCAAGTGATTCTTCACCCACAGGCAATTTGGCTTCCTTCTTATTAATGCTAGTTTGTTGTTGTTGTTGTTGTTGTTTTTAGTTATTCAAGGAGTCTGGGGGTAGTTCCTGGAAACAAAAGAGAGGATATTTTTAGTATTGTGAAAATGTAAAAGAAAATAGATTTCCCACTGTGTCTTTTTTAAATGGGGAGTCAGTGTGTGGGGGTGGGGGCAAAGAGATACTTCTTCATGTTGACCCTTAATGTAGCAAACCTAAAGCAATTTTGATTTATGTGTCCTCATAAAAAGATAAAATAGGCATAATGTAATATGAAAGTGATTGAATCATTCAGTTGGTGGGGATACTGGCTGGATTCTAGGAATTGAAGTCCAAATCTTTTCCATGCTCAGGAGTCATTAGCATTAACATATTCATGTCATAGCAACAGCCAGTCTGTCTGCCTGCTTTCTTTCTTTACTCCTTTACTTTAGTCGTGATCTGAGTCTCATCTGGCTTGCTTGGACAATTGTGACTCCTATTGAAAGTCAGGACTGGAAGACCATGACTATGAGGTGGCTGTTGAGTGATCAGACAGAAACACAAAGTACTGACTGGTGGCCCCAGGTCACAGTGAAGTTGTCCAGTAGACTAGATTGAATAGGCTTACCTGATATGATGCAGTATAAGTCATCCAGTAGAAATGTGCAAAATCATACTAAGGTTTACTTTCTGGCTAGAAAACACCTTCTTTTGGTTTCTAGTGAAGAAATGGAATCTGTTGGGATAGTTCCAGATACTCAGAATTCTACTTTAGCATGAGTAAGTTGCCTGTTACCTGACACACATCAGCTATACCTATTTCAGGGGGAAATGTTTACATTTGCAACATTTTCTGCCTTGTATGATATTGTTGTTGACTTCAGTGAGATCCAGAACCATTTCATGGATCACAAAGCAATGAAATCAGCTTTGTCATCAAATGTGGCATTAAAAGGGAAGGCTTTCTTTGGGTGTTGAGTGTTAGAGCCTCGTATCTGTGTGATTTCTTTTTGAAATTGCTTCTTTAAGACGTTTCATCTGTAAAGCAGGTATGCTTTAAGGTGATCAGAAAACTCCATATTTTAGTTCTATGTAGCATAAATCACAGTAATTGCAGAGGACAGGTTTTTGGCCAGGACAAAATAGTTTCCTGTGTAATTAGTGAATTACAAATTGACTGAATTGGTTAGTCAACCAGCATCTGTTCTCTGTTATCACTACTCAAAACAGAGGTAAACATATAATTAATTTTGCCTTGTGTTTTCTTATTTGTTGTGGATTGTTTTCAGAAAACTATCCAAGAAGATAGCTTTATATTTTACAGATCATGTCCTTCAGGAAGCATTGTTTACTGTAAGGTAATGTTAAGTTCACTTCATTCTCCAAATCCTAATATGGTATACTAAATGTGCAGTTCCCTTAAGTGTCTCCTCAGAAGTAGGCAACATTCTGATCAATGGGATTTATTCCTACATAAATATGTATACCACATTGCTATGCACAGTCACCTTGGAGTATGATCTACTGAAAACAAGAGGATTGGCTTATCAGTAAGGGGATTGAACTATTACTATTTTTCAGCACCACTAGTGTGCTAAGTGCTGCAAAGAACATAATGTGATATTGTCATACATGTTACATTGCCCATATCCACAAGATTTACATTCTGTATTGGGTGGTCTAGATAGTGTCAGGATATGAAGAAAGAGCCTGATAAAAGGAGGGCAAGAGAGCAAGAGAGAGAGAGAGCGAGAGCATGCAAGCAAGCTGAGCAACAGCAGAAGGCTCTAGAGAAGGGATGTCATGAGGATACAGGAAAAGCTTTTAAAGGTTTTGTAAACATGTGAGTTTGGGGGAAGTTATGTGAAAGAAGGGGGAAAGAGCATAATGCATTTCCTAGATGAAAAAGAAAACACCCACCCACGTGCAAAACATGAAAGAATGGGAGGCTTTTCCTAGATGAAAGAGAAAACACCCACCCACGTGCAAACCCCCCCCCAAAATCCTCTACAGCAGAAAGGGCCTAAGATACTTTGCTGCCTGAGGCAGAGGGCATGTCCTTCTATACTGCATGCAGAAACTTGACAAGACTAGCAACTTAATGTTCCTTCAGCACAGGCAATGGGATAAGCATCTTTTTCTGCTGTTTCTGAGGCAATGTGCTAGTTTCAGGGCATGTTGTGTGGCACACATGGCTCTGTCCGTCCAACATCTTGCTACTTTCCCCAACCCACTAGTGTCTGTCCCCTGATATGCCTGACTTACACTGTCTAATAGTAGGGCTAACATTCCAATAAATTTCTGTAGAGGACAAAACAAAGTGATCAACATAGAGGATGTATTATTAAATAAAAATCGAAGAAAGTAGAGCAGAGATGTGAAGTTAGTGGAGAAAATGAAAAAGAGCCAGTGCAGAAGAGGGAGGGTGTCACAATCATTGCCAGAGAAGAGAAAGATTATTTTATTCAAGTATTTTGTCTTAAAGATGAGAAATATCAAAAGGAAAAGACCAATGAAAGGAAAATATCTGTAGAGTCAGCTAAGCACATGCCCAGAAGGAAATACAGGCCATTGAAAACCCTGAAGCAGACAGAAGCTTGCAGCAGCTTAACTGCAAAAGAAGGAGAAATGGGAGTAATCACACATGTTCTGGTTTGATATATGAAGAAAATATGGGCAATAAAGGGAAGTCTGCAGATATAAGAAGAACTTTATCTTTGCCATGGTAACTTTGAGGAGCTGTTAGGACATCCAGGAGGAAGACATGGAATAGTCAGATGGGAAGGAGACGGAGAGAATAATATATTCAGGAACCATCAGAACAGATATGGCTACAGAAATGATCTAATGCAGATGCTGTGAGTGGAGAGAAAAGTAGTGGACCAATGACTGAGGCATATCAGACCCCTAAAGAAAAAGGAAGAGACAAGAAGAAAGGGTGTCACCACCAAGCCCAGTCTAGGGATGTTTCTGAACACCAGAAAGTGCTCCTCTTGATCTCTGTGCCTGCTCCAATATGGCCTTATATGCCCAAAGGATTAGAATGTGCAGCATTCCAGATGTTGCTTGACTACAACTCTCACCATCCCTAGTCACCATATCTAATGGGGAGGGGTGATTGTACAGTGGACTCTTGATATCCTCAAACTTGCCATCCGCAGATTTAAACATCGGTAGACGGCAAGCCTGGTTGAATCCATTGCATGCATGTCGCACCCGCCATAAAGCACAATGGGACTTGAGGTTCCATGGTTTTTTTTTATCCATGCGTGTGGGGGGGGGGGGCAGAATGGATCCCCCGCAGATATGAAAGGTGGACTGTATTCTTTAAATATCTAGAGGGTCACATCCTTTTCTACTTGAGGTCCCACGGGGGTTCTTTTATCCATGGGAGGTCTGCAGTGCATCCCCCACAGATATGAAGGTTGGACTGAATTCTCTAAATGTCTGGAGGATCACATCATCCCCAGCCCAACTTTACATGATTATAAGATATACCCATGTCTATGTTTTGATCTTAAAATTAGGTATTAATAGCCATACGTTGTTGACTTGTCTCCAGCTTTTAATTCAATATAGTACAAGAATGTGATGGAGCCACAGCCCTTCCTGGTGGATTAGTAATTAGTATAATACCACTCTGTGTGGTAAAGATGCTGAAACCTGCAGACAGTTCTACTGTAATGAGCAACAGTAAGAATCTAAGGAAGGCTTTTGGCTGCCAAGATACATCACACGTGTCTGACAAATGTGCTCAGAATTGCATTCAAGAACAGTTATATCAATGTCACTAGGATAAAATGCCTAAAAGTGGTAGGCAGAATGTTCAGTGACTGGGTGGCAGGCTAATTTGGACTGGGGAGCCCTGTATCGCTTACTGCCAAAGTTTCTATCACACAAATACACCTTAATCTGGATTCTGGCACATTTTTTATGAATGAAGACTCACTACAAAACTAAATGAGAGAAGTGGGAGGGAAGGGAATATCAAATCTGGGGATTTTCTGAACACTCCCCCATCCCTGATAGTGGTCAGCAAAGCTGTACCACTGGATATTTTTTTAAAGGAGAAAGAGAAAGAAAGAAAAAGAAAAAGGCCAAGTTCAGCTCCTTTCACTGTCTGGCTGATGTCAGAAGGATTTACCCAGCTTTGGGGGGTTTTGTTTAGGGGGATTGACTGATTTATTAGAGACAATGATTGGCGGGGTGCTGAGGTGGAGAGCAGCAGGAGACAGGAACATGGCTGGTGAATTGATGCAGTCACTGAACAGATGGAGGGATCAGCCAGGAAAACAAAAGTAAAGCTGCCCCTAGCACATTATTGTGAGAAAGGAGAATGGGATGGCAGTCGTTGGAAGGCCAGTGGGAGAACTTCCTGGCCACGAAGAGAGAGGGAGAGAAAAAGAGGTAGAATAAACTGCAAGTGTTCTGTGTGTGTGTGTGTGTGTGTGTGTGTGAATATGAATTAATGATGGAGGAGCAGGATACCCTCATATTGTTTTGATGGCAGAATTATCAGGAATTGAACAAGCCTCCCACGTTAAGGCATACAGACAGGGACGTAGCCAGGATTTTGGGAGGGGGGTCCAGACTAAGTGCCACCATTATAATGGGGCTTGGGTGCAGCAGCGCAGTAGCACACACCATTCATTTTTCTAATGGAAGGGGGGGGGTCCGGACCCCAAGAACCCCACCCCTTGGCTACATCCCTGATACAGAGAGATCTTGACTCTTACCTGCTTCTCTAGTGTTGTGCCACAGCTTGCTCCTCAGATTGGTGGACTGAAGACCAAAGCACAACAGGGCATGAGGAAAGAAGCCTATGTATATACATGTTTGTGTGTATTCGTGATGTGGGGTATACTGCCATTCCTATTTTTCCTATTTGGGATTTCAGGTGTGATGTTATGGTAAGAAGGATTCCAGGTTGAATTAAAACTGGCTGGATTTAAAATCAGGTTAATTTTCAACATTAAATAGGTGTTTTTCCTGGTTAATTATATTAATTTAGACAAATTTGTGGTTAGACCAGAAAAGAGTAGGATTCTACAATTATTAATCTATAAGAGTTTGTATAGAAATAGGGATAAATACACACCCACTCAGCCTGTCCAGATATCAGTGATATGGAAAGCATTGGTTCTTGGCCAATAGGACTACTTGGCAGAGATAGAAACAGTGGTAGCTCACATGTCAGTTGGGTGTTGAATCCACTCTGGGGTTTAGTCTTAAATTTGAGGAAGCTACATTTCTTCAAAGTGAATTCATTATCCTACTGACATAAAAGCCACTGCCTGCCATTAGGTAGATTAATCCTGTTCCCTGTTGCGTGCCAGCTGTGTAGTCTGCCACTTTCTTTGTTCCCTGTAGAGTTACAAGTGTCCACTGGAGTGAAATGGTGGGTGGCAAATGCCTTCCTCTTGTGCCATGTGCATCTGCCAATGTCCTTTTAAGGGTCTTGCAATAGTACAGATGTGGAAGCATGCAGCTGTGTTGATGTTTGATTGCAACTCCTCTCATCTGTCACCATTGGCTATGTTCTCCAAGTCTGATGGGAGTTGTAGTTCAGCAATATTTGTAGACCCACCCATACAAATCCCTACAATAATCATCCTATTACTGTATAACATTAGTATTATACCTCCTGAGACAGATAAAGGACTTTATCACACCAGCCTTTTTTCTTGCAAAAATTGTGTTAGTGAAGCTAATGGGAACATACTGGTTTGAAAAAGTTCAATATCACACTTCTCTTCAATTGCATGAATGTGCTGCTTTGGCAATTCATGGTCCCTTCCATACCAACTCCCCTCAGTGCTCTTCAGTGCATGTGGGCCTTTGCTGAGGTTTTTCTCCATTCCTTTCAGGTTTTTTTTTTAAAAAATTGCTGTAATTTTGTAATCACAGCAAAAAAATAAAAATAAAAATAAATTCCTGAAAGGTATGGAGTGAAAACAACCTTGATCTTCCTGGGAATAGTGAGAGGAAGTGGGGAGAGGAGAAGAATCATGCCCCCATGCCACATGATTGCTTTTGATCATTAATGCCATGGAAGGGACCACCTATTGCACTAGGGTGACTAATGCAATAGCAGCAATATTAGGAGCCAATTGGCAGGTTTTCCCCAAGCGATGAAAGGGTGCACTACAAGAACAAAGGAAATGCAAAGCAGCACCAGAATAGGCATGGCATTATGTGATAAGAACTGGCCAAATATAGTAAAATCTTGCTTTAACTCTGATTTATTGCTATGTGTGATATAATAAGGATGACAGAAAGTTAAACTGTGATATTTGAACTGTGATACTTTTCTTTGTCTTGCTTGAATACTTCCCCTGGATACTAGCACAATCTTGTCCTTAGCTAAGCTATTTGTCACTGCACTTCTAGCTGGCAACTAGTACTACAGAGATCTGAAAACTCATTGCTGGCAGGAATGATGAGCCCATACAGGGCTAGCATCCAATGAAGCCTGAAGAGCTGCATTAAAACAAAAATAAATGTAGTTGTCCATTTTTAATTGTTATTGAGCCTTTATACTTGTCAACAATGTTCTTGGAAATCATGCTGAATGTGTATTATGTAGCTGTGCTCCTCAGGCTATGTGATGTAGGGGACTGCAATTATTATATTTTCAGTCTCTCTCAGTGTGCCAGGGACTGGCATTATATTTGTGTCCATTGGGAATAATTCTTTCTTTCTTTCCTGGAAACTTCTCATGGTCTGGCAGTAGTCCAGAAACCACTATTTTGAGTAGCACTGTTATATAGGAGCATCACTGTGCCAACATCAGCTGCAATGTGTGTACAGGCCCTACATTTCATTTTTTAAATGGTTGGCTAGCCCAAGATGTCCTTTTGAAATAGGGATACCTCCAAATTTTATTTCAGTGTCTTAAATAAGAATTTATCCCCCAGAAAAGTGTATATGTGGGAAAGAATTAGAACTTTTAAAAAGTGAATGTCGGAGAAGGAAATAGCCAGACGTTTTCATCCACCCGCCATCACTTTAAGGGCTTACTTTCTAAAACTCTGGAAACAAATCCCTGTGTATTCTTCCATGTTAGTGATGAATTACAATAGCCACTTTTTTATTCTCCTTAACAGTAAGAAAGTACAGCATGGTCAGCTGGGAATAGCTCTCCCTATTGAATTGCCAGTGCAAATGAAGGAATGAATTTATTTCAGTTTGTGAAAATTCACCAAAACAAAGCCGAGAAACATCTCCCTCCATTTGAAAAAAATGACAGGCTTATTGGCTGGATCGTTTGCATGTTATTGTATATCCATTTTTGATCAACAGAAACCCAGTTAAACATCTATTCCAGAAATGTTGATAACTCTTTTTTAAATGGTAAGAGGACTCTGATACAGCAGGTTCATGCTTTAAGGAAATGGCTTTCGTTCATGTCAAAGCATGTCAGACAAGTGATCATGGATGATAAAATGGTGTAACGCCTGCCTCTCTAATATGTTCTATTAGACACTGAACGTTAAGCATCTTTCTAAAGACATTTGCTATTTAGCCATTCATATCATCTCCCCTATTTTCACACAGTGCAGCTGCCATTTCAGGATTCCACATGAATTTAGGTAAAGTATTTGAAACTATTAACAGTCTAGCTATTTTTGCCTTCATGGACAGTTGTTTTCTCACTTGTCTTCTTTAGAGAAACAGCAATCAGTTGGCATAATTACCAGTTGTCAAGATGCAATGCACTTCTAATAATGTCCAAGCACTCATGATATGGCTTCCCACAACCTGGCAGACTCCAGATGTTTCAGACTAGAAATCTCACCATCCTTGGTCTATTTGGGGACTAGTGGATTATCTCTGGCCAGATTGACTAAAATTAAATCTACACTGCAGAAATAATACATTTTGACACTGTGATTTGTACTTTGTTGTGGCACCAGTGTTCTCTGACAGAGTAGGCTAAGTATCTCACAGAACTATAAATCCCTGAATTCCATAGCCTTGAGCCAGGGCAATTAAAGTGGTATTAAACTACATCATTTCTGCAGTGCAGATTCAGTTGAAGGGCCATGCCGTTTGGGAATTCTGGAGTTGCAATCTAATTCATTGGAAGGATTGTGGTTTGGGAAAGGCTGCTTTGCAAAAGGTTTGATACCTTTTGCTTATTCAGCATGTTTTATATTACAAACTTGTCTCAGTGCAATTACTTCTGTAGCCATTTTGAGGAAATTTTATAAAAACGTTAATCAATATTCTTATTATTTTAGATTCATTTCCCCACATACACACACCACACAAACAGAAACTAAAAAGTAATGAAGAGCAGTGAAAAACATAATGAGTTCAATGAGTACAATGGTTCAATGAGTACAATGTCCCCTTGGTATCCACTCGGATTTGATTCCAGGGCCCCCCCGTGGATACCAAAATCCACGAATGCTCAAGTCCCATTATATTCAGTGGTACCCCATTTATCATTATATAAAATGGCAAAATCAAGATTTGATTTTTGGAATGTATATATTTTTGTAAGTTATTTTCAAGCAGTGGGTGGTTGAATCCATAGATAAAGAATACATGGGTATAGAGGGCCAACTGAAAATACAGCAGGTCACCTCTTGTTTTACTTGTAGTAAGTTATAGTAAAGATTCCCTTTAAGAAATAATTTTCCAAACTTGGGTCATGCCTTACATGTTTTTGTCTTCTTTCCACAGCTGCACTTTCTGCAGTGCCTTATTTTCTAGGTCTCAGGATTGTTCCAACTCTATTCTCATGACCTTGTTGTATGTGACATTCTTACTGGCTTCTAGCTACTGGTGACACATCTGGAGCAGTCTATATAGCATCTGCAGGAATATTGTACATTGATTTTAATGCATACTGCTCCGCTTTTCTAATGCTTACAGCACCATGTACAAAATTGATGGGTTCAGAATTATGCACATGCCATATATTTACATACAACCACATCCATGTGTGACTTGGACCTGCTGAGGTTGCTTGTAATAATTGGCCTTTCAACCAAATGGTTGAGTATTTATACTTCTAAAACATGATTCCAAAACACTATTCTTAAGAGTTACAGTTTTGGCTAGTACTTCTGTGTCTTAAAAGGTGTTACCCCCCCCCCCCCCCCTGAGTGATTACAAATGTTTATTTTAACTTTCCTCCTTCAACCTTATAACTACAGTGTGGACTACCCCAACTCTGTCATGTATTGATTCAGCTGGTACTGGATTGTAATAACCAGCTCTCACAGTGTAGCAACATGGGGTTTGAATGTGCTTTGAATTAAGAGCAATGTCATAAAAGATTAACTCTTTCAACTTACCCACACACTTTTCATTTCTTTCTTTTTGTTCCTCCCATAATCATTATAAAGATCCTACCCAACCCATACAGGAAACATTTCTGAGTTGCACAATATTGTTGTTACCTCTCAATTGCCAAATGCAACAGGAATCAGACTAAGTGCTGTGGATTATAAGCATTTAAAACAATCCATTATTTCAGGGCTCCTCCCATAGGCTCCCTTCCTCCACAGTTACCCAGTCAGCTTGACTGCAAAGTCCACATTCAGCATATAGATCCTGATGATTTGGGGCTCTTGCAGAAAGGAAGAATGACTAGAATGAAAGGTTTAAATCCATAAAGCAATATGACTGTTTTCTTCCTTCATGCTCCATGTTTTTCATGGCACATATGCTTACCTATAAATCAAATGCTGCTCTAGCATTCAAAATTTGAACACTAACAATTTTTTCTCTTTCATCCCCAGATGCAATGCTTCAGGCAGGCTATATATCTCATATTACAGTGGGCCCTTGGTATGTGCTAGAGTTTGGTTCCGGGATACCCCATGTAATCCAGAATCTGTGGATACTCAAGTCCCATTATATACAATAGATAGTAAAATGGTGCCTCTTATATAAAATGGAAAAATCAAGCTTTGCTTTTTGGAACACACACACACCTTTCAAGCCATAGATGATAGATTCCGCAAATGCAGAATCCATGGTCTGACTGTACATATGTGTTTTTAAATTTAAAATTGCCTTCTATATAATCCCCAATCACTTCATCACCCATATGCATCAGGTGCTGAGGGCTATATTTCAGAGGAAGGAACTACCAAAACCATCTCTAAGTATTCCTTGCCTAAGAAATCCCATAAACTGACAGACAACTTGAAGGTATGCCCATGAGAATTAAATACAACATTGGCACTGGGTGGATTGTGGGATTCCAAAAGGCTGAGTGTTAGAGTGAGAGTTAGAATATCACTGTTCCAGTGTGAATTTCAGAGTCACCTCAATGGAAAAAAAATACATGTGAATTTTTAATGGGGCCAACCTGCTGACAACCAGAGCATGTCAATCCTGCTTTTCCAACATGGTTCATCAAAAATAAATAAACACAGAAATAATAACATGAGACTTTTTCCCAGTCCCACAATATCACATTAATTAAGGTATGTGTGTGTGTGTGGGGGGGAGGAGTATTCCAGAGTCAGAAAGCTGTGGATATGCAATCCTGCAGAGTCTATTCAAGGTAAAGGCCAGTACAGACTGGCATGAAAAGCTGGCTTCCAGCTGGCTTGGAGGCATGACGTAGGCATGACACACGCACCCGTAATGTCTGAAAGCCAGCTTCATACCGCCCAGCTGCCTGCATAGTGGCCAGCTTTTGGATGCTCTGCCACCACAGCATATAGATGCTGCATGCTACTAGAATACCTTAAAGCCGCAGTGGTGTGAAAAAGCCAGCTTTTTGCCAATACAAAAAGGACCAGCTCCTTTACGCTTCTTTTTGGGTCATCAAAATGGCATATTGGTGCCATGGTGTGCAGTTGCCTTGGCTCTAATCTGGTTTTCTTTCCCTTTGTGGCGGTCTGTTCTGCCCCTTCGTCTCAGTTTGTGTGGTGGATCTTACTGTCCTGTAAATGTGCAGAAGATAATGTCCTTGCAGTGCAGTAGGTTTTACTGTGAATAAATTGTGCCCCCCCTTTTTAAATTACCCTTCTCCACCCATCCCCCACCCCAGGACAAACTTCTTGTTCAAGGTGTTGCTCTAGGGACAAACTCCTTATTCAAACTAGCAAACTAAAACAGCCTTTCTGAGGTTAAAATCTAAAGTTGGGAGTGCTGTTACATCACTTCTAGTTATGCCAGGAGGAACATTGCAGCTTGCAGGGAGTCATGAGAAGGAGTTGCTCCCTACCTTCTTCTCAGTTTCCTACCCCAATGTATCTAGAAGCACATATTGTGCCCTTCATCATGATTTATCTCACACATCCAATCTTATAAGTCCCTTTAGGTCCAAGGACAGTGATGTGTGCAAAAATTCCATAAGTCACAAGGATTTGCCCATTCACTTCTATGGAAGGGGTAGCTTGAGTTTTAAGATCAGCAGAATAGAGCTTTCTCTGAGTGCCCCCAACTTCACAGGTATGTTGGGTGAGGACTCAGGAGAGGTCCTTTTCTGTGGCTGTTCCCAGGCTTTGGAACTCCCTCCCACAGGAGGAACAATTGGCCCTCTCCCTGCTCTCTTTCATTTCATAAAAATGAACACATTTTTATTCATGCAAGCCTTTGAAGTTTAACTATGGAGTAGTAGTAGTAGTAGTAGTAGTAGTAGTGTGTGTGTGTGAAGTGGTATGCTATGTTTAAAAACAATTCTTACTGAAAATGTATGCTTTAAATGTTTGGATTGTATTTTTGAAAATCAAATTGTTATTTATTTCTTAAATATAGCTCTAAAGGTGACTCCAAATAGTTTCACTTACTGTTTTCCCTTATCTACTAAATAGCTCATCTTACTTATTTTTTGTTGTTTAATTATTATATTTATTATGCTACCCAACTGGGTATTTCCCTAAATAAAGCTGAAATCCATAAAATATAATGCTACTAGCATTAATCTAGGAAGGATGAACCATCCATCTCCTTGAAATGAGAAAGCTGGAAAGTCACCAGTGAAGATCAGGTGCTGTAGACTATATTTCAGAAGAAGGAAGTGGCAGAACTGCCTCTGGGTATTCCTTACCCACCCCCACCCCCCCGAATTCCCAAGAAAGGAGACTTGAGGACACATACACATACACACACATATGGAAGAGTTGGTTTGATTTTTACTAATTGCTTCTCCAAAACAGATGGACATTTGCCAGTGCTGCCCATCACCTGAAACAAAAGGCATGGACAGTTTAGGTAAACTTGACAAGATACACACACACACACACAGAGAGAGAGAGAGAGAGAGAGAGAGAGAGAGAGAGTTAGAGTTCATGCACATCAGACTGCACAGTGTAAAAGAATTTCTACAATTACAGCTAAATCAACAAGTTCATTCAAATTATTAAGAAAATATTCCTTTATTTTTTAAAGAAACAGAACTCTTTGATGAAATGGTGCCTGGACATCTACATATTTGGGACTGAGAAACAACTCTAGAGAAAGCCTTTGATTTAAACCTCCAAAATAAGGGTGCACTCAACCATCCAGGATCTTTATAATGTATATGTGGAAAGCATGCCTTCCCCCACAGCCAGACTGCTTTTTGAAGTTTGTTTATATGTCTACTCAGCTGACAAGTTATGGGATTTCTTTTACCCTATTATTACGTTCCTTCGTACACAACATCTTAATTATTGGAAAGTCTCCAAAGGCTTTTTCTTTTGAAGAGCCTTCCATCAATGGGAAAAGCAGCAGATAATAGTCCTTAAGTATAGCAAACGGCAACATTATGTCTGCAAATGCATACTTGTGGCTTAAGTCTGGGTAAATTTCATTTAGTGTCAAAAACACTGGCTTGAAAATAAGGCCCATTTTACACTGGTGATGAGGCATTCCTAAATAAAACCTCAGATATATTAGAGGTGGTTCAATATTTGTATGATATGTACTTAGCCTAATTGCTCCAAAAATCATTCCTGCAGACTTTGTAAAGCCTATCAACCAGAGTAAGGATTTGCAGCAACATTTTCTTGATTTAGACAAACAGTTCCTTGAGTTATGAGTTAGTGCTTTAGCTTTTGTAAACTGCTTTGATGGTTAGTTCTGGCACCATATAACTGAATACAATCAAAATGAAATGATTACAATGATGCTTGTAGTAGTAGTAGTAGTAGTAGTAACCATATTTAATGCAATGCATGCAAACTCAGGGCTAATTGGTATGATTGGAATTGGATATATTCAGGCAAAGTTCTTGTGAGAGAAAAAGTAGCAACCTATTCTTCTCTCTTTCAAGTTTGTCTTCATAGGTATCATTGTACAGAGAAGCAAAGGAAAGATTTCAATACAAGACATGTAGCTATTGGAATCCACGTTCTAAGTAATCATGGAGTCCAATACTCAGGAGACTGTGTTCATGTTATCATCTGACAGGTCCAAGCTCAGTTTTCCAGTCCTTAGAGTACAGTACTTCCCTAGTATTCTTTCATATACTGTGAAAACTGGCTTCAAATGTGTCCAGTTCAAGTTTGTTGGCCTAAGGCAGCTTTATTCTATTGTGAATTCCACTATATATGATAGCCATCATCGTTATGAGGTGAATTCCTCTGTATATGATAGCCATCACTGTTATAAGATCTGCCACACACACTCACACCTATGTTTGTTTTGTTTACTGAATCATAACTAGGAAAAGTTACTTTTTGGGAGTACAGTTTTCTCAAATGCTCACTGAGCAATTCTGAGAATTATACCCCCCTCCCCCAAGTTACTAATTTTTCTGTGTCTGAATATCTGCTAGATGCAGCAAGATGTGACAGATTTGATTTGCAGCTTTTCAACACCCTGGAGCCAATTTGTTAGTTTGTGTAAGTCCTCTTGTTTTCTCTGACTCTCCTAAAGGAATGATGGCCATCATTTATTTCTATTATGCTGTCTTATTCAGTAGTCACTGGTGGTTTCATTGCCAGTGGGGCTATCTTCATTCAAAGGAGCCATCCAAGGTGATGAATTCACATTGGCATAGCATAGCTTCTTTAAAATTTAGACTAAAACCTTACTAACATGGCAACAACCAGTCACCACTGGTCAGAATGACAAGACACTGGGTCTTGGGGTATAGCACATACCTTGATCTGTATTCCAATAAATAAATAAATAAATAAAGTAGATAATACAATCAGAAGTAGAATAATACCCCTGTTTTAATATTCCAGTTAAAAGGATAGGACAAGCAATCCCTTTGATAGTTTATGACTTTTAGAATATGAATTTTTCAAGCTTCTGTATTCTGTCCCCGATCGTGTCCCGTTTCCAGAACAATCTTGTGGAGTTGTTTGTTTGTTTGTTTTTCCCATTCATTCCCTGAGGTGCCAGTGTCTGTTTTCTCCAGAGTTGGTTGTTGTCATGTGACAGGCTAGGTCAGCAAGCTGAAAGGTGACTCCTGGAATCTTCCTATTCTTCTCATCTGTCAATTTGATTCAACTCAAGACTTGGCCTGTGGAAAGCCATAAAGAAAAGGCTGAGACTGTGTGGGCTGTTCTGCCATTGATAATTTCTGGCAGAATGGTTACAGTTGATGTGTTGGAGGAACAAAAATGTTGATTAATAAAATAGACAGGAAGTAAAATGACATGATTCCCCTCTCTCTTCCCGTTGCAACCCACCTACACACTGTGTCATGCCAGTTTTGAGAAGATTAGGAACAATGGTATCCTTGAGCTATTTTCTTCAAGAACTGTCTCTTCATCTGTGCTTTTTGTGCACAAAGAGGATTCCCAGAAGGCAGGGAAGCAGTCTTGCAATAAACTTGTCCTTTCCCTACCCTAGATGTTTGTTTTATTATGCATGTTTGTTACTTAGACACCCGAAGCATCCTCAAAACCTAAGGCTGTTAATCCTGTATACCTGTGCTATCAACTAGATTTGAACAATCCATGATTAATTTATGACATTTGCTCCCACAAATAGTTAGTGATTATGGCCACTAGCCTTTAAAGAGAAGTAGCAAATTCATGGCAGATCACTAGGTAAATGGCTTTTGGTTATGATGGCTATGGGAAACCATCATGTTCAGAGGCAATATGATTCAGAAGCAGTTCTGCTTTCAGTTTTCTCAAGGTGTCTGATCAACCACTGTGGGAAGGGGATGCTGGACAAGATGTGTCCTTGATTTGATCCAGTAGAGTTCCTCCCTCCCCCCCCCAATCTCTTTTAAAATGTTTTTAATTCTGTGACATATGTTTCTCAATAACCATAATCAGTGTTAGAGCTGACCCAAGATATTCTCATGAATATCCAAATCTGCTGTCATCACTCTGTGTGATGACAGGGCCAGCCTGGATTAAGATTTTGAAGGATACATGAGATCACAATGTAATAATAGCTGTTTGTTGTTATTGGATGCCAAGTTGACTTATGGTGTCTCTGTGAATGGGGATCTCCTTGAGCTCTGATCATCAACAGCTCTGCTCAGATCTTGAAAATTCTGATAAGTCTTCCAGCATTCCAGATTGAATTTGTAATTCCAGAAAGGTAACAGCAATGTGAAACAGCCTTACTATTGATAATAAACACAGGGCCAGGTTTGTCACACTAGTAAGGGCTTGAGATTCTCTTCTGTAAGGGGAGGAATAACTATTGGCCTGTATCCCATTGTTAGCCCCAACAGAAAATCTGTTGCCTTCCCAATTTTCCATTATTCAGTGACTTTACTCAACCCAGCACTTACATTTAGGCCTATGTATTTGGAATATCACAGAACCATTCTAAGTACAAGTTTGATGCCCATTGATAGGCTTCTTCCAGGTTCATCATGACCCATCAGCCCACTCTTTTATTCCAAGATGATAATAAACTGTAGCCCCTTCCCACAAACCAGGACATTCTTCTTTCAGCTTCTCAAGCTTTCTTCCCCAGGATTGCTTCTAAGTCATAGATAATCACGAGAGATGTAAAGCCAAGTCCTCTGAGCTTTTCAGGAATTCAAGCATCTTTGGATGTGAAGCATGAAGTGAATGGGGAGCACAAACACATAGAATTTTCTGGTTTTTCAAAGCACTGTCATGTCCTAAATAAACTGTTGGTAGCTCCTTGAATGTTAAGCTTTTGACAAAACTAAAAAGATGGAATTGGTTGACTAACAGTTTATAAGAAGACCACCCAGAAAATGGTTATCCTCAGTTCCTCTGTCCTACTCACAGCCCTGACTTTTCCTCAGACATTTGTTTCCTCCTCCTATTCTTCAGCCGTGTCACCTACATTCTCCCCTACAAAGAAAATATTTTTCTTGCTCTGTCTCTGAATTATCTTTATTGTCTGGCTGTCTCTTCTTTTCAGAGTAGCAAAAACTGGAGCAAGTCCATTTTCTCTTCTCATTAGCAGAGATTTTTTTGAAAAAAAAATATTATTAGCTCTGTTGCCAAGCAGTAATATTTCACCACATGCAATGTCAGGTTTTCAACAGAGCTGACATTAATATTAGTGTCTTTGGCTGCATCTCCATTATGTTATGTGATGCGTGAAGCTTACATAGTGGAAGCTTCAAAAAGTGCTCGTTCTTAAACAACCCAACACAATAAGTCTGGTGAGGGGTTGGGAATTTTTCTTCTTCTTGCCACACCATCTAATTTTGCAGAGGGGGAGTTATAAACTAACAAGTCATAAAATCTCCTGAACTTTGGACAACAATGCAACAGTACGCACTCATTGGAGACTGTTGGTTACCATTCCCTCAGAAAGTTTTCTTTGCATACTAGCTGTGTTTTCAGCAGGATAAATGATAAGGAGTGGATGTGGGGGAGTTTGGGGATGATATTTGCTGCCAAAATAGCAGCATTTAAAAAGTATTGAGGGAGACAAAAGAGCAGGTCTTTTGCCCAGTTAGAGAGAGCCCTCCATTAAATGTGACTGCCATTCTTGTGCCCCTGTATGTAGGAAAAACAGGGGCCGTGGCTGTCAGTGGGCCAATTGAGCCATTCCACGTTTCTTCTAAACTTTATTTATTTATTTATAACATTTATATCTTGTCCCTTATCTCAGGATGTCATGGCAGGATTCTATAAAATTACTTTAAATTGTTTAAAACAATAACAAACATTTTTTTAAAAAAATCAAAGGTTAAATAATGTAACACTAAAACTATTCTCATTTGCAAAATCTACCAGGCCCCCAAAGCTGAATAAACAACCATATTTTTACCTGGCATTGGAATGACAGTATTTGGTGACACTTAGGCCTCTAAGAGGAGGATATTCCATAACTGGGGTTCCACGTCAGAAGAGGTCCTCTCCCATGTCCTCCCACAAAATATTGTCCTGACTGATGGGACACAGAGGAGATTTCAGATTTTAAATGAATATGAAGTATGGGTTCCTTTGTAGTACCTTTAAAATTTAGACTTAAAACAGCCAGAGCAGAGTTATCACACCACTGATGGAAAAGAGCTACTAGCACAGAAGGGTGAAGGGAAGCATCATTAAACTGGGGGTGAGTAACTAGTGGCTGGTGACTTTATCTGAAAAAGATCCTTTGTTTGTGATTAATTTTAGCCCTTCATACAAACAGTCAACAGCTTTCCCAGTTGCCTTCCGTATATGGAGGAAAAGTGGAGTGGGAGGAGCGAAAGAGAGGGAGGAAGAAAAGGAGGGAAAAAGAAGTGAGCGTGCCTGTTTTTTGCTCATTCAATCCCATACACTAGTGGCCTGGACAAATTGTCCGTAAAGAAGGAGTTCATAGACAGAAGATTAAACGGCGCCCTTGCACTGAAACAATGGAGAAATTAGCAATAAATTATTTATTTATTTAAATAGACCAGTCTGTAAGTGCTCAGTCTTCTGATTGGGAAGGAAATATAGGGAGAAATGATGGCCTTCTAAAGGTACATCCTAGTGCCAAAGCTATGATGATAACAATGACTCTCTTGAGCATAAAAGAATTTGAATCACTGCCTGAAATAATACTTGGCAGTAGTGAGGATATTCAGTAACTCTTGGATTCTGTTTTTATGCATAAAAGTAGAAATAATAGTCATCTGTCTCTAGGAATGTTAATATTTGACTATTTCATCCTCTCAAGCAAGGGCAAATAATTTTACATTTTTCTCCCCACTGCTGAGAAAATAAATATTTCTGCACAGTTCTCACTCAGTATTCACATCCCAAAATGCCTGGGGGGAAATACTTTGTGCAGAAATAAACTGTCTTTTTTTGCTTGAAAATTGTGTGGTTTTTCCATCTGGCTATTTTTTGTGCAAGATTGATGTTTTTTGTGAAATATTTTTGTAAGATTTTTATTGTGCAAAAATGCTGTTTTCTGTGCCATAAATAAGCAAGTAAACAAGACAATATCTTGGACTAAAACCGTGCATGATTTTGTTGTTCATGAGTGCTGGTTTCTACACAAGATTTTGTTTATATCTAAGATTTTTTGTGTAAGAGTTTTATTGTACAAGAGTTCTGGGGGTTTTTTTTTAGATTAGAAATAGGAATCTTGTACACAAAACATCATAAGTGGCTTCCTGGAAGCAGTGTTTTTGTGTGCCAAAAATGTGTACTGATATGCAGAATAATTTACTGAAACATTTTGGGATATGTAAATACCGGTTGAAATTTGCACAAAAATTTGGCCACTATATTAGTATCCTCAACTAAGTGTTTTCTGAGTGTTGGGAGATCAGTCTTAGCAAGAAAAAGAATAATGGTAAATATTCTTTCCATCCCTAGCTGTCATTGAGCACAAGCACAATGAAGGTTTAAAGAAGGCTGTACATTTTAAAGATTGTACAGTACTAAAAATATTTGCTATTGTTTTGATGCAATGCAGCGCTAGCCTAGCAGTACATCTGGTTTCCTAGAGTTTTTCCATAATTCAGCTTTGTGTGTTGTAATTCTGAAAAAGACTGATAAATGAGCTTTGTTATGTTTCTGTTTGTTTTACATCTCATGTGCAGAACTTTTCGGATGCCAGCCAGGTGCACCAGGTAGGTCTGAGTTTGGTTCAGAGGCACCTTTAAGGTCTCTTTGGGGAGTTCTGAGAGAGGCTGGACTTAGAAGCATAACTTTTTACATGTGAGTGCTTTTCTAATGACTTCTTAACTAATTGACTTGACTTTTGTTGGGAGACAGCCAGAGGCTGAAAGGGATTAAAGCTGTTAAAAATGAAACACTTTGATGTGGCTGAAATCCTATTAAATTCTGGATAGAAGATTTCTTTAGCAATGCTATATCTTAACCACAAAAGCCTCACATGTAGAGCTGCTCACATAAAATTCAAGGTTTTTCCCCCCTTAAGGAGGAAGGGAATCTGCCAAGGAAGATACCTTTAGAATGGGCTCATTCTTAGGAGATGAGAGGGTATGTCCAATTTGATCTCTCCTATGCTGTTGAGGATGGGGCAAGTCAAAGGCACTCTTCTTTGTTCAAACCAAAGTAGAATGCAGAACATCTACTATAGCTTGTCAGTACATGAGGGCTTCCTTAGCTTGTGTGCCCACTTCCTCTGCATTTGCCCTCTTCATTCAAAGCAAGTGAGTAGTACCGAACTAAATGTTTATCTGCCATCCTTCAGATCACCTTCTGTGGTGACAGTCCTCCTGACGGACTTCTGTAAACCTTTGTTCCTGAAATGAAGGCAGTCTTGTTTTCTTTATCTGTCCTTACCTACTGAGAAGCAGGTAGCTCTTGGTGGAGGGGTGAAGATAATCCTTCATAGAACTGACACAAACATTAGGTACTGTGAGGAAAGTGCTTTAATTGGCAAATGTTAGGTGACAGCATTAACATCCTGTCCCATGGTCATTCTTCTCTCTTCAAGAACAGTACTTTAGGTGCTACACAGCCTGTCCTGCATTACCTTCAGACTGGTCTACAGGCTTCAAATGTGGTGAAAGACCATATCTCATCCAACTTGCTTATGTATGTGACATGGAGCACTTGTCTTTGGCCTGAGATTGCACAATGGAGTCTCTGGTCTTTTCTAGGTCTGCCTGTGATTAAAGCTTTGTGGTGACTGTTGTCATCTGTTTTCCATTGTCGTCATCATCACCATCATTGTCATCCTCTATTCTTACCTCCATCCCAATTAGTTATTGACAGATGTGGTCAGTGATATTTCAGGACCTTGCTTTTGTCCACTCCTCCTCCCTCGGTAAACCTGGTGCACACCCTTTCTCTATTTGCTGCATGGCAGGACTGGGCCCTAGATGCCGGATTCTATCGACTGTGCCAAAGATTGATGACACATCTCATCATAATGCAAAATATTCATCCAATGACCTAAATTTTATGGCATTTGAAACTGAAATATGTATAGCAGACTGATTTTATTTTGTATAAACGGGTAAGAAAGACTTGTAACAAAGCATGAGAGAAATGTTCATGCTCACCAAAGGATTTCATTTCTGCTCCATGTTACATCTTGTGTTGTGACCTAAATGGCAGAGACAGTCATTTCTTGATGAGCAGAGGCAGTGCACTGCAGTGATGAAGTCGCATGTGCTGTAATATGTCAAGAAGGCTTATGTAGTATAAATGTAAAAGCAGCTCCAAAACAACCTGAGTTGTTGTGAGAAATAGAAATGATTTCCAAAGATCCTTTCTCCATGTATTTAATTAATTGATAATGGCAGATTAAAAATAGATTCTTTCAAAAGGCGCATTTCTAGACCTGATTCCAAAGTATCCCATAATTTGGAGGATCACTTTGCCTCTTGCATTTTAAACAGGCAAACACTGCAGAGCTTAACTGTGTTATCAGCTAGCAGACAAAATGTCTGAAGTGCATTTACATCCATCAGAACATGAGTCTGAATGAAAGAGCTATCCAAAATGGTGCAAGAACTTATATTTGGCTTTATTGTTATTTATTTCTCCCAATAGGGGTTATAATCAAAATTATTTATAACCCTAGGCAATATGAATGCTGGGAATAAAGCAAATGTTGGGTTCCATAGATAGTTCTAAATTAGGGTTAGAATGATCATCATGCAGAAAAGTAGATGAAAATATAAAACGTCTGTCCATCTTTCCAGCTCATTATTATTATTTATTGTGAAAACCGACTGCCACATTAACTGTAATCTGCAGAATTTCACAAAAACACTGTAGAAAAACATGGTCAGGAGGTAAATTTCCTAAGTACAGCTCAGTTCTTAATTGCAAATAACCTGACCTCTCCAAAACTTTGGCATCTTTATTTATTGTGAAGTATATTTTTTAAAGATAGCGTATTCCAGTTCATAAGAGCACTAATGCCAAGCATTTATTTTAACTTATGAAAAAGAATGTGAAGCTGCTACCAGCAATTATGGGATATACTGAAGTGCCTAAGGTCAGCAGATTGCTATTGGGTAGAATTTAGCATCTTTATCACAGAACAGAGAATACTGGCCATGTGAAAAATGTTAATGGGACAATAATCATAAAATGCAGGAGTATATGCATTATCCTATATTTGTTCATTTGTTTGCTATACAGGTAAGTCTCGCTTATGCAAAACTCTTGGCACCAGAAGTATTTGGGATTTCTGATTTTTTTTCAGGCTTGGGGACTCAAGTCTAAATATGAAATTCATTTGTATTTTGTATACACCTGATACACATACCTGGATATAATTTTGTACACTATATTTTTAATGATTTTGTGCAGCAAATGTCCTCTAAAGCAATCTTACCAAGAAAACCTCATGATAGGTTCACATTAGGGTCACCATAAGTCGAAAATGACTTGGAGGCACACAACAGCAACAACAACAACCATGAAACAAAATTTGAGTACATTGAACCACAAGAAAGAAAAGATGTCACAATCTCAGCCACCCATGTGGACAGTTTTGGATTTTAGAGCATTTTGAATTTTGGAATTCCATATAAGGGAGACTCAACCTGTATTCTTATTCTTGTTTTTTCTTTCAAGGAGCTGAAGGTGTGATATGTTTGTTCTAGAATGGAATGCACAGAAAGAGCTCCAACTCAGCCAGATACCTAGATGTGATAGAATCATTTAATTCCCTATGCTAGCAAATACTGCAACCTTGGCTATAGCCACACTGCAGAAATAAATCAGTTTGACACCACTTTAACTATCATGGCTCCATCCTGTCGAATCTTGGGAGTTGTAGTTTGGTGAAATATTCAGCTTGGTCCATCAGCGAAGCCTGGTGCCTCATCAAACTACAAATGCCAAGATTCCACAGATGGAGCCCTGGCCTTTAAAGTGAAGTCACACTGGTTTATTTTTGCAGTGTGGATACACTCCTTGTTCCTTTTAGATTTCAAAACACTTGATCCACTCTTCCACATACAGTAGCCATAATTATGTAACGGCAGGTACTGCAACCACAAGGGAAGGAAAGTCTTGGAGAAATAGGGTGCTTGGAGCTGGCAGGATTTGTTTGCGTTTTTCTCTCACCATTACAGGACCCTAGAAAAGGTACAGCTGCTAGTGTGCCAACAGAATTCTTGCCAACATTTGGGTGCTCCCTTGGAAGGTAAATGGAAGTTCAGAAAATAGGCACCTAATTTAGTTAGAGGAACAGAAAGCCCATAGTAATCCAGGACATTTTAAAATTATGAAATAGTAAAATAATATGGTTGAGCTTTCGGCTACTCTCTAAGTAAGCTTGGCTTTGGGATAAATCTGTTTTTGAACCTGGAAAAGTAATGCACTGGCCTTCACAGTAGTGTTCATTGAAGATCCCCCACCCCCCACCCCCCATTTCAGAGCTACAATGGGAGGTTTAATTTTTTATGTTGTTATGGCTCTATAAGATTTGGAAGCTTGTGATCCAGAATCCATTTAACAATAGTGACATAGTCAGGTATTATAATGAGGAACCTTCTGCTCTTTATAGGGAAAAAGTGAAATACGTACATAGTACTGTGTTGACAGACATTCTAGCATAGTTAGTGTATGATAAGCTCTAGGCTGGTACCAGTAAATTAAACTGACTGCTATCCAAAAACAATACAAAAACAAAAAGATTGGCCTGCAGTCCTTTGTCCCAGTGATCATTTAACATTTCCTGGCAAGGGACAAATCAGATACAAGTTTCCCTTGAAGTTGATCCAGTTTTGTTGTGGTGGACAGTTCTTTGAAGAGGCTGGCCTGTGATCTGTGCTAGCTGCAAATCTTCCATTCCTTTTGTACTGGTGTCATTTTCTAACCTTTGTCCATAATTTAGCCCATTTTCCATTTCGATGTACATGTACTGAAAATCTAGAAGTACATTTGCTTAAGCTACTGCAAAGAATGATAGGAGTTTCCACTGTACTGCAAATTAAGTTCTGGAATGTTTGGGCCAAGGTGGTATAGACCAGGAGGAACACCACTGAATGTGTTAAGATCAATATTTGAGACAATATGTGGTCCTCAGTGTGATCTTTATGTATTATGAAAATCTGTTCAAGATACATTGAATCAATGGAACTTACAGACATAATGACTTAACAGGTTCCATTTCCCCAAAGTGTGTATTCTAGTTGCAACTAACTATTGGATTTGTTTTTTGCTCTGGGCTTGGAACACTGCTGTAAAGGTTCCAAGGGCCCAAAATAGTTTGTTACCATTTTAATTATAGATACTGAGAAGTAAATGTTTACATTCCATTTCCTATAAGCAATTACTTAAGTTACTTTTAAAATCAAACTGAAAGCTTAAGCCACTGGTCAACAAAATACACACTCTTCTGATCGCCGCCTTGAGTCACTATATTGGGAGAAAGGCAAGATATAACAAAATAAAATCATCATCATCATCTCATTGTCACTTCAGCACCATCGACAGAGCATGAGGCTGAAGCAGAAGGCCCAGCCCAAGGTATTTTTCCTTATGCATTTAGGGTGCATCTGCACTGCAGAAATAATACAGTTTGACACCACTTTAAATGGCATGGGTCAAGGCTATGGAATTCTGGGATTTGTAGTTTTGTGAGCTATTTAGCCTTCTCTGACAGAAGGTTCTAGTGCAATGATAAACTACAAATCCAAATATGGCAATTAAATGGGTGTCACACTGTATTATTTCTGCAGTGCAGATGCACCTTTAATGAGACAACACCCTGAAAACTGCACATACATATAATTAAATAGTTACATTGCCAAAAAAATGATGTTCAGTTTGTTAAGTGATGTTCATAATATAATGTGGGTTATACTTTAGTTACTGGGAAATGCAAGTGTGGGGTGAAGCAGAAAGGCCAAATGGTTATGATTGCTAAAGTCATGATCGCTCTGGGACTGCAGTGATTGGATGCCATGGTGCCAAAATAGGCTGCTCCTGTGGTCCCAAATGGGCTGCCGGCAGGAGCAGCTTTTTGCCACTCCTTTTCGGCCTGGCTTTGACCCATGTTAGCCAGTCCTAGAACAGCATCTGGGCAGTTTGGGGGTGTGCATTATTTGAATGCCATGCCCCCAAAGTTCCTGGAAGGCACTTTATGTGGCCCATCCACTTTGGGCCTAAGTAATTGAAATGCCTGTTTTTTGCTTGTTGTTGTTGTTGTTGTTGTTGTGTGCCTTCCAGTCATTCCCTACTTACAGTGACTCTAAGGCAAGCCTATCATGGGGTTTTGAGTTGTTCAGAGGAGGATTGCCATTGCCTTCTCCTGAGGCTGAGAGAGTGTGACATGCCCAAGGTGGTAATGAGCAGTGGGTTTCATGGCCAAGCTGGGAATTGAACCCTGATCTCCAGAATTGTAGTCCAAGACTCAAACTACTGCACCATGCATCTTTTCATATTCTTTTAATATATAGACAAACTCCCTCTGAACATATCTTGCATGGAAACTCCTATGATTGGGATCACAATAAGTTGGAAAGGACTTGAAGGCATCCAGCAGCAACAACAAATAGTTATAATGTCCATTTTTCAAAGTGCTTTGTTATTTAAGACTTCATCTTTGTATACCATTTGCTTGGATTTTACTTAAATACAATTGTCCCTCCACATTTGCTGGCATTAGGGGCACAGGAACCCTGTGAATGTAGGAAAACTGCAAATAACAAAAACATTGTTTTTACCTGAGAGAACACCTCTCTTGGTCCTCCAGTGCAATTCTGCGGTCAACATCTGCCAGACATTGACCATAGAATTCTGCTGGAGGAGCTACAAATGCCTAGTGGAGTATTCTCCCTTGGAATCTCTAGGTCCTTCAGTGTGACTTTTGGTTAAAGTTGTCCATAGAATTGCACTGGAGGTCCTAGATATTCCTAGAGAGAACATATAAATAAAATCCATGAATAATCAAATCCACAAAAGTCAAAGTTGTAAATGTGGAGGGACAAGTGTACAAATTCAAGAAGGCTTTGAAAACCTATCTCTTCCAGTTAGCATATCCTCCCGATTCTCTTTAGAGAAAGTATTCCCCAACTAGATTAAGACGACTACCCATAACTGATATCCCAACTATTTTTATCTGCACTGTTTTTAAAAATTGAATTGTTTATAACTGTTTTTAATCTGTTTTTAATATTGCATTTGACATGTTGTCACCGCTTTGATCTGGAGGAAAAGCGGTGGTACATAAATAAAGCATATTATTATTATTATTATTATTATATTATTATTATTATTATATGTTTAACTTTACCGAGGGAGTCTGTTTGCTTATCTGTTACTATAGCCTTATACTTTCTCTGCATGGCAGATTTGCAGATACAGGTATTCTTGCTTTGCAATCATGTGTGGTCAGTCTTGACATATCTGGACAAGGATAAGAATTTAAAATAGGTTTCCATGGCCAGGCATGCTTAACAAATTATGATTCGGGTTTGTATGCAGATTGCCGTAATGACTGTGGTTGAAATTCAGCCCTCAGGCTTGAATCAAAGAACCAATATGAGCAAAAGGCTTGAGACCTGGATCAACTGGAAATGAGGCAGTTAGTAACATTCACTAGAGCTGGCAGATTGGAGCTGCCCAGGGACAAAAATAGAGACAGACCATTTTGATGTCACGGAGTACTGTGGCGATTTTTTAATTTTAACTTTATTATCCTACCTTTTCTCTAGGGGTGTGAAGGCAGTTATGGTTCTTTCTCCCCACAATAATCTGTTATATGAGGAAACTGTCTGCTTCTGAGAGTCTTATGAGAATAAAATGAGGAGAGGACTTTGAGCTCCTTGGGAGAAAGTGATGTGTAAATGCAAACTTCAAGGATTACCTTGGTGCAAGGAAAATTTAGGGTTTCGTGCCCAAATAGAATCTTTTTCAAGATCTAATGTATGAAATAATTACGGCAGAAACTTTAAGAATTTTAGTGATAACCTCATGAACTGTGAGGCAGTGGTAGTGTGATGTGTTTTTGTTAAATACTTTATTTCTTTGGAGGGAAACATACAATGAGGGAGCCTTTCTTGAACTCCTCACAGTTCTTTAGCATCTGTGATGAGAAGAAAACAGGATGGAATAGCCGGATGTACTTACACTGACAGGTGCAGTACAAAAACACTCCTTGTGCCACCAAAACATATTGTAGGTGGTTTGTTTTCATTGCTGAACTACAGTCCTTCATTCATAAACCATATGGTGTTGTCTTGAAATGGTTCTATATTTTGCTATGTAGGGAGGAGCTGCTTCCTTGGGTAAGAGGGGGTAACAGCCGGTGAATTGACAACTTCTAAAATGGAACATTCATTAATTTTTAAATGTGTATGTGTTTCATAATTTAGTTCTATCTAGCCTTTAAAACCACTGTTCCCTTGGCATAGAGAAGGAGATGCACTGACTGCAATGGTAATGAACTTCAAATGTATTCATTTTTTGCCCACTTTTTGAAGGATAGTTCAGCTAAATTACTTTACATAACATGGCTTGATATTCTAAGAAAGGAAGGAAGAGGGAAATTAACCTATTGCAACCCCGATAATTTAACTGCCTTTCTTAAAGGCGTCGTAAGAGGGTTTTTTAAACAGATGAGATTAGAGTTGCTCTTTTTTTTGAGAGAGAGGAATTCTCTGTCTGCTAATAAAATTATAGCACCAAATTGCCAGGGTAACAGTGAAACCTCATAGTAAACTGGGATCTCAGCACTGCCCTTTTATGACAGTGCCCATTAAATTCCATCTATGTGTGCACAGGCAACATCCAACAACATCTTGATGGGCATAGTCGGCCTCAGAGGTGTGCGGACTGCAACTCACAACAGCCCTAGCTAACACCAGAAGACCACACTCATTCCACCCCAGTAATAGATAGTGGACTTGATCCAAGCCAAGTGAGAATTTTTAAATTCCAGTTGATGTCAGTAAGAAAAAGCACTTTTCTAATGCTGTACCATTAAAATCAACCTCAGATAGGGAACCTGGTGGTGCATTGGTTAAATGCATGAACTGCAGCCATCCAGGCCACCACAAGGTTGTGAGTTTGAGTACCCAGCTTGGGGGCAAATAGTTTACATATTGTAAACGCTTAGGGAGTGCTTATATGCACTTAGTGATACAGAATGTACTTGCTATTGCTATAATATTGACTGCAATAGAATGGGATTTATGGACTGTGATCCAGTTCTTCTGAATGCGATCAAAGATGTCCCAGTTGGTGAGGGAAGTATAAGAGTGCAAGGCAGTGCATCCCTTCCCTGAGATTTCAGTGCCCAAACCTGAGACAGGGGATGGGCTCTTGGGATGTGAAAGAACAGGCATTGGGGAGTGGCAAGGGAGCAGATGCTTTTGGTGAGTATGGAGAATCTGCCTAGTAGGTCCAGAACCTGCTACACCTGGTAAACCATACTGTACGCTGGCAACTGTGAAGGGAGAAGAAAACATTTCCTGCTGCAGTGCCCCTGTGCTGTACTGAGGAGTTCTAAACTTGGGGAGTATCGTGGGTAAGTTGGGATCAGGAACAAGGGGCAGGGACAGGGATCTTGGCAGCATCAAGGTCGGAGCAAAAAGCTCATGTGAAGCTGAGGCCCCTGATAAGTGCCAATCAGTGTTCCAGGAGATTACCTCACTGCGTTCTGGACGTTCTCGAACGTGATGGAACGAAAGACATTTAAAAATACACACCGTCTGTGTTCCAATCAGGTTCTCAGAACGTTCTAAATGTGTTCTACATGTGTTCCAGGAGGAGACAGATTGAATGTGTTCCAGCGAGCTGTAACGTGATGAGAACGTTCCAACAGAGGTCTGTGTGGGATTCTTATCCGTTTCACATCCGTTCTCTCATTCCTCCGTCCTCTTGATTGGGGAAGAATGACAGGCAGGGAGGCAGGCAGGCGAGCGACTGCAGTGAGGGAAGGTGTGTGGGGGGGGGGAGAGAAGGAGGGAGGAAGGGAGGAAGTTGGGACAAGGGAGCGAGAGGAAAGGAGGAAAGAGAGAGAAGAGAGGGGAAACAGGGGGCCAGGGCAGAGAGCAAGGGGAGGGTCTGGCTGCTTCTGCCGGGGGGGGGCCTCTGGTGTGTCATGTCCAGTGGGGCGCCTGTGCTGGCAGCTGCAAGAGGCAGTGATGGCAGGGATGCCCAGGACCTTCTCCTCCTTCCTCCCGGAAGGAACCCACAAAAGCTCCTCTGTTTGGAGCACCACACAAAAGCAAGCAAACAACCCCCAGAATTCCATAGCAAAGAGCCAGACAAGATTTAAAGGGGGAGGAAGCTCACAGGCCCCACCTGGAATATTGTGTCCAGTTTGGGCACCACAATTCAAAAGGACATTGAGAAACTGGAGCGTGTCCAAAGGAGGGCGACTAAATGGTGAAAGGTCTGGAAACCTGCCCTATGTGTGAACGACTTAGGGAGCTGGGGATGTTTTAGCCTGGAGAAGAAAGTAAGAGGTGATATGATAGCCTGTTTAAATATTTGAAGGGATGTCATATTGAGAGGGAGAAGCTTGTTTTCTGCTGCTCCAGAGATTAGGACCCAGAGCAATGGATGCAAGCTACAGGAAAAGAGATTCCAGCTCAACATTAGGAGGAACTTCCTGACAGTAAGGGCTGTCGACAGTGAAAACAAATCCCCCGGAGGTAGTGGAGTCCTTCCTTGGAAGTCTTCAAACAGAGGCTGGATGGCCATCTGTCGGGGATGCTTTGATTGTGATTCCTGCATGGCGGGGTTGGACTGGATGGCCCTGTGGTCTCTTCCAACTCTATGTTCTTGATTCTATGAAGGCACACATTACATGCGCACACACACAGGAGGCAAAAGGGTGACAAGCTGCCAAAAGGGGAATTGGGATGACAGCAGAGGACTTTTCTTTTCTAACCGGTTAAAGAGCTGCTATGACTGCCCAGCTCTGCCCTTGGCCCAGTCCCCTCCCTGGCAACTTGCTTTCCTTCCGCTTGAAGAGAACCTGCATGGAGCTCCTCCTTCTTTCCCTCCCTTCCCTCCTCCTTCTTATCCCCCCCCTCTCTCTCACACACACACACCTCCCTCACTGCAGTCGCTTGCCTGCCTGCCCCCTGCCTGTCATTCTTTCCGCCAATCAGGAGACGGAGGAATGAGAGATGGGATTTCTCGGCCTTGGTGGAATATGTTCTGGGAACGGTTTCAAGAAAAAGGAAGCGCTGTGCGGTAAAATGCTTCTCATCACGTTCTATACGTTCTAGTTTGCTAATGCGGTATATCCATTCCAGGAATGTTCTCATCACGTTATGACACGGAACGTTCTCAGAACGCAGTGCTGGTAATTTCCCCAGTCTATAGTCCTTTGCATTTGCTTAGTAGGTTCATATATTTTCTTTCTCTTCCGATTATACTTTAAAATTTTTTAACAATATAATATTTCATTTTTTTTCCCATTGCCTTCATGCAGTGGTGTGATTAGCGGGTTGTGTGGAGGATGTGACCCACACCTGATGACACCCAGAAAGGGGTGACACCCAGTGGGGCCTTCTCTTGATGCTTCCGCATTACTGTGGTGATGGAGGCCTCCTCATGGCCTTTGCGGCTCTGGTGAAGGAGGGGACGGTGCAACCTTTTGGCTACAGCCCCGCCCCCCCCCGCCCCCGCGCCAGGGCTGGGTACACCACTGCTTCATGGCAGTTACATATTTAGTGCTTTACTTCAGTATTCTGCCAACAAAGGAGCTTGTAGCTCACAAAGGAAGAAGGAACTTGGATCTCAAGAGGAGCATCTCTTTGTGCTTACTAACAAAACATAAAATTTTATTTCCTGGATCATAGAATCATAGAAGTAGTAGAGTTGGAGAGACCACAGGGGCCACAGTCCAACCCCCTGCCTGCAGGAAATCCAAATAAAAGCATCCCCGACAAATGGCCATCCAGCCTCTGCTTAAAGACCTCCAGGAAGGAGACTCCACTACACCTCCGAAGGAGTTTTTCCCCTGTCAAACAGCCCTTACTGTCAGGAAGTCCACCTATGTTGAGCTGGATCTCTTTTCCTGCAGCTTGCGTCCATGCTCCGGGTCCTAGTCTCTGGAGCAGCAGAAAACAAGCTTGCTCCATCCTCATATGACATCCCTCAAATATTTAAACAGGGCTATCATATCACCTCTTAACTCTCTTTTCTCCAAGCTAACATCCCCAGCTCCCAAATTGTTCCCTCATAGGGAATGGTTCCAGACCCTTCACCATTTAGTCCCCCTCCTTTGTACAAGTCTCCGTTTCTCACATGTCCTTTTTGAATTGTGGTGCCCAGATGGACACAATATTCCAGGTGGGGCCCTGACCAGAGCAGAATACAGTGGCACTATTATTTCTCTTGATCTAGACACTATACTTTTATTGATGCAGCCTAAAATTGCACTGGCCTTTTTAGCTGCTGCATCGCACTGTTCACTCATGTTCAACTTGTGGTCTACTTGGACTCCTAGATCTCTTTCACATGTAGTCTCATTCAGCCAGGTGTCCCCCATCCTATATCTGTGCATTTTATTTTCTGCCCTAAGTGCAGTACCTTACATTTCTCCATGTTGAATTTCATTTTGTTAGCTTTGGCCCAGCTTTCTAGTCTATTCAGGTCATTTTGAATTTTGATCCTGTCCTCTGGGGTATTAGCTATTCCTCCTAATTTAGTGTCATCTGCAAATTTGCTCCCAATTCTGTCATCCAGGTCATTGATAAGGAGTAACCACATGGCCAGAAGAAGGAAGGGCCTGCCTGCCTCCACACCACCTGAACTGGGAACAGCTACAGCTTGACAAAATGCAGGCTTATGACTAACAGTGTCATCATTTTATTCTCCTGTATGATTTTTAAACACCTTTGCCTGATGAAGAAGCCAGTGGAGCTTCAAAAACTTGCAACATGTCTTTTGTGCATTTTGGCTGACCCAATAAAGGTATTGTTTTGGGTTTGGGATGTTGTACTTTGCTTTAATTGTTATTGTTGTTGCTGCTGCAGATGCTGTTATTATTATTCACTGTATTCTATGTTTTTAATGTTAGGAATTTTGGGACTTGTTTGTATGTTTTTAATCCATACAAATGCCCAAAATTCACAATGACCCATCAGCCAGCCTTGAGCCCCCCCCCCCCCCCCCCACCCCCAGCCACCTTAAAAACTGATTGGAGGTCCTCTTAGAAAAGGACCTGAGCAGCATCTGTGTGAACTGCTTTAGATACTGTCCAATGTGAGCCTTTCAGTTCAAGGAAGAGAAGGATTTTATTTTTTGCTTGCCGTGTGAAAGAATCTTGAAATAAATATGCACTTCCCTAGCACTAGAATTAATGCCCAAGGGATAAGCAGAGTCCAAGAGTTAATGTGAGGTTTTATGGTTTAATGTGTTTAGAGCTTTGCTACTGCAGTAGCAGGAGAAGATCTTTCTGTTGATGGAGGATTATTATCTTGACTGTGTGTAAATATTATTTAGCTTGTATTTATAATTTGTCTTACCACCTGATTGGACATCTTGTATTTCCATATGTAAATATATGCTTAGCGTATTGAAAAGTGCAGCTTATGGTGCTAATTATGAAACTATATATGTATACTAAGAAACCAGTTTCTTCTATCTTTGTCACCCTTCTTCCCTTTGTTTCAATCATTTGTGGGTCATTTTCCACCAGTGTTGTTGAGACATGAACTGAAAGCAGTGTGTATTTAGGACACCCATTTGGAATAGCTCCATAGAAGAATTTGTATAGGCACTTACAGTTTATTTGTGCTTTACCCTTTCTCGTTGGTGTGGGGAAAGTTTAAGGTGTACAAAAATGTTCTGATCACAGGCACCATATTTGATTATGAAATAAATAGTCACAAACTTAGGTGCAATGCATCTAACAATGTGATGAGTGTGAAAGGGATCTAGGTTTGATTCTAGGCTGCATCAGTGGAATTACAGTTTTTAGATTAAGGTAAGTAATAGTACCACTCTATTCTGCTTTGGTCAGACCTCACCTGGAATACTGCCTCCAGTTCAGGGCACCACAGTTCAAAAAGGATGTTAACAAGCTGGAGCATATGCAGAGGAGGGCAACTAAAATGGTGAAAGGTCTGGAAACCATGCCCTATGAGGGGCAGCTTAAGCAGCTGGGTATGTTTAGCTTGATATGATAGCCCTATTTAAATATTTGAAGGGATGTCATATTGAGGAGGGAGCAAGCTTGTTTTCTGCTGCTCCAGAGACAAGGACCCGGAGCAATGGATGCAAGCTGCAGGAAAAGAGATTCCACCTCAACATTAGGAGGAATTTCCTGACAGTAAGGGCTGTTCAACAGTGGAACACACTTCCTAGGAGTGTAGTGGAGTCTCCCTCCTTGGAGGTCTTCAAACAGAGGCTGGATGGCCATCTGTCGGGGATGGTTTGATCTGGATTTCCTGCATGGCAGGGGGTTGGACTGGATGGCCCTTGCGGTCTCTTCCAAGTCTATGATTCTATGGAGAGTAGGTTAAGAGGTGATATGAGAGACCTGTTTAAATATTTGAAAGAATGTCATACTGAAGATGAAGCAAGCTTGTTTCCTGCTGCTCCAGAGAATAGGACCTAGAGCAGGAAAAGAGATTCCACCTCAACATTAGGGAGAACTTCCTGACAGTAAGAGCTGTTTGACAGAGGAATATGCTGCCTCAGAGTGATGGAGTTTCCATCTTTGGAGGTTTTTTATCAGAAGCTGGATGGCCATCTGTTAAGGATGCTTTGATTGTGAGTTCCTGCATGATAGGAGATGGACTTGATGGCCCTTGAGGTCTCTTACAACTCTATGAGTACAAAAAGCTAGATCATGGCGGGTGAAACCTATTTGGCTTTCTTGTATTCACTAATTTATGGAAGCTCTGTTGAAGTTCAGACAAATTCAGTCCATTAGTTAGGACACATCATTTCTCATACCTTGGACTGTGTCTTGTCTATATTCTCCTCTGAAATAGTTTGCAGGGTGTCTAGAAATTTTGAGAATTTTGTATGTGAGCAAACAAGATGGAATTTGGATGAAATCATATTTCCAATAATAAGAGGTGCCGGTACTAATTTAGTTTTGCTGAGGTAAACTAATAATGTGTGACTAAAAATATTATATACATCTAAGAACTCCATTGCATATTAATATGTGAATTAGCCCCGAGTTACTAAATAAATGGGCAGCCTAGACAGTGCCATTTCTAGCTAGTCAGCTGTATGAGACTGTAAATGTAAAGCAGTGTCACATGCCTGAAATGTGTGGCATATTTCATATCCATGGAGCAAAGTGGAATGAGAAAGATATACTCACTGTGAAACAATCGTTTTTAAAATACATTTGCTTGTGATTTAGAATGAGCAGATGGCAGCTTGAAATTGAAATCTATTTTTGTTATAGTATTGCTTGCTTCTTCTCTGAGGTGCAGATCAGATTATTATACTATAGTTGTTAGCCTACGGATTTTGAAACCTTCACTAAGGGCATTCCATAAGCTTCTGAAGGTCTGCAAACATTAGATCCATCAAAGGGTCCATTTAGTTGTGTAAATCTTTGCCTTTATTCAAGAACCTCCAAGGAATATTTTAATGACAAACCTAACCATACAATGTTAGCGGGGTGGATAGAGTGTTGACTTGGGGCCCACATTCAAGCCAACCCTGAGCTCTATGGACTAGACATTTCCCCCTAACCTGGCCTACCTTACATGGTTGTTCTGAGGGTCACATGGCAAGGAGGAGAGTATCATACACTACCTTCAGTTCATTGAATGAAAGGTTGGGTATAAACTTATGTTTCAACAATGGTGTATTTTAAATTCTCTCTCTCTCTCTCTCTCTCTCACACACACACACACACACGTGTGTGTGTGTGTGTGTGTGTGTGTGTGTGTGTGCGCCTTCCCCTAACAAAAACAGTGCCCACCTTCTGGACAAGTTCACATATTTATGGCAGTAATCTCCCTTTTCCAATGCTAGAATTCCATTTTTGTTGGCCAGATAGCCACTTTATTGCTCCACATAAGAAGCTACATTAAGCTTTTTTTAAAAAAAAGCAGATAGGTGCTGCTGCTAAATTAAAAAGAATAAGTCCTGTACAGTTGATACAATTCACTATATATTGGTTTTATGGAAATTTTATGTGTATTGTTTTATTATTTTGGTTTTTGCAATGGCCATTGACCAAAAGCAATAACGATTTATTGAAGTCTATATCAGTA
>NC_056524.1:87206540-87247304 GCF_019175285.1 Sceloporus undulatus | reverse complement strand
TTTTCTAGTGTGGGCTCCCTATTTAAATGCCCTAGGAATTTGATTGAAAAACAGTTTAAAGCTTTGATAACTGTCCATTTCTTAGATAGCTATGAAAAGATGTACTGCTTTATTCTTTATAGAAATTATCATTTACATGATTTTTTTCCGTTTTGCACTGTGGCTCATACCAGGCGGTGTCAAGAGTAAGATAGTCCTGTTGCTCTATTCTCATTACACTATTGAAGAGAACGGTAAAGATTCAAAGATTATGGAATCTAGGGTCTTTTACACATACCGTATTTTCCGGCGTATAAGATGACATTTTGACCCAATAAAATTGGGTCAAAAGTCAGGGGTCGTCTTGTACGCCAGGTTAAGCCCGGCAGCCATGCGGCCGGGCACGCATGCTCTTGTGGCCGCCGGCTTCTCAGGCCTCCAGAGGCCTGGGAAGCTGGCAGCCTCGCACTGGGCTCCTTAGAAGCCGGCGCGCGCGCTCTGGGGCCGCCAGCTTCTCAGGCCTCCGGAGGCCTGGGAAAGCGGCAGCCTCATGCCAGTTTCTAAGGGGTCTTCAAGGCCCCTTAGAAGCTGGTGCACGCGCTCTGGGGCCGCTGGCCTCTCAAGCCTCCGGAGGCCCAAGAAGCCAGCAGCCCTGAGAGCACGCGCACACGGGCTTCAAGGGGCCGGCTGCTGCGCTACTCAGGAGGAGGGTAGCCTTATATGGTGAGTATATGCTAAACTCTATATTTTCATTTAAAAAGTTGGGGGTTGTCTTATATGCCTGGTCGTCTTATATGCCGGAAAATATGGTACCTTCCAACTGCCCTGGTTTGGCAAAGGCAGTCCTCTGTCATTCCACTTTTTCAGCTGCTTTTAAAACATCCCAGTTTCTCTCTCCTTCTCGTACTTTCCCTCTTCACTCTCAATTTAATTCACTTGAGCTTTTTCCAGAAGAGGACAGAAAAATGGGGACATTTTAAAATCAGTTGAAAAAGTGGCTGATGCGAGGGTGAGAAGAGAGGTGGGGCAGAGTGTTGTCTTTCTCAGTAAGCTCAGACAAACCAAACATCTGCAGCCGCTCCTAGCATGTGTGCTCTTTCTTATTAGAGTAATAATTCTTGACCACACCCTGATGCTGTTGGCCCTATATGTCTCAGTTTCCATTTGTAAAATGTTGGGGTCTGTGATTCCAAATGGTTTTGGCCCATTGTCCAGCATTTAGGACTATGGGAACTGTAGGCAAAAATTATACAGTACTTCTCCTAATGAAACAATAATGGGTAGGGGTGGGGGGTGAGTTGGACTTTTAGAAAATACCACATTGTAAGGAAACATAAATAGGTACACATAAATACAAGTATTGCAATTCAAACTGAATTACTGCATATACTCGTGTATAAGGCTAGATGTTTTAGTCAAAAAATCAGTAAAAAAACAACAACACCTGGGTTGACTTATCCACAGGTCATTGTAAGTACTATACCTTAACTCTTATGAAAAAAAGGAACCACCATCTTCTCTGAGTGCACCTTTGAAGCAAAGCAACAAAGAGCTGGTGTCACCACCATTTCCCTACCCAGGCATTCAATAAATCCAGATGCAATCCCACCTCAGAGAGAGTAGAAAAGATTGATGCCTTTTTAAGGTTCTCCTAGAATGGATCAAGCTCTCATTTTTTCCCAGTCTACTCAGAGAAGGAGCAGTTCCTTTTCTGATAAGAGTTAATACTGTACCTTAACTTTAATCAAAAAGGAAGCAACCTCCTTCTCTGGATAGATTGGTAGAAGGCCTTTTTGAATGTCTGGGTGAGAAAATGAGAGCAAACTCTAAGTTTTTCCCCTTGACTTATGCACAGGTCTTATCAAAAGCTATAATTTTGGCCTCAATATACTGCACACAAGGTTGATGTATATATAGTAATACTTCCCTTCACTAAATTTCAAGCCAAATCATTAGGTATGATAAAATCTAGAAGACAGAAAAATGAAAGATTTCACCCAAAAAGAGATTTTTCCTAGAGTCTTGGGTAGGTTCATTGGTTTTGCAGGAGTTAACAAAAAATGTTTCTAGTTCAAGCACCAACTCCAAGCACTAAGGATCTTTTTTTAACACACAAGGAGGCTTTTGATCTTGGAAATAATTACTTTTTCTCTGTTGAAAAGGTACACTTGAAAACAAAGCCTTGGTCTAATATATTCTTAACCAAGCATTCAAGAAGATGAAGATAGAGTCAGTCAAGCTACCAGGGAGGAGGGTTTGTGGTGTAAAATAAAGCATCAAAAGACAAGCAGATGTGTTAAAAGAATTCGTACAATGTTTCTCATGGGCCTCTGTGTCTCAGTTTCTGTTAGTATCTTTTCTTATGCTACTAAAAATACAAATTTTACTGTAACAGATTAGGATCACATGTCACTCACAGGAGTGCAAAAAGACAGTATGGTGCCATGGAATTCTGCAGATATCTCTGGAGCATAAGGATGGCCTGGCAGTCATCTAGCCATCTGTCAGTATAGAAGAATAAATAAAAAATCTTATCAAGATCTAAACCTAAACTACACTAATATAACAGTCAGTCACAGAGTGAGGAAGACATAGGCTGTTACTAGAGGAGATACAGATCTTGTGTTGGTCACTTCCATTCTGTCTTGGATGAGCACAAATAATGGATGTGACAAATCCAGCCATTGCTTTACTGCTTGTGAAACCGGCAGTAGGTAGTTCCAGTCTCTTAAATTTAATCTGCACTGCAGAAATAATGCAATTTGACACCACTTTAATGGCCATGGCTCAGTGCTGTGGAAACCTGGGATTTGTAGTATGTTGTGGTACCAGCGCGCTCTGACAGAGAAGGCTAAATATATCACAGAACTACAAATCGCAGAATTCCATCGCATTGAGCCATAGCAGGTAAAGTGGTGTCAAACTGCATTATTTCTGTAGTCCAGATTAGACCTTAACCTAAGTGTGGACAGAAAGTAGATCAGGAGGAATCTACAAATGAATCACTTGGTGTTTTAAAGTAGGTTGGTAAGGGTGTTTGTCTCCCAATTTGTAACAACTGTGGGAAGAACTACATGCTGCTGAAATGACAAAGATTTAGGGGGGAAAGACCAACTTGAGCATATGTGTGAAAAAGCATTATGAACTCTCATTACTTCTGGCTTAAAACAAATCATGAGATTCAAGAATGTTTTCAGAGGCACTTTTTAAATTTAATTCTAAGAGGTATCTTCAATATTTGTTTATTTATTAATTTCATTTATATTCTGCCTTTCCCCCAACATGACATCCAAAGTGAAGTACATTGTTTTAAAAGCACAGTTCAGTTAAAATACACTGTTACATCAGTTTGGCACTATTTTAATTCCCACAGCTGCATGCTAGGGGATACTGAGCTTTGTACTTTGGTGAAGTACTTAGAATTTTGTGCTGGAAAGCCCTAGTTCACTCCTCTGAACTACTCTGTCACAGAGTGTTCCTAGCAATAGGTAGGACTGTCAGCATGTTCAGCCAAATAAACCAACATTTTCTTGCTCAGTGTGGGAAAATTAGAGATGGGGTGGAGAGGCATATTTGTTGTAGCTCAAACACTACAAGGACACAAAAGTTATAACAAATCTGTTAGTGTGCCTTGGGGTGCATCTGCACTGCAGAAAGAATCCAGTTTGGCACTGCTTTAACTTCCTTGGCTCCATCCTGTGGAATTCTGGGTATTGTAGTTTATTGTGGCGCCAGAGTTCTGTGAGAGAAGGCTAAATGTCTCACAAAACTACAGTTCCCAGAATTCCATAGCATTGAGCCAGCACAGTTAAAGTGGTGTCAGACTGGATTATTTCTGCAGTGCAGATGCAGCCTCAGATAATACACCCAGTTTCTCTTGGGGAGAATCCCAAAATATAACAAATATTGCAAAATGTCAAAGTATCAAGTGCATAAGCAGGCACATATAAGCAGAAGCTTCACTTTAAATAATAAGGTAACAGTAGAGCTCCTCAAACTTGCTTAGCCCTTGTATTTGCTAGTGGTGATTGCTAGAAGATGGCTCTATAAGAAGGAAATCTGTGGAAGAGAAATAAGTATCCCACGGCTAGCCATGCTGACCTTGTTCCATGTTAAGGTATGCTTTTAAAAAGGAAACTGCAATATAATGGGTTTTTTTTTTAAAGGAAATTAGTGACCGAGAGTATCCATGTAATGACCACTCTAGTGAACTTTCAGCTCTGACAGTTTTTCTTGTTGCAGTTGCCTTCCATGGAAGGTAATTTCTAAATCTGATGCACTTTGAAGAAAGTAACATAGTAGCTCTCTGGTGCCACCTATCGGAAAAAACCAGTTTTGTCACTTGAATCCTTTTCAAAATCCTGGTTGCAATTAGGATTATTTTTCTTCATTAGAACTTTGGCATTTTCTCATGTTACTTCTGAAAAATATGCAGCCATGCCAAGCAAATTCTGGAGAACCATAGTCGGATGCCAGCTCAAGCTACAAAGCTTGATAGAATTAATTAGCTACTTCTGGTTCCTTCTTATAGTGTGTTTTATATATTAACAACACATAGGCATGGCAATGAGTCAGTGTGGTGTAATGGTTTGAGCATTGGACTAAGACTCTGGAGACCAAGGTTTGTATCCCTTGCCTGCCATGGAAAACCACTGTGATCTTGGGCAAGTCACATTCTCAGCCTCATAGAAAGGCAAAGGCAAATTACCTCTGAACAAATTTTGCCAAGAAAACCCCATGGTAGGTTTGCCTTAGGCTCATGATATAACTTGAAGGCACTCAACAACTAGAAGGAATGACAACACCCGAAAATCTGTGGAAACAACATAGTGGAGTTATAGCAAACACATTCATCTTTGGCAAATAATGAAAACTTTGGACTACTCTTCCATTTTTCAGATAAACCTTATGAGATGAGATGCATATTATTTCCGCACTGCTGCAGGTCTTTCAAGTATAGATAGGCATGCTGTCCAAGAATGCAATTTTGCTTTTCAAATATATAATGAGAATGTGTATCAGATTCCTTTCTAGCAGTGGCATCACTAGGGGTTGGTGTCACTTGGAGGGGTAGCTCATGGTGTCATCCCCCCTTCACCTCCTCCTATACCACACCATACAGAATCCTTAGTAATGTTTTTTTCTACTAGTGTTACTCTTAAATTTTAATTCCCATATATCACTGAATAATTGTACCTTTAAATTAAAATGTCACATGCACAGCCTAAATGTATTTACACCTACACAGTTTCTTGTGGTTAAAGTGAAAATTTGGTAAGATTTGATGTTTTTTAATATAAAAAATTAAAACTACCTGGGTCATCACCTTTCTCTTCTCACTGAGCCTCACCCCATCTCTTCAGCTTTTTATAGCAATGCAGGTGAACACCACAACCTGTTTCTGGCCAAAAGCAGATGTTTAGGGAACAGTGGTACCACCCTCCCTTAGGGTTTCACACACACACACACCTCTGCACCCCCCTAGTGAAGCCCTTACTTTCTTGGCCTGTTGCCTTAAATGGGCTTTGCACTATATCCCTGCCAAGAAACAGAGAATAACTTTTCTTTCAAAACATCAGACCAATCGGGTGGGGTGGGGCTGGAAATTGGTTACCTTATTGTAATAAAACTAGTCTTTGGCCACAATCCTGTATAAATTGAAGAGGTACATGTGGAACAGCAACTCAGGGCCCGAACAGACAGGCCAAAATAAAGCTGCTTCAGGTCACTTTGAAGATATGCTGTTTAAATGACACACACATCTTAAGAGACCAGAAGCTGTGCCAAAGCTGTGCTCCAGTCCTTAGGAGTGGAGCATGGCTTCCAGCTTCTTTGGATGCATGCGTCATTTAAACAGCACACTTCCAAAGTGGCCCAAAGCAGCTTTATTTTGGCCCATCTGTTCAGGCCCTCAGTTATCCCTACATCTACAAATGTTTCTTTGAGGTTTTCAAAAAATCCTTTTAAGTGTGGCAGCACAAAGTTTAAGCATTTTTATTTGAGGTTTAGGTATTTTTATTCAAAACATATAATTATCACTTCATTCACGATGTGTGTTTCTTGTGTATCAGCCATTTAGCTTTGCCTTATTTTAAAACCACTGAACAAAAATTACTTTCAAATACAGGGTCTTTACTTAAATGGAAAAAAGTAAAAAGGGTCACATGTAAAATATTAGCAATTTTCTAAGAGTTGTTTTTAAGCAGGCATTATAAGATTTATTTATTTATTTGCCTGAAAAGATTATTTTTAAATGAAGATAAAAATTGAGGCAAGAAGAAAGAGCAAAAAAAGAATTTCTTCTTATTCTTGCAGTGATATTCAATTTAGTGTAGTATGTTTTAGTATAAAGATACATTGGTTTATTAGTCTGTTATGGATACGTTTGCTGGATAGCTAGAATAAAACAGGCTGGAATCTTTTTTACACTCAACTCTCATTGAACAAAATGGGCCATAGATCTGAGAAAACTTGCATAGACTTGCACTCTCAGTATTTCTGACACGGTTGTTACCATTAGCCAAATTTTAAAGTGACTTACAGCCCCTAAAGAATTTCTTTGGAGTTCAAATGTGCTTCAAGCCTACTCTGACCTATGGTGGCTCTATCATATGGTTTCCTTGGCAAGATTTATTCAGGGAATGTTTCCCTTTCTCTTAGGCTGAGAGTATGTGAATTGACCAAGGTCATCAGTGGGTTTCTATGGCTGAGAAGATACTCAGATCCTAATCTCCTATACTTAATCCAACACTCAAACCACCAAACCATGCTAGATCTTTGGAATAGTCTTGTTTAAATATATGTAACAATTAAACTAAAATGTTACCATTGAAAACTCTTCACTTCAGCTGTACCCTAAATAAATTTGATATTGGATATGGTCTACCACTCTGGAGACTAGAGGTCAATTCCCTGCTCAACCATGGTAAGCTACTGGGTGATCTTCGGTGAATTACATGCTCTCAGACCCACAAAGCCTCATTATAGGTTCACCTTAGGGCTGCCACACGTCAGAAATGACTTGAAGACACACAACAACAACCACATCTTGATTTTATATCACCATGTGAAGTACTTACATATTACTTTTCATAAGTGTTGAAAGCACTTTTCATACCTTATCTCATAAATTTGTGAAACAGCACTACAGGATTGCCCAACCAATTCCACACATTTTGCTAAGTGGGAATTAGTAACTTTCTAAAAATGGCCTTTCATGCTCATGACTCAGATGATGTTTTGTCAGTGTCTAGCACTTGATCTTAAGTGTTAGGTTACAAGTACATAGGGTTGCCAGAGTGAAAACCTGAGAGGGCTCCTCTGCCTTGAATAGTTGTGTTGAAGAGGAAATTTCAGCATGTGTTGCATGTTACTTGATTGCCTCACAAGCAACATCTGCTGAAATCCCCTCATTTACACAGTCAGTATCTGGCCTAAATACCCTAAAGGCACCAGATCCTGTTTGATCTTGGATGTTAAGTGGGATCACCCCTAGTTAGTACTTGGATGAGAGACCACCAAAAATGCCTAATGCTGCAGGCTGTATTTCAGAAGAGGGAACTGGCAAAAGCACCTTGGATATCCCTTGTCTAGGAAAAGCTATGAAATTCATGTGGTTGCCATAAATTGACAGGTGACTTGAAGGTACACGCACACACAAAATCAGTAAAAGTGCAACAGTCCTCTTCAGTTATCAGTCTGGCAATTCTAGTGCTTTTCAGTATTTCCTATTGTTGTTATGGCTACTACAATATATGATCTTGCAAAAAGCAAACACAGATTCACAGGAAATACATCTGCATTGTTACTATGCTTAATGTTTTGAGGACTTAGTAAACAGCCTAAGGCAGCCATGTTCAGCCTCTGGCAGAATTTCCTCTTGCACTTGAGCATTGTGACTGTACATTAACCACATTAATTGACTAACCGTAGCATCTCTCCACTGATGCAAACATTCAGTCTGGCTGGGGAGGCAGCTCTAATTTATTGTCCAGCAGTCAGACCAAGTGATACAACATCCAAAGTGTAATTTTATCTAAAGTTTAAGTTCTTAATGTTATTATTTTTAAAATGTGCCTTTATTCCATCTGAGAGAGCCCACTCTCACAGCACCACAGTATACATTCAGTGAGTGTAGTACAGTGATATAACTGGGTATTTAGTTCTACATTGGCATGGAAGACCATTCAAGGAGGAGTACCTGCTCTTTCCAATCCAAGCTCTCTGCTGGGGAAATCTATGGAGGCTCCCATAGGCGAAAAATTTGGTGGAACAAAATTGCCCATCACTGCCTTAAACAGTTTGGGGCCAGATTATTTGAAGGAAAAACTTGGTCCAGATCAGCTTTCCTGTGTTCTACTATCAGCAACAGTGGAAGGCCTACTTGTTGGTCTAATTTTAGAACTGGCTAAATTGACAGGACTGGGGCAGGAACTTCTCTGTTCTTGCCCCCTTCCTTATACAAAGCCCTCCATTGAGGTTCATAGTTGGTTCCTTTCATTACAACACTTCAAATAGTTTTGAAACCCCAGGCTCTTTCATACATTAGAGCAATAGCATTATGCTTCACTGTAATTGTTATGGCACCATCCTGTTGGACTTTGAGATTTGCAGTCTAGGACAAGGTACTTAGAATTCTCAGCCAGAGAGCTCCAGTGCCTCACTAAACTACAAACCCCAACATTCTACAAGATGTTGCCATAGCAATTAAAGTGGGATATAGTGCTATATTTGTATAATGTGACAGGAACCATATCCTCTTTTTGAAGTCTTTTAACTGAAATCTCTAACTATTCATGCTACTTTTATCCTGTGACCCTGGGAAATGTTTAGAACATCATCTGAATTATGTTTTAATATGTTTCTTGATGTGGCTGTGTGTTTTTTATTATGAAATTACATTATTATTTTTTAATTTTTATACTTGCATTTTGTTCACTACTTTGGATTGGCCTGATCCAGAATGATCCAAATATATAAAAAAGTATTATTACTATCAATAGCTTCCAGCACTGCTTAGCCCCAACTCAAATTAAATGCCACATTGATAGTTTTGTAGTGCACAGTTTGGAGGCCTAGCATAAAAGAAAAATCTATTTTTGAAATGTCTCATGAAATACATTACTATATTATTTTTGAAAATGGTCAAAATCTTTATGGTACTCAGTTTCAGTGGTGATACTATACACACGTAAGTGTTAATTGTTAATGTCTTTTCAGGTTTGGAAAACTTGCTTTTTTATGCTGTTTATGTGTGTGGGCAGGCAATGATTTTTATTTTTACTTTCTGAAAAGCTCTGCATAGTAATACTTAGAGTGCTTTTCCTCTCCTTCCAAGCAGTGTGAATGAAGTGAGAGACAAAAAGCTATAAACTGCGAACCACAGTTTCAGGGGGGCTGTCAGGATGGTAAAAGTGTTATTTTCCATATTTGTACTGTTGCATTTAAAAGAAAGTTCTGTTTTTTTTTTTTTGTCCATCACTGCAAAATACCCAAACCTGGAGATTTATGGAAAAGTTATGCAAGAATCATGAAGGGATTCAGGTTTATTGTTCACGAAGTGCTCTGTTTGACATCCCAGAGCCTCAGCTGATATTTCTTGATCTTTAAAATATGAGACTTTAATAAGGGGTCTGTAATAAAAAAAACCACCCTTGGATTGAAAAAGTTGTGTCCTGTAGTCAATGTACCATTAGTATTGGATTGTACTTCCCTGGGCTGAAGTCTCAGAAAGTGTGATGCGTGAGAGGAGACAGGCATAAAATTGATCAAAGTTTGCTAATTTAGATGTGTACCAAGCTGAAAATAATTACTTGCCATTTAACCAGAAAAAAATGTTACATCTCACCATACCTGGCAAGGGCTGTGACCAGACAGCTTATATACCTGTTTAGTTTGCTTTCCAGATGCTAATAATTTGGCTGGAAATCAAAACTCCTTGATCTTCTTTTAAAATCATCATCATCATCATCATTGTCATCTTTAAACAAGGATTGGATAGCCCTTCAAACAGAGGAATGCTTTCTAAGATCCTGTCAAACAGAGGACTATCCTTTGTAAACCAAAACATGGCCATTCTAGATATTTGTCAGTAGATGCACATATTTGAAACTGATAGATATATAGGATTTCATAGTTACTTGAGGGTATAGTCATATCCTCACTTGTGCTGCAGAATTAATGCAGTTTGCCACCACTTTAACTGTCATGGCTCCATTCTATGGAATTTTGGTATTTGTAGTTTGTCATGAAACCAGAGCTTTCTGACAGAGAAGACTCACAAAACTACAGATCCCAGAATTCCATAGCCTTGAGCCATGGCAATTAAATTAGTGTCAAACTACACTGTTTCTGCATGTAGATGCAGGCTTAGATAGGATGAAACCCACTGAACACATGAGGCCCATTTCCATATAGACATGCATTGTGTATGTCTGGAGATTTGACAGAGTCACAAAGCAAAGTTTCTCATGGAATTATTGGTCACAAAAGATCAGAAGAAGTCATCCCCAAGTCAAACTGCATCTTCAGTCAAGAATTTTTATTCCTCAGAAGAAAAGAGTTGGGAGTTGATTTTTCACTTGAAGAAAGAAAGCTTTACTCTTGTACAGTCACAATAGAGTTCCACTAGGAATCTAAGAGGGGGGTGGAGGAGGAAAAGAAGATGAGTAGATACCCTTCCCTAGATTCTTCTTGCATATCTACCTGTGTGTAGAAGGGCTGGGCATGGCATGAGCATGAGATATAATGAATGCCTCAGAGAACGAGAGAGAACGAGAGTGAGAGAGCACATTTGCACTTTTGAAATGAGCTAAGGGAATTGTGAGGACTCCCAGCCTCCCACTTTTTCTGACAACTGATTGCTGTGTGAGAGAGGTTTCTCTCTTTCATGTTTGTTTTCCATACACATACTTTGACTGAAAGCAGTTCTCAGAGAGTGTGAAAGAAAGAGATGGTTTTGTAGATTTCTGCCTTTTTCTAGTATGCTGCCTTAATTCCAGGTCATAGGGAATGTGTTAACAACAGCAGTCTGTACTGGATTTTCCTCATGATATTGTACATCAGGAGTCACCAACATGGGAAAGAAGTGGGAGCAAAAGAAAGGGAAGAGGCACAGAATCATAGAGTTGAAAGAGACCACAAGGGCCATCCATTCCAACCCCCTGCCATGCAGGAAGACACAATCAAAGCATTCCTGATGGATGGCCATCCAGCCTATGTTTAAAAACCTCCAAAGAAGGAGACTCCACTACACTCCATAGTCAAACAGCTGCTACCTTCAGGAAGTTCTTCCTAATACTGAGGTGGAATCTCTTTCCTGGAGTTTGCATCCATTGCTCTGTGCCCTAGTTTCTGGAGCAGCAGAAAACAAGTTTGCTTGGGACATCTCTTCAAATATTTAAACATGCTATAATGTTACTCCTTGAATCTTCTCTTCCCAAGGCTAAACATACTCAGCTCCCTAAATGGTTCCTCTTAAGGCATAGTTTCCAGACCTTTCACCATTTTGTTCATCTCCTCTGGACACACTCCAGCTTGTCAACATCCCTCATGAATTGTAGTGCCCAGAACTGAATCCAATATTCCAGATGAGGTCCTTTAAAAAAGCCAAAGAATAAAAAATGAAAGAAGAAAATCAAATAGCAAGAAGGATTTTCTTAACTGGAGGTTAATATTGTTTGCCTTGTTTGTGGTTTGATGCTCTCTGGCTAAGTATTGCTTTAAAGATTACAGAGTTAAAGTGTCACCTCTTGTTGTTGGGCAGCTAGAAACTGAAAGCTAAGAAGGAGGCAGGCATAATCGGATGGAGTGGGATTAGCTGCTCTGTCTGTTGCAGCACAATGAAGTTAGGATTTCCAGCAGAATAAGGTCAGGAACTAGATGCCCAAGAACCTGTTTGGTGTGTGTGTGTGTGTGTGTGTGTGTGTGTGTGTGTGTGTGTCTTTGTGTGACTACAATTTCTGCAGATAGATTTTTCCCCCTTCTCTCTGCTTGGTCCCTTTTGCTGTTCTGTGCCTTCACGTCATTTCTGAGTTATGGTGACCCTAAAGAAAATCTGTCATGGGGCTTTCCTGGCAAGTTTCTTCAGAGGAGGTTTGGCATTGCCATCTTCTGAGGGTGAGAGAGTGTTACTTGCCCAGGATCACTCAGTGAGTTTCATGACTGAATGTGGATTCAAACCCTATTCTCCAGAGTCATGGTTTAATGCTCAAACCACTACACCACACTGGCTTCCTCTGGTTACTTACATTGCATTAATTTGTTTACCTGGCTCAGGTATATCCTGGCTCAGTAGATATATCATAAGGCCCCACTGATGAACTATAATTCATTTCCCCTCCCCACTCCCACAGGATTCATCTTCCTTTTCTATATGCCCACCTCACACAGCAATCTTGTGGCTGGTGGAGAGCAGGCATGGCTGAGAAGTAACCAGCTCTGTGACTATATCCAGACACATCAATGACAACACAATTTTCTAAAATGTCCAGATGAGTCCTGAGAGATCCCAGATGATGCCATCATGCTTGTGCATCCAGCTGCTGTCAAGAACCAGACATTTCTTAGCTATCTCATGCTCTCCGCAGGCTATACTGGGCAGGAGGAGGCAGCATGGAAAAAAAAAATCAAGGGATTTTGTTCATTAAATGAGGAGGTGGAGAATTCTAACCTCCTTTACAACAGCAACACACATAGGATGTGGAACATAAGATGGACTTAAGCCTGCAGGTGTCATTAAGAGGGTACTAGCCATTTGGGCTTTTTTTCATGGCTTTTCTACAATAGCTCTACACTCCAAATTCCCCCTGGGTTGGCTGCCTGGATTTTATATCACACAGCTCCAAAATCCTGAATCAGGTCCAGGTTGTTTACACAAAGCCTGGACCCAATTTAGGGTTTCCACCCCATATCCCACATTAAAGGTACTTACCTTTTGTTAGGCTTGTCCAGAAATCCCAGAGTGAAATGTGGTGATGATGGGCAGCAACAGATGGCTGCTGGTCCCTCAGTGTCCCTACCAAGTCACTCTGTGAATGCGAGTCGCTCAGAGGTCAGAATGAAGCTGGGCACCTTGTTCTGACCTCAGAGCAACTTGCATTGGCATGGGCAGCACTGGCCTGATCTCAGGGACCATAGCCACCCATTAATTTCAGCAGGTAAGGAGGGCAAATTTTGGGGTGAATACGGAGGCCAGAATATTCTGGGGCAGCTTGGAGTATTCCGGTATGTGTAGACAGGACCTCAGTGGGATATATCTTTCAGGCAATGACTTTACTGACTATTTACATGAACCATCCTTTTGTATACCTGGAGCTCTTTTTCCCATTATGAACATCATACATAAGAGAAGATCCCTGTAGAGCTTAGTATTGCCGAAAGAGAGCCTCCACTGAGCATACACTCATGACTTGGTCAAAATGCAAGACAACTGTGTTTTGAATACTATATCTATAATAGGCTACACGTCAGGGACACTTGGCCTTCCAAACAGTAATGTCTGTTAGCTTTAACACTAGTGGGCCACTCTAGGTTCTAAACCAAATTTGAAAGGAGCTATCCAGGATGCTGAACCTTGGATAGCATTGATTCTCATAGACAACTCATTTAAAGTGTAGACTAAAAGCCATAGTGGTTTCACCATCACACTGCAGTGGAATCCACCATCTGCTGATAGTTTTGGGCTGCAAGTCCAAGAACCCCCTGTGTACAGGATTCTGGGAGCTGCCATGCAGAAATGAATTTTGAGTTCTGCATTTTAACCAGGAGGGAAATGTTTTATTACAGATCTTACTGTGGCTTAATCTAAGTGAGATTACAAAGTTAAGATAATGAGTGGCTGTCTCTGAGCTGTGTATGATAATCACGGCCAAATTTGAGCCAAATTCACTTTTAACCTGAGTTATTTTTTCAGTAACATTTCTATGATCTAGTTTGAGATCAGCATAGCTGAAAAGCCTCTCGATTGTTAGTCAAGAGTATGGATGTTTCCTGTGAATGAAAAGCCATTCAGTTCATTGACGCTGCAAACATCCACAATGATTTACAAGATACTTCTCATTTTAAAAAAAATTTTGACATTCAAAAAAAACAATAACACATTGAAAATATCAATGTGTGCACAAAGACATCATTAAAAGCCAAGAACATTATGTACAGAAAATTAACTATAGTCAGTTCCGATGGTAGTCAATGCTTTCCAATAAACAACATCCTTTAATCAGCAAACAGGAAGCCAATCTGAAACTTGAAACATGAGCGAAGGCCAAAAGTCAAAAGGTCACCTCTGTAAAATGTAGGGCTAATTGACCCAGGTAGGGCTAAATGTTATGGTTAAAACAGCGTCTCCAAGCTACAAGGCTTAGAGATCAAAGGCAGCTGTTTACAGCTGTTTCTTCATGAATGTCCGATATAATCAAGAAATAAGTTAAAATATTACTAAAACTCTAAAATCGTTGAGGTCTCCTTTGGGTAAGAAAGCAAAGAAGAGAAGAAGATTTTCCTTTAGTGAAACTACCACATAAGCTTAAGGACTACACATATTATGCATGTTACCAAAATATTTATTTTTGAACCAAACTACATTTTAAGTCAAGAGATCCCTAACTGTTCTTTTTTAAAAATTAAATGTAGTCGTGGGGAAGGAGCTGCTAACTTGATGAGAGAAGCAATGTAAGAATGAAGTAATAACCTTTTTCATGCTCTCCTGATAGAAATTGTCCTACTCCTGTTCATCTCTGCAAAGCAAATGGTTAGCTTGAGGAGAGAGAGATATTTTGTCAGGGAAAGAGTATGGTGGAAAAGGGTTAAATTCCGTGACCTTCCTTGCACTGCTTCACTGTACTGTTTGGAACCCCTGCCTTCCATATAGTTTCATTCAATTAAAACATGCATTATATTATACCAATTTGGAACTGTATGTATTCAGCCCCCCCCTTTTTTTAACCCTTTTTTAAAAATAGAAAATTGTGAAGTTTATTATAAATATTTTTACAGTGATAATATGTTTAGGCAAGGTGTCATATATGTCGTCATTAAAATTTCTTCATTTCTAGTTATTTCTAAAAACTCTGTAAGAGAAAGACTTCTAGAGTAAGTCTGTGTATAATTTACTTATTGCATTCCTGATCTTGGTCTCTTTTTTCATTCTTTTTATAGGAATGAGTGCTTATGTGTGCCTCACATGTTTATGCAAAACCTTTGCTCGGCTGTTGTTCTCTTGCTTGCCTTGTTCTGTTTCCCAGTATTTATTCCTGCTGTTCTTTTTAAAGAAGGTTTTTGAAGAATCTCATCTTTTACTTCCCATTCTTCGTTCTTTTCTACTTTGGTTTTCATTCAACTACCAAAAGTTTTGTCCGCTTTTCTTGCAACACCTGAAAAGTAGAAAAATATGGGGTTACTTAGTCCTTCTTTCCCAGCCAGCCTTCTCCCTGAGAAATCATATAATCAGTTTGCTTGTTGGGATGGATTGGAATTGGCAAATGGTTGAGAAGAAACTTTTCCTATCCTTGAAAGATTTTTATTCAGCAAACCCTTCTACTGAAGCTTATGATGGGGGAAAAAACGCCCTTCAAAGAAAATAAGAACAGCACTATATGTATGTGATGTCTTTTTCCAACATGGCTTTTGAATTTACAAGTTGCTTTGTGTAGCTCTATAGAGTACACGTATAATATGTATATTACATTCCTGTGTTAATATCTATGATGATGCTTTTTATGTTGTATTTATGCCGCTGTTTTGCTAAATGAACTTATCCAAGTATGGGGGTGGGGGGGGATGTAGAATCCACAGAGTGTGAAAAGAACTGCAAGGCCATCCAGTTCAACTCCCTGCCATGCATGAATACACAAACAAAGCCCCCCCCCCCCTGGCCCATCCAGCCTCTATTTTAAAACCTCAAAGAAGAAGATTCCGTCACACTCCAAGCGAGTATGGCCCCTTTGAATAGCTTTACTTTCAGGAAGTTCTTCCTAAGTTGAGGTGAAATCTCTTTTTCTCGTGTTTATCTGTAAAACACTCTCACACTTTTCGGGATCATTCTGCACTTCGGCATATTTAAAGAGCTTCATCCACAGACAATTAAAAATAAAACTAGTCTGAAAACACTTCTAAAAACCCAGCTGGGAAGTATGGATGCTAAATTCTTCTCTTTGCTTGCTTGCTTTTCAAAGTATGCACAGTTTGATCTTTTATACATTTTTATAAAATTTTTACAGGTATTACCTATCATCCCTACTAAATCAAATAAATAAATAAATATAATAAATACAAACCATCACACATATGTTGTTGTTGTTGTTTGTTGTTGTTGTGTTGCCTTCAAGTAGTTTCAGATTTATGGCCCCTAAGGCAAATCACAGGGGGTTTTCTTGGCAAGATTCTCCAGAGGGGATTTGTCATTGCCATCCTCTGAGCCTGAGAGTGTTTCCATGGTCAAGCTGGGATTCAGATCCTGGTCTCCAGAGTCATAGTCCAACACTCAAACCACTACATCACACTGGCTCACATATTCTAATCACAGTCTCAGTTATTCATGATGTACTATCAGATTATCCCGGTAGGTATTTCTTGATGGCTTTGTTTTGCTTTACACTGTCACAATATGCACAGATATACACTTTGTTGGAGACTGTTAAATGACATAGAGGTCAGATTTGTTTGAATAAATCCTTTGAGAAGACTTGTGGGAAAGAAAAGGAAGCTAAGTACGAAAAGAAAGGATTCAGAGCTACCTGCTTTGAAGAATGTTTAAAAAAGTATGTAAGGTAGATTTTAAGTTTTGTTTTTAGAAACAATCTGTGAACAACTTGGGCCAATGCTCTGTGACATGCTGAAAAAAATGTCATTCAAACATTTGTGTCAATTCATCTAATCCAATTTCAGTATGAATTGCCTTTGGTGTTTTAAACCTGCCCCCTTAATGTTGTACGAATGTCAATATTTTAGTTTTGTGGCTTGTGGGGAGTCAGTTCCAAAACTATTGGGATGACTCAGGAAAATGGAAAAACAGCACAACAGGGTGCTGGGATCAAAGTGCCCACACAAATGTAAGCCAATGTTTCATTGCAAACTTTATTGCACAGGGCTCCCAAGGACGTCTCCAGAACAGAACAGAAGGGGCCTGGAATGAGTGAGGGGACAAGTGGGGGATGCATTTTATTGGACACACAAGTGCCTCACTCCTTCCGTTCCATTCCCCATCCGTTCCAGAGGGAAAACTGTTCAAAACAGTTCTCAAAAAATCTCCTCTCCTGGAACGGACTGGGAACGGAAGGGCGGAACGGAATGAGTGAGGGACTCTGTGTGCGGTTAAAAATGCGTCACCCACTCGTTCCGTTCCCTTCCTGGCTCCTTGGGGACTGTTTCATCGCCTCCAGGAACCCTATGTGAAAGCCCTGTGTCTACATCTTGTGCATAGGCTGCCTTGATTGTGAGATCTGTGGTTGTTACTGATTATCTAGTTACTGTATGTTGTTGCACTGTTATATTTTTGTTGTCTGTCTTCCAGTCATTTCCAACTTATGGTGACACTAAGGGGACCTTATCACAGGGGTTTTCTTGGCAAGATTTGTTCAGAGGGGGTTTACTTTTGTCTTCCTTTGAGGCTGGGGTGTGTGATTTACCCAGGGTCACCTTAGCTTGTGGGATTTGAACCCTGGTCTCAAGAATCATAGGCGGGGTACAAACCGCGCTTTGCGGCGCTCCCCCGCCACCGCCATTTGCTCCGTGCGGGAGCCGCCGCAGCCAAACCGCGCGACTCCCGTGTGGAGCAAAAAAGAAGCTCCATTTCGGAGGCTTCTTTCTGCGGCGCATCTATGATGTCGCGAGGCGCCTGGCGCGGACTCGTGACGTCATAGGCGCCGCGACACAGTCTGGACGCTGTGCGTCCGTACGTAAAGATGGCGGCGCCCATGTAGAAGGGGCGCCCACTTTGTACGTATAGGATACGTACTAGGGTTAGGGGGGTGGGGGAAAGCACCGCCCCTTCCTAACCCTAGTACGTATCCTATACGTACTAAATGGCGTGTGTATCCCGCCATGTCCAGCAGTCAAACCACTAAACCATGATGGTTTGTTGGCTGCCTACATGTTGTTAATATATAAAATACAATGTAATCTTTGGAACAAGAAGCTCAAAGGGAAGACAAAACAAGGACCTAAGAAGACAAGGAACAAGCTTGTTATTTGCTAAATGTCAATTTATTTGTTGCATTTTATGGAAAGTCTAATAAAGATTAATTTTTAAAAAACGCATTGTAATCCAACACTTAATCCACTACTTTATCCATAACTGATTGTTGTGGTACTGTTGTGTTACATTATGATAATGATACAATATGTTTAAAAGAACTGTGGCATTTTTAGAACCCCCAAACCCATTTGTGAAGCCTTTTCTACTTTATGAAGTCGAGCGTATCATGGGCAGCATCTATAGTTTTTTGTGGGTTTTTCGGGCTATGTGGCCATATTCTAGAGATTCAGGAACAAACTCTTCTAGAACATAGGCCACATAGCCTGAAAAAACCACAAAATGTTTCTATTTTATATGTTTAACTCAGGTGTGTAATACAATTTTTCACTAACTCTGTTTTGGAAGAAACCCACAACTAGACTTAGCAATTTTCTTCCCATTTCAAGTTTTAAATACTTTTCACAGTTCAGGACTCAATTCTGTGAAAAATTTTATTACAGTCGGCCCTTCTTTACGCGGATTTGCCATGCGCGGATTTGCATACGCGTATGGCAAATCCGGGGATTTTGTCCCCAGTGGCGGCACTCGTGCACGTGCACGCCATTGGGGACAAAATCCCCTCTCCCCTCTTTCCTTCTTCTTCCTTCCTTCTTCCTTCCTCCCTCCTCCCTCCTCCCTCCCTATCTATCTATCTATCTATTACCTACCTACCTACATACCTCCCTCCCTCCCCTCTCTCCCCTTTCCCCTACACTGCTTACTGCTCCGTCGCTGTGCGCCTCCTCCTCCGCCACGCGGGAAAGGCCAAGTGCTGCTCGTGGAGGCCAAAAGGCGTGCAGGCTGCCCGGCTCTTTCGCAGTGGCGGTGGTGAGGAGGACGGACGGAGCCTGGCTTCGTCCTCGCCGCCGCCACCCGCGAAAAGAGCCGGGTGCAGCCTGCATGCCTCTTGGCCTCCAGGCTGCCCCCCCCGGCTTTAAGAGCGGCGGAGGCAGGGAGGACCAGGCTTCCTCGCCTCCGCTGCTCTTAAAGGGCCGGGGGCAGCCTGGAGGCAAGAGGCCTGCAGGCTGCCACCGGTCTTTCTTGGTTGGTGGGGGCGGCGGAGGTCGAAGCCAGGCCTCATCCTCCTCCTCTGCCGCCACCGCGAAGAGCCGGGTGCGCCTGCACGCCGCTTGGCCTCCCCGAGCAGCACCCGGCCTTTCCACGGTGGAGGAGGAAGAGCGCACGGCGACAAGCAGGTAAGCAGGAGGGGAAGGGGAGGAGGGAGGGTGGTAGGTATCTAGATAGTAGAGGAGGGAGGGAGAGGAGAAGGAAGGAAGGAAGGAAAGGAAGAGGGGAGGAAGGAAGAAGGAGGACAGGAAAGAGGGGAGGAGGGGGATTTTTGTCCCCAATGGCGGTGCACGTGCACGCACGTCGCCATTGGGGACAATGGGACTTGAGCATACGCGGATTTTGGCATACACGGGGGGTCCGGAACGGATCCCCCGCGTATACCAAGGGCCCGCTGTACTGTTTTTTCACAGGAAACAATTTCTGTGCTGTTTCTTACTCAGAAAATAGACGGAGCAGGCATACAGTTCATCTGGTCATAGCCTTCCTGAGCAAAGTTATATACTGTCACAATCAAAAGAGGAGAATTAGTGCTTTTTACCTTCTTCTTTTTTTGGCCAACGTATTTCTTCTTTTTCAGAGATTTATAAGTAGCCTGCTGAGGAAGATACAGAAGGCAGGTAGCCAAAAAAAGCTTACTGTATCTGACCATTATTATATGTATCGATAAAGAAAGGGAAAGCTATATGTACAAGTGCTAGGGTGAATAAGGAATGGGGTGAAGACAACAATAAGAAAACCCCTTTCTTTGCCAGATTTCTTCTTTCACCCAAGCATCCCTTCACTTACAAATTCCTTGCTGTATCCATATCCTCTCTCTATGTGCCCTCTCACTTTTACTCTGGGAAGAGAAATGTAGACTCTTCCTGCTTCCATTTTTAAAATCTAAAATTGCTTCAAGTAACTCTTCAGGCTTCTGACTTATGTAATCATACAAATCAGTACCAGACATGTCAACAGTTAATTTGCACTGATGGAAATTACTGCCTATACTTTATCAAAATGGCAATGATCTCATCCATTTGTCCAAATATTGCTTGTTACAACAAGCACACATAGCTAATGGGTACTGACTGTATGTACTGTAGAACTATGCCTGGGTTTTGATCCAAGTCAGAGTACATTTTTCAAACTGTAACTTTCTTCTAACATAACACAGATTTTAATTCTTTTTGCATTTTCTGTATTACATTTATATCACCCCTTCCTTTCACAGAAGCATAGAGCTGAAAGGGATCACAAGAGCTAGCCAGTCCAATCCCCTGCCTTGAAGGAATACACAACTACGCAAATCAGAAAGTGCAAGCATTGGTGCAATATAACTCATTAGAAGCTCAGAAAACAGAGCAGGAACAGAAGTCTTCCAGACTAGTTCTGCCCTTGCTTGAAGCCAGCAGACCTCTGTTGAAGCTGGAGATGACACTTTTTTGGACTACAGATCATAGAATCTTCTGGCCAGTAGGGCAAAAATTAATTTTTCCAAACTCTCTCCTTTCTTCATTGTTCTTTAGGTCTTAATATGTAGTGGGCCATGATAAGAACACACTAAATCGGAAACCATTTTTTCTCTCCTCTTGGCCTCCTTTTGCTCTTGTCTTTGTTCAGTCATGGACTCATAGAGCAGGAGTAGGAGAATTGTCAACTACAATGTACATTTTTCTGCCAAGGCTGTTTCTGCAGCCCCAATAGCCTACAAACTCACTCTTTATTTTACCTCATGGAGTGAGGGTTTGACTGCATGAAAGGGCAATGTTGCCATGGTTTTTTTGAGACTCCAGTCACCTCTTAGTACTTGTGGATAGCATTTTAAAATATTTTACTAACATTAAAAGGGGGGGGGGGCAGCCTTCTGAGGTCCAGCGAGATACACTGTGTTTACCTCCTGGAGTGGAGGAGATTGCTTGATTAAACCTCATACAATTAATGGGATTTTATTTCTTTAACCAGTTGACAGTCTGAGAAATTATAAATTCAGTGAGAAAAATAAGAAGCATACACATGCATTCCACTTCAAAGCTTGCTATTGCAAAGGGACCTCACATTCTACTGATTTAATGGAATCAGTTCATTCAAAGATGAAGGTTTTGCACTGTGCAAACATTACAACATTTTGGTGTTGTTTAAAACAGAATTGTTTGTGCTTCTAGTGTTTCACCAAAAAGTCTCAGTCTTGATTGCTCCCAATCTTTTTCTAGTTAGCTGAATATTTATCATTTGTAAACTAGAATTTAAGTATTTAGGCCAGTGACTAAATACCCTAAAGACACCAGATCCTGTCTTATTTTGGAAGCGTAAGTAAAGGCAATCCTGGTTGGTACTTGGATAAGAGACGCTGTAGGCCTTATTTCAGAATAGGAAACTGGCAAAACCACCTCTGAGTATTCCTTGCATAAGAAAACCCTATGAAATTCATCAGGTTGCCATATATCAACAGGTGACTTGAAAGCAAGTGCGTGCACACAAAAAAATACAATAGGCAGGGGTGGGGGAATGCACAAGACTATCCCTCAAGCAGTTTCATTTTCAAGTCATTCCAGCTTTGAAAAAGAAACATTAAGATATCACTTACTCCATTGACCTGGCAACCCAAAGAGAGAGCAGCTAATGAAAGACCCCTTTGTGTGTTCATACAGTAACTACCGACTACTGAAATATTTTATGGCTATAACCATAAAAAGAGCCTGTAGGCTAAAACTGATCTTAAAATTACTTCTCACTGTACAGCTGGAGACACCTGCTCTGCTTCCATGCCTTTTTCAAAACTACTTTTTGTTAAGCCCTCATCTGCTCCCAGGGTATTTCTTCTAATGACCTGCTGCTGATATCCATGCTTTTGTACAAGTAGATATCTTATTAAGAATTTCCACATCATTAACTGTGAGGGTATTTCAAACAGAGTGCACTTAGATTTGCTACGTTCATTTTATACTGTAAGATGGACATATCTGGACTAAATGGATGAGTATACTAAAGAGATACTTTGGCTAAGGCTGCAGTCCTGTGCACACTTTGCTGGGGGTAAATCTCTTAGAACACAGTGTGAATCAAGATGTAAAAAGGATTGTGTTGCTAGTGACTCTTTTGGGAAGGATGCTGCATTCAAATATGTGGGTGGAACAGGAAATGATGTTGCTGTTATAGGCTGAAATAGTGGAGCCTTTTGAAAGATGAAACCAGTGTTCCTGCCTTTTGTTAGAATTATTATGATTGAGAACAGTTTCTTTTTTCAAGAAAGTAGAAACATCTGGTATTTAATTTATATTTTAACAATTGTTGTAGGGGGGATTTCTGTCTTTGGATTTCAGTTTTTTCAACCACCCCAGCACACTTTTATTTTAAAATATAAATCTGTTCTCACCCTAAATAAGTCTGTTCTAAAGCATGTTGTTTTCTTGTTTGCCTTTATTTGTTTTGACAGTTTTGTCAACATGAAATGTTTGTGTTTGGCTTTCTAAGGTTTTAGTATATCTTGATATAAAGGTGGAAATTTACAGAGTAAAGCCAGAAGTAAAAAAAATAAATATTTAATGTGATAGCCATGTTACTGTTATGGCATGAACAGACCCAAAGGAAATCCAGCAGCACCTTTGAGATTAAGTGGGAAAAAGAAATTTTCAGCATATAGTCCAGTTCATCAGACTGTAGCGCACTATTGTGCACAAAACTTATGTTAGAAATTGCTTTCTCCTAGTTAGTCTCAAAGGTGCCACTGGGAACCCAGTCACACTACAAAATTATGGCGCTGTCATTCCACTTTAACTGCTATTCCATCCTATGAAATCCTGGGCCAGGACCTCACCAGTCCCAGGACTCCATGGGCTGAAACCATGTCGGTTAAAGTGGAATACTAATGCTATAATTCTATAGTGTGAATGGATTCTGCATTCCTTCATACCTTTTCAGAAGTAGAAGATTGCACAGTTAAGGACAGCCATTCACACAAACTTGTTTGATAAAATACACTTCAGAATTGACTAAGTGCTCTGTTGTTTCACAACTTGCTTTTAGTTTTACTCTCTTAGGAAGATTACATGGTTCTAAATTAATATAGCAAAAGTGCATGTAAGTGCATTGTGTTACTCTTGGATGATACAATACTTCTGTGTTCTATAGGCAGGTGTGTGAGATGCTGATAAACCATAGGAATCTCTCCCCATTTGCCATTGCCTTCCTTTGAGGCTGAAAGGGTATGACTTGCTCGAGGTCATCCAGTGGTTTTCAGTGGCTGAGGAAAGATTTCAGCCATCATCTCCCAGAGTCTTAATCCAGTATCCAAACCACTATACCATAGTGGCTCACATAGATACACACCAGAGGTGATAACAGTTCTGTGAAAAGGATTTTGCCACAGCCTGGTACCTTCCACATGTTTTGGCTCTTAACTCACATCATTCTTTATGTAGGATTTTGACTTGCAGGTGGTAGTTATAGAGTCAGCCTTCCATAGTCACATATTCTGCATTCATGGATTTAACCATGGTTTAAAATGATTCACACACAAAAAAGAATCCCAAAAGCTAATCTTGTTTCTTCTGTTTTATATAAAGGATGCCATTTTACTATGCCATTGTATTTAATGGGGCTTGAACATCCACTGATTTTGGTATCCATGGAGGCTTCTGCAACCAAACACCAATGGACCAGTGTAATACAAAACATCCACACTGCACAAATATGAATGTTTCTGAACAGGTGTTGATTTGTATTTGTACTTCAGAACTTTATTCAGGACAGATCATTTATTCAAAAATCCACATAGTTTTTTCTACACATAAAGTGGGCTTCAGGTAGCAAATATGCTTCTCACACAAAACTTTTTTTTGCACTATGTAAGCTTCCAGATGTTGGATTACAAGTATTAGAAGCACTAGCTAGCATCATTGGTAAGGCACATTGATAGTTGCAATCTGATAACATCTGTATAGGCACATAATTTTGGAGTGCCTATGTGTGGAATGTAGCAAACCATGCCTGGGTTTTATTCAGACCTTTAAAGGAGATATCCAAGGTGCTAAACTCTGTCCCCAGAGCAGGCTCAGCACATTGTCTAGCTTCTTTAAAATCACATCTAAAGCCCAGAGTGAAATTCACCATCCCACTGCCATGGAAGTTTCCAGCCATAGTTTTAAATTCTTTGAATTTGTTTTGACTTACTACATCGTTTCATATCTTTTTAATATGTTTAAATTATTTTTTTTTGTTTAAATATTTTAAGAATTGTTTAAATTTATTTTATTGTATGCCACTCTGAGGTCTTACTGGGAAAGGGTGTAAACATTAAAAAAAGAAAGAATCAAACATCTAGAGTCATGGTTCCCATTCCTGCTGTAGTCTTTGTCAAAGGGTTCAGAATAAAATTTGTAGTCATGGGTTGAAAGGATAGGTCCTCTTATGGATCAGTAACTGATTAAAGAACAGAAAGTAGGAATAAATGGACCATTTTCACAGTGGAGGGTTAGGTCCTCTAAAGCAGTGTATTGCCTGTTACAGACTGCCAAAATAAAGCTGCTTCAGGTCTCTTTGGAGGTATTCTATTTAAATGATGCCTGGGTCCTAAGAGTCTGGAGGTCGCGCCAAAGCCATACTCCATTCCTAAGCACTGGAGTGCAGCTTTGGTGCAGCTTGCAGATTCTTAGGATGCATGCATCATTTAAACAGCATACCTCCAGAGAGACCCGAAGCAGCTTTATTTTGGCAGTCTGTAACAGGCCATCATAGTAGCTGTTGTGGTGGACCAGAAACTTTCCTCACAATGTGCGAAGGACTGGTACCATATTTTTGTCCTATGTTTGTCCAGTTGTTATTTTCTTTCCTGGGGCCAGCAGCCAATGCATTGGGATCTGATGCCAGTCTCATGTACCATCACTCTGAGTACCACTGCTCTGAAGATCAGTGTTGGAAATGATGCTTTTGAGTTGGGTTGCATGAAATGGTCAAGTTTGATAGTGATACCAAATGATTTCAGGATAATATAAATCCAAGGAGAGACTGAACACTGGAGCAAAACATAAAACTGCCTGGGTTGCATTTATTCAGAATATAGAAGTACAAGAAAAGACCCCTGAAGAGCATATATTAGAATAAAGATAATACATTTGTAGACAAAGCATAGCCATGAAGGAAAATCAAACATGATAGATCAGGGATGGACTACTTGTCACTCTCCATATGTTTTGAATCATTCACCATGCTGGCTAGGGCTGATGAAAGCTGAAGATATCTATCTATCTATCTATCTATCTATCTATCTATCTATCTATCTATCTATCTCACAGGCTGTCCCTCATTTAATATTTCTGATATAATTTCAATTCTTACTTCCATTCTTTATTTCTTTTGGAAGTAAAAATAATCCTTATTTCTTAGAGGTTGCTGGTGTAACTGAGATATATTTTTGACCAACAGAGGGCATCTTTCTTCAGTAAGATAATAGTTGGACAGTGTGTTTCCTTGTACCAATTGTACCCATTTAAAATGATGTCTGCTTTTCTTTTTACCTTTGAACATTTAAAATCACACAAAAACAATTCTGCATAGATTAACCTGATTTTGAAACATTTTCTCTGTATATATTGCAGTACAGTTTATATTGTGGAATTGTAGAAATTACTAATCTGAACTATTCCAAATTGTTGAATGAAATTATATTTCCTTAAAGGTAGACCTAAATGGATTGTATAAAATCTGGGTTATGGAAATCCTCCTTGTACATTTATTTTAATTATTTATTTCATTGCCCCTGAAAGCAGCAAACTAGCTTTGGAGCGAGCAGGGCAGATTGTCTGGAATATTTATCTTTCCTCTCCAACACAAACAAACAACTTCATTTATATACCGCTTCATACTGAACTAACAATGTCCAAGCGGTTTACAACTGTAAGCTAATTGCCCCCAACAATCAGGGTACTCATTTTAGTGACCTCGGAAGGATACAAGCCTGAGTAAAGCTTGAGCCCTTTTGCTGGTATTGAACTCGCAACCTTATGGTTTTGAGTGAGTGGCTGCAGAACAGGAATTTAACCACTGCGCCACCAGGGCATGAGACTGTCTAGGGGTTTGCCACTACTGTTGTTTCCCTGATACCCAACATTTTGTATGATTTCATGGTAGGGCTGGTCCTGGTATGCTTGGCAGGCTATATGGCACAAACAGCTCTTGTTTCCAATAGCGTGCTTCTGTTCCCCGGAATCTGCTGCTTCCTTTGAATGATGTATTGGTATAATCCCTGGTTCTCCTCCTGGGCTAACAAAAACTTTTGACGGCATTGTGCAAGGAGGTATTTAGTACCTGTTTGCACAATGCATTTGCCCCAGCTGTATAACACCAGCAGGATGGCTCCTTGGTACAAGTCTACCTCGCAGCCAATGATTTGCCAGGTGGCTACATAAATGTGTGGTCTGGCTACCATTGCACAGGAAAGAAGGAGTAGCTTTGTTTGTTCCTTTTGTGCTGGATATTGAAAGCCAGACAGTCCTCTGGCTCCTCCTAGCAATCAGTCTGTGATGAACAACCGAGGTGCTATGGAGTACCATCTGTCTATGTAGCTGAGCAAGGAGGAGGAGACTTTCTTTTCTTAGACTACTTGTATAAGTATGCTGGCAGAGCTTTAGGCTTTATGCTCCATCGCTTGTCCAGTAAGATCTTGGCCTGAGACCTCCCTGTGCTAAATAGGTCCAACTCTGAGGGTAAGCCTTCATTGGCAGTGCAACATGAAGGGTTCTCTTGCAGAAGCATCAAAGACCAAAATGGTGAGATAATATATGTGGAATACACTTTTGGAAAAGGCATTGTGTGTTTGTTTGCTTCACTCGAAATACTGCTTGCAAAGTCAAACCTTATTTATCTAATCACATGATAGTTGTGGAAACCTGAATGGAGTTGCACCATGGTCCTGTACAAATGTGACTAAATCTGTTCTACCATGGGGATATATACAGGGCTTTCCTGATACTTGGTGCTTGGGTGATCTTGCAACAGCTGCTGCTACAAATCAAACTCTAAATAAGGTTATCCAACTGGCTAACAAGGTTCTATTAGGATGAAGACTGACTTAATATTGTGAGTGTGATGAGCTTGATTTGAATACTCATTTGCTGTATTCTGTGACATCTGTTTTCAGGGCAGACAATCTGTGTTCAGATTGTATCCACTATATTTAGAATATTTGTGTTTCCCCCTTAAAAATACTCATTGTTTGGCCAGTAAACATGCAGAGACCTTAACTTTGATCTGGCACTTTCAAAATTCCAGTTTAGTGTTGTTTGCAAACCTTGGTTCTTTCTCTACGACAGCATAAATCATTTTGATCAGCACCAGTCTGTTCCTAGCTTGACACCAAGAGCCAGACTGGGAATCTGAACTGGTCTGATTGCTTATTTTCTTTATGCTGTGTCTGAAGTTTGAGTATTCCACCTCCTTTCCATCTGAACATTTTTGGTCTATGGGATAGAAGCAGAAAATAAAACATTCTCTGAAAATGAGGCTGTCATCTGCTGCTGTTGGGGTTGGGGGATGCACAGCTCTGTTGTAGAGAAGATTACAGCTTCCATCTGCTCCATAATGTGAAAAATGTGTCCTAGGCTCCATGCCTGAAGAGCCTCTCAGCTACCCCAATGAATAGCGAGTGTTCAAGGATTTTGGTGTTTGATTGACAGCATAGTCAGAAATTTGCTCTGTCTTTTCATTCTCTTAGTAGGTTAGCAACCTACTGGCCTAGTGGAGGTCTAGAATAGATACTTTCATGGCACACTCTATTTTTGTTTGCATACTAGGTACAGCATCTATAGGTAGATTTGAGGTGTAAGCATGTGTTGGTACTATGGACATAACCCCCTCATGTTCCCCCAAGCAGACCTTATGCCTTCATCATCGAGAAGAAAATAAGAAACTCAACAAGACAGAACTTTCTTATCACTGCAAAGTGAATCACAGTGATGCATAAAAACTTAATTTGATTCATTTCTTCCAGTTAAACAGCTGTTCAAGACAAAGAATCCTATGCCAAAAAAATCTGAAGCAAACCTTATGACCATTGTAGCTTGTACATTTATAAGCAACCTTTTATTAACTTGTTTGATTGTGGTCTCTTCATGTAGGAGTATCTAGTGAAGAGCTACACACAGAAATATGGTCTTGAATTTGACCTGACCAAGTAATTTGTAGGTTTGAGCACTGGATTTCCTCTCTCAACAAAGTTCACAAATGATTTGTAACAGTTGCAGATTTATCTGTTTAAACCCAAATCTCACACAGTTGTGCTGAAGGTGGTATGAGATTTAACTTGAAAGAGGAAGGAAATAGAGATGAAGAAATCTCTTTTCTATACAAGGTCATGTTACATCAGAGGGTTTGTCTACACTTGCCAGAATACTCCGGGGTGCTTCTGGGGTATTTTGGCCCCAAACATTCCCCAAATTCACCCCTTACCTTGTGAGTTTTTGACTTTCTTCCCTAGTGGCAATGGGTAGCCGCTTTCCCACACAGTTTGCATTCATTGCCTGGCACAACTCTGAAAACTGGACACCTTGTTCTGATCTCAGAGTGACTTGAGCGCACAGTGCCAGCACTTGGCAACTCACAGGGACTGTTGTCACTGAAAACCCACCAAAAACCCACAACAAAGTGTGAGTTATTTAAATGTGGATTGGTTGAAGAAGCTCCAAATCGGGTGTAGGCGTTGTAGAAACAGTCCAAACCCGATTTGGAGTTCTAGCCCTGTGACATGTAAGCAGAACACAGTGACTCCAGGGGAACTCAGGATAGATCACCCATGTAGACAAGACCAGAGAGTGGACTTTTGATTGTGGTGAGCAGTAATGAAGCCAATGATGGTCAGACAAGAGCTCAAAGTGCATGTTGTCCACCTCTTTTCTTTCTTCTTTTCGCTAGTCATTCTCTATCACTCCCTTCTTTCTCTACTTATTTCCCTCTCTCAGTCCCATGGTCAGGCTGGGAAGAGACATATCACTCTTTCAAGGTTCTGATTCTTTTATTATTATTTTATTTTCTTATTCTTTGTACAGGACTTTTGAGATAAGTATGAAGAATGTAATAAGTTGAATGGAAGTTCACATGTGGCTCTGGGAAACGGGTTCTTCACTCTTGACCTAAGGCTAACATGGGGTTGGGAGTAATTTCTTCCTAGACTTTAGGAGCTAGAACATTTCTCTTTTTCATAAAGAATTCTGGGTATGAGATAACTTTTTTCTAAAAGAACTATTGGCCCCAAAATCAATATAATGTTTGAGGCTATACAGTCTTCCGTGACTGTACTGAAAAACCTATCTTGGATTTGAAATGGGGGGTGGGAGGCTTGTAATCATATTTGGAGGATTTGCTAGCTTATGCCAAATCCAACATGGGTTAATTCATTTGACTTAGTTTTCCAATCAGCACAATCTTTTTCTGAGGCCTGATCAGGAGGTTCCATTGCAGTACTTACCACATTGACCAGCTCTCTGAAAAATATTTATAACATCCCATAAACTACATAATACTGTACAAAGGACTTGTGAGCTTAAAAATGTTATTGTGTTTAGTTTTTCCTGCAATTATATTATTTAAAACGTTGTGTGGAAAACTACTTTTGAATTAATGTAAATTAATCTCTATAAGGAGATTTGTAGTTAATTTGTATGTACTCTGTCCCCACCCCTTCTTTGATTCCTTGTCCAAACCTTTTCATTTCACTTCTTCTCTTTTACAAGAAGCCTAGTGTTTGCTGTTTTAACATTATTGTGACTTTACTTTTCCTTTGTTTATTCAATGTATGGCCAATGATAAAGCTGCTTTATATTGTTAAAACACTTTGAAAAATAGTCTACATTTAACAAAAGTTACAGCTGTGTTACACTTTGTATTATACAGGCATGCCAACTAGTCACCTTAGTTTTCCTAAATATGAAGGATTTGGTACTTTGAGAATACTTCAGTGGTTCAATACAGGGTGAATTTTTGTGCTGTATTTATTCCATCATCAGAGACACAGAATGATGAATTTGCCACAGACATAGAATAGTCAACATCTGAAGTTTCTTACAACATTCATATATTTTTCTCGATTGCCTCAGCATTGGGTGCTATGATACCAACTTGTGATGAGAAAGTATGACTTTATAAAAACTGTCAATTAGATGTTGATATATTTTAAGTAGTTATGGAAGGATGGGAAGTGTTGTGGTCATATGCAAGTCACCTTTACCTTTATTATTGTGATTTTCATACTAACCTGAAAGCAGTGGCAGGTGGTGCTTCCAATGTTGCTGGAGTGGTAAATCCATTCCACATTTTGGCTAGCTGTAAAGAAGCTACCTATGGTGCTGAACCTATTTTTATAGCTCGGATTAAAACTTGGAGTGGATTCATCACTCAAGCGACATGGGAGCTACCAGCCACCACTGTCAGTAAAGCATAAAAGAATTTTAAAATCTAGTGAACTGGCAGAATAGAAATTTCTGTCATCTCTTTCTGACCACAGCCCTATGTGCCACCCAAACCTATTGATCAGTCCTTCTAAACTGCTTTCAGCAGCATTCCACTTCCCACTTCAGCTAATGGAAGTAGTTCCATCAGTGGAACCACTTGATAGGTGACAAGCTCAAGCCAACGTTTTTTGTGAATTTTTCAGGCTATTTGGCCATGTTCTAGAAGAGTTTATTCCTGACGTTTCACCTGCATCTGTGGCTGGCATGTTTATGAGCTTTAGGGCTCAACTTTTGATTCCACTGATGGAACTGATAAACCATTAATTCACATAATGAGGGCAATCTGAAGCAAACCTTGTGCATGTTTGCCATTGCCACAGCTGCAAAAAATTTGAAAGCCTTTGCTTCAATTTTCCATTAATCTCATCTTGCTTTGTCAGAACCCTAACCTATTCTTTTTCTTAACTATGGCTCTGGCTAGACCTATGGGGCGCCATCATGACGTGCGAGGGGCGGCACTTTCAGATGCCCCTCGCACGTAATGAGGGCGTCAAAATGATGGCGCCCTGTATATATGGGCGCCGCCATTTTGACATGATGGACGCCTACGTCTGCACGTCTCGGCACCCTTATTACGCCGCAAGTGTGCCATTGGCGCCTTGCAGCGTCACAACCGCACCGCAGAAAGAACCTGCTTTTTGCGGGTTCTTTTTGCTGTGCAAGGGAACCGCACAGTTTGTCTGCTGAGTCTCCCTCACACAGCAAACCAGGGCGGCAGGAGACTGCCCTTTTTGGGCAGTCTGTATCCCGCAAACTATTATTGCAACTCATGTCTTGAAGTTGACTAGTTTCAAATAAATCATAGTTTAAGTTTAACAAGTTTGGCTAACACAGTGCAAGTAAAAACTTAAGCAACATTTTCTGAGCTCTTCCTTGTGACCACACCTAAGGGGGGGGGGGCAAAATCTTCCTTGTGACCACACCTAAAGGGAGGGGGCAAAATCAATGGTTTGAGGGAGCCCCAGGGATTGCAAAAGTAGAAAAAATGGGGGTTGGAGTTTCACAAGGGCAGGAAAAAACCTAAAAGCAGCCCAGTGAGGACTGAACACAGAATGTTGGGTGAATGGAATGCTGGAAGGACATGGAAAGCTGAGGGGTGGGGTGGAAATCCTGAAAATCACTAGGGTTGCCAGACTGAAAGGTGAAGTGGTCTGTTGTACCTTTACTGATTGTGTGTGCATGTGCCTTCATGGTAACCCCATTAATTCCATAGGTTTTTCTTAGTCAAGAAATTCTCAGGGGTGGTTAACCAATTCTTTCCTTTGAAATATAGTCTACAGCACCTGGTATTCATTGGTGGGTTCCCATCTAAGTACTAACCAGGTCTGTCCCTGCTTAGTTTCAAAAACCAGACAAGATCTGAGGTGCCTTTAGGGTATTTACTGTAGTCAGTAAAAAAGCAACTATTTATAGATAACTGAGTTACTTGTAACTTGTTACTCCCAAACTCTACTTCTGTGATGGGGAGGGGGGAGGCTGGTAGATGAATAAAAGCAAAATGTGGAGTTTGACTATTTGGGGGTGTTATGATTGAATCCATATTAAGCCACCAGCACTAGGAATTCAAAAATGAGGACGATTCAAGTGGCTTTTTCAGGGCTTTGTTCCCGGTCTTCTTATTCTTAGAGCCCACTAAATAAAGACACCTCTTGAGATATAAATATCTTTCTCTGGTTAAAAATTCATATACCGCATTATGTTTGCATGCTGTTTCTATTTTTATTATGTTGTTGACTTGGGTTGTTTTAAATTTCCCTTTTTCCTTTTTTAAAAAGTGTATTGTATGTACTATTTGAATGCCTTCAAATACTTTGTATAAATCTACAACAATAGTACTTGTGTGGAACTATTGGCAGGAGGTGAGGGTGGTAGTGTTATTTTGGTGAATACTTCTTGAGCCGAACCTTGAAATTTGTGGTCCACTGAAATATTAACATGTGTAGTCAAGAAAATATGCTTTGGATGACTCTGATACAATGGTTCAGTAGTGCTGATTTCACTGGGAAGTGTGCCATTTATTCAAGTCCTAACACCCCATTCCAGGTGGTTTCCAGGTTTGGTCTGGCTTACATGGGCTGCAGATGGTCTCAGGCCAAGAAGGTTTGGCTCCAAGTCAAGTGGGAATTCCCATTCAATCAGAGAAAAATAAAAAAAGAGTGCTCAGCCAAATCTGTTCCACAGCCTTCTCTCTGTGAATGCAGAAGGTTGTCTTTTTCCCTCCTGCTTCCTGCAGATTGGATGTTAACACCATTCTGAATGGAGGAATAATTTTTTACACCTCTCTTGGTGCGGTGGCTATTGAGCTCCAGGCTCAACAGGTTGTAAATCCAAGCTCTTGCTTAAGAACAAACCCAACAGTATTTTATTGGCAGATAAGCAGCACTTTGCTTCACACACTGGAACAGCTTGTCTACAGCTGATGGATCCGACCAGCTGTGTTGGCTTACTTTGGTTCAGCTCTGCAGTGGCCTTTCAGGACAGAGAATTACAAGCCCTTTGTTAAATTCATGGCTACATAGTTAGGATTTTTTTTTAAAAAAAATATACAAGTAACAAATGTGGCTTTTGGATACCACAGATGATTTCTCGCTTGCATTTGCTAGTCCATAAATTGTCCCCCCACCAAAAACATAATGAAAACATCTATCACTGTTAATTCACATGCTTAAGAATTTCACTGGATGTTATTTGTCACAGCTACTGTTGTAAGTTGGTCTTCCCTAACCTGGTCCCCTCCAGATGCATTGGATTACAACTCTCATAATCCTCCAACCAGCTGGAGGGCACCAGGATGGGAAAGTCTGCTATAAGTGTTTTCACTTATTTTGAGGACTGAATACAAGCATACAACAGTGTAGATTAATCACATTCTTGTTATAAGAACTCCCAATAGAACATGGCTTTGGAACTAAAATTAATGAACCTTGGACATAGAAACATGTTCTTTTAGTAGTGCAGATATTATGTGATGGGATGACAGATGATCTCTTTTTCTATAGCTGTGTATCTTTGATGGAAGAAGTAGACTTCAGCCACATTCACAGTGTGCTTTTCTTTTCTAATTGATAAGTACAATTTTAGTCAAACTCCTTTATTCATAGTGGAAATGTTTTAAAAGCTCTTGATTTACATCAATGAAATATACCTTTCGTTGATGGTAAGGGCATATGGCCAATAGTATAAGAATTTATGAGGAGAATAATTTTGATCAGAAAGTACTTAAAATGCAAATTTTCCATTGCATTTGTGAATTTCACATAATTGTAAAAGTTGTAATTCCTTAGTTTTTGGTTCTTTAATCAGGGAACTTGTAATATATGAATAGACTAATAATTTCAAGGTGTATATAACATGGTGATTTGCCTATTATCCCTGGTTTAAATGTCTGGTTCAAAAACCACAGCTGCGGTTTTACCAGTGAACATGGGTGCTAAAACAGATTGCTTGACTGCTGTTGCTTCACTTTTGCTGCCAGAGGAAGCAGCTCAATAATAAGGTTTGTGATTCATCTACTATTGGTTTACCATTGTGGTTGGGTTAGTGTTGTGTCTAAACAGGATCTCTGGCTTGTTGCTGTCCCAATAGGCCATACTCATAAGCCAAGAGCGAACATGTAAATATGGTTCTAGCTTGTTGGGAGAAGAACAACCCACAGGAATGCAAAGAATTTCATTAATTTAGATATCCTCAATGAAAAAAAGGATGTCTCCACTGAGTAAATGGGGGACAGCTACAAGTTTCTTTGCATTTGGGTACCTTTTTCAGAAAAATTCATTGGGGCCAGGATGTGTGTTTTTTGTGTGCACAAAAAACATGACACAGGTTGAGTCTCCTGTACCAGAATTCCATAATCTGAAATTCAGAATTCTGGAATCTCAAAAATCAAAACTTTTCTAAAATGTGTGGCTTGAGATAGCGACACCATGCTTTTTAATGGTTCAGTGTGCACAAACATTTTTCACAGAGTTTCACATAAATAGCCCGTTGTCAGCACCACAATGGCCAACCCATGCCTGTGCCCCATTTTGTGCCACCTTAGCAGTCTACATGAATTGGTGCTTAGTCCTTAGGTGAATGCTTGATGTATAGCATTCTTTTTCCATAAAGCAGAGGAAAGATTCCAGAAGTAAAATGTCTAGGTGTAGAATCATAGAATAATAGAGTTGGAAGAGACCGCAAGGGCCATCCAGTCCAACCCCCTGCCATGCAGAAAATCCAAATCAAAGCTGTAAGTTTTCTGTCTATACTAATTCACATGATACTATTAATTTCATCTGTAGCAACAGGAACAAAAATACTAAAAAAACAAACTTTCATGCATTTGAAATAAGACCTGTCAATAGTGCTTTATCTCGGGTCCAAAATCTCACTCCTTCCTTCATTTCCACTGTCCAGATCACAGTTCACATGCTTGCATTTCTTTTTGTTTAAGTGTTGTGAGGGAAGAGTTTTCACTTTAGGTGAAGACCCAGACACAAAATTGCTGCATTTACATATGCTGAGAACTGTTAGCATAATAGCATCCTGGCAGCTGAACATATTATCATACTGCCAGCTAGGCACTCCACTGTTGAATGCAGAGAACATGTGTGAAGAACCATCTTAAGAAAAATTGAGAGATATTTTCCTCTGTTTTTAGCTTTGTGATCATGTACTTGATAATATGAGCCTACGTGGTGTAGTGGTTTGAGTATAAGACTATGACTCTGGAGATGAGGGTTTGACTCCTTGCTCCATAGAAACCCATTTGATCATTTTGGGCAAGTCATATTCTCTCAGCCTCAGAGGAAGACAATGGCAAATCCCCTCTAAACAAATTTTGTCAAGAAAACCCTAAGGAAAACCACCTTAAGTTTGCTGTAAGACGAAAATGACTTCAAGGCACACATCAATAACAAATTTGATAATATATTGAACAGGGAAGTGAAAGTAAAAGCAGGTCTCACACCCTTCTTTCTTTTTCTCCCCATAATGTTAACATATGCAGATTAATTATTAGCTAAGGAACTATCCAGGTTTTGCAGTAATCTGCTGATGGAACAAGAACGTAGAAGTCATTTGGAATGCATTATTTATGTGTGCACTGCAGCCCCTGCTTTGGGGGAATAGCATTGATGGTAGTGCACTTTCAGGCAAACAGAGGGGGGAAGCTTTCAGCCAACTTTGTACCAAAACCTTGAAGGAATAAAACAGGTCAGAGATGAATATTAAATGAACTCCTGGCTTTCCTCCAAAGTGATTTGGCCTACTTAGGAATCAACAAAAAATGAAGAAAGCTTTGCTTCTTCACTTCCTGATTTCTCTAGAGAGCAAAGAGTACTGTGCATGGATTGCAAACTCAACCTGATTCCATAAGTCAACAGTTTTTTCTTGTACACACACACATACACACAGAGAGAGTACACTCTGTGAAACAAACTGTTACTGTATTTATTTTATATATAGATTGCCACGTTAGCACTCTGATATGTAAAACATTTGTTTATTAATGGCCTGGGGGGTTAATATCTCCCAAAAAAGCATTGCAAACTTGTTGCAAAAAATAAAGGCAAAAGAGGAGGGCAAAATGTACTTTTAATGAGGAAAATATGTTCATCCTGTTTCTCATGAATAGCAGTGTCTACAATGCTGGCACATTTTTGTGTAAACCAGCCTTTGTACCAGTGAGTTATCAATTGAAAAATGGCTTTGATGCAGATCTTCCATTTGATGTTATTATGTGTATATTTCTTTCCCTGGTATTTATGTGGTGTGGATTTGCCAAGACCCTCTTTTGTTGCTGAACATCACACAATATGATGCAATAGCTGATGGAGTAGACAGTGTCTACAGAAGCATATGCTAGATGATTCTTCTTCCTAGTTTCAATGATGCCTTTATGTCTTTTTATGCTAAAACAGATTAACATGTCTGTCTGAGTATCTCACAATATGATCTATTGAAATGAAGCAAATATCTGACCTCCTTGTTTTCAGTGGAAATGATTGTGTATTTCTGTGTGACATGGGGTTGGACTGGATGGTCCTTGTGGTCTCTTTCAACTCTATGATACGTCTACTATAGATCTAATATCAGAGGCAAAAGTGTTAGAATAGTTCTCATAATACTTTGCACTACAATTCCCAGGTATCATAGCAATGCTGGATTGGGGATTCTGGGAAATATTGGCCAAGATCCCACATTGACCAGGTAGAGCATAAAGATATGCCCATATAATTCCATGTGCCTAGTCCCACTCCAGCAGATGTCAAACCTCAGAAAGGACCTCTTCTACTGCTTGCAAATTGGGTGGGGGGCAAGAAGGGAGAAGCAATTCAGATTGTGAAGAAGCAGTAAAAATGAAGAATGTGCTCACAGTTGGTGTGCCTTTCCTTTCTTCTGGGAAACCAGAACAGCCAAATCTTTATCATCTGAAGAATTGTTTCTCCCCCCCCCCCCCCCCCCCCCGCCCTGCACTTGGAATCAGCAGCATAAACAGCTCCTCCTTGAGCCTGACACCTGCATAGAGGGGAAGGTTTGGGATGGTTTGCAAGGGCTAGAGAGCATTCCCTTGCACCCTATCCAAAAAGAGGCACATGTGTGCACAAGCCTCATTTGGGCACACATCTGTCAATAACAGTATGCCACTCATTGTTCACAAAGGTAACTTGTTCAAGCGCTGTATTGCATGATTCCATGCTGGAAGGATAGAAGGCACACATCTCATTGGAAACATCCATGTGGTTGGCCTCATCCATATCATTGGTGTTGTGCAAACTCCTGTAGTGGAGAACAATACCACACTGAAGCATTTCATAGACAGACAAGTGATGAGTATTGGCTTGCAGCATATTTGAATAAGTATTAAGTGAATTTCAGGGGAAATCATATAGAAATTACAAAGCTTCTTGAACTGTAACTGTAGCTACTATACCTTGTCAAGTGATATGGGAAGATGTTTGTGGTTTGCATTCTTTATTATTGCTGGTCTTTATCAGAGACTTTCAGCATTTCAGAAAAATGAGATAGCAGTCTGCCTCAATGTACTTATTATTTCACAACATTTTTATGTTTGATCATTTATTTATTTATTTGATATGCCCTCTTCCTCCCAAATTGGACCCAAGGCAGGTCACAAAAGATGCTTAAAAGCAACAGCAACAACAACAACATAGTACAATTCCAAAACACAATTAAAACACCACATTAATATAGCAAGCTAAACATGTGAAATCCTTAAAAATACTTAGTTAAAAATATAAAACCATTAACACACACCAAAGCAAATACCCCAGTAAGAAACCCCCCAGGGCATAATTACATATTAAAAGCCTGCTTGAAAATAAAAGTTTTTACCTGCCATTGAAAGGAGAGCAGGAGGGGGCCCAGCCTAACCTCCTGCAGAAGGGAGTTCCAGAGGGTGGGACCAGTCACTGAGAAGGCTGTCTTTTGTGTCCTCACCAAGTGAGCTTCTGATAGTGGTAGGACTGAGAGAAAGCCTTACCCTGTAGCTGTTGGAGTTTGCACAGGTTCATATTACAGTCACTCCTCCTAACTTGCAAATCTCAGATCCACGACCTTGGAAATCTGTGGAGAGGCGACCTCTTGCTATTTTTAATGGGGCACACCCCCACGCGCACACAGGTACATGCACGAGCACATGCCTCATTCAAGCCTATAGGGCTTGACTATGCATGAGCCTCCATTTTTACCGGGGTGTGTGTGTCCAGAATGGATCCCCCAAGAAAATGGAGGGCCAACTACTCTGCTGATCAATTGTTTTAAGGTGCATATATGGAAGTGTAATGGAATAAAATGTCAGACTTGGTAGACATGTCTCTACCCCACTTCCCCCACATTCATTTTTATGATGGATTTATGCAAAGAATCCTATCATTGTAAGTTTATTGTAGAAAAGAGAACCTGTAAATCCAAACTTTACTCTTAAGCTGCACATGTCAGATTGTGACTCCATAGCTGATTACATGAATGTTGGCAAAGACACTGGAGAAAGTGTGAAGAAGTGCAGTTCCTTTTACTTTATTTTTTCCCCTTGAACTTAAAAAGCCATAAAATGTTTTCTTTCCTCTGACAGTTTCAAGATCTGTTTATGCACTCTTGTACAAATCGCTGGTTTATTTTGGGATGTCTGCAAACATACACTAAACTGGGCAAAGCCAATTTTTTGGGCCATGGCTCCTAAAATTCCCTAGCCAGCATGGTCACAGGAGAGCTGTAGGAGTTGTAGTTCAAATAGCTACTCTCCCTAAGCTCTGGGGCAGAGAGAGAATATTTAACTTCTTTTCTACTTTTGATCCCAGCTAGAATTTCTGTTCTTCTCTGTCCTGCAGGCAGCATGCCCCCAACCTCCGTCTCTCCCTCATCGAGGTGAGGGGCTGGTCCACCAAGCTGTTCAGTTCTTCTAGTGATTGTCAGCAGATAAATGGCAACCTTGCCATTAGCAACACAAACTTAATTTGCTGTGGTTTTCTCAGGCACCAAGAGAAAATATGTTTCCTTTGGCATGTGAGGTCACTCTGAGAGGAAAGCAGTATTTCAACCTTTTTTAAAAAAAATTGTTATGATTTCCTAAAGAAAAATACATCAAGCATTTTTTTCTTCTAGTGGTTTGTTTTTAATAAGGGGAAATGGCTCATTTTGAAGCAAATGTCAGGTAACGCTTGACTAGTATTTAGTGGAACTTAACAGCTGTGTGGTGTGGTGTCTGTGGGTGTTCTAGATGTCCTAAAATGCTTAAATAAAGTGTGCTGGGAAAGGTTCAGCACCACTTTCCTCCCTTGCCCTCTCTCTGTAGGCCTGGTCCTGTAGGCCTGGTCCTACTATTAGGCAGGAAGAGGCATTTTGATTTGAAATATCATGGATGGATGTCATATTTTTAGCCATTTAATTTGCTATTATATTCTATAGTGCCAGGGATGAAAAAAGGTGCTTCTAGGATTCTCTCCCTTCTGTGTCAAGTCGCTTGATTTGTGTCATTGGAGTGTGTCACCATTTGCTGCTCTGGCTCGGATAGCAACATGTCTTGGATGGACCTGCTCCCCTCTCCCACACTTGATGTATGTTAAAGCTTTGGCACATCACAGGGAGATGGAAGAGAGGAGTCTGTTCAAGCTGAAGTTACTGCAAGCCCTTTAGGAAATGTCCAGGGCCATGAAAGCTGCTGATCTGTCTTACTGATGTTTGGATAGCAGAGACTCCTATGTAGGTCACATTCTGCTTCCTTTGCAACCAAGCCTTCTGTTGACTTGGGCTGTCCTAACGCATTGGAGAACCTCTCTTATGCTTCAATTTCTGTTACAAATTCAAGGTGTCCTTGCAGCTTTTTCTTAGATAGCCCCATAGTTTTTTGTTACATACTATTTCTCCACAAAGGAGAATCACAATTCTCATCATGCAAAGGGCTGGGGTTTGGTTCCAGGAACCCCCATGAATAACAAAATCTGTGTATGCTCAAGTCCCATTAAATACAATGGCATATTGCCCCTTATATAAAATGGGAAAATCAAGGTTTGATACTTGAATTCCCCCCCCTCCTTTTTGAATATTTTCAAGCCGTGGATGCTTGAATCCATGTATAAAAAATCGGTGTATAAGGAGGGCCAACTGTATTTGTGTTTCTCTTTATATATTTAATAATTTCATCTGACTCACTGCTTTCACAGCTCCCCCATTTCTTGATATCATAATCTAGTTACGGACATAAAAGGTGTGAGATGAATCATAAGAACCCACTGATATTTTTAGAAGGAAACTCTTTTAAGGAATTACACTGAGTTTCATTGAAAAGGTGCAAGTGGGGTGAAAAAATGTAAACACCTAAACTGTGGGGGTGTTGTTTATATTGATGCAACATAATTCTAATCACTGGGCAGATGAGAAGGCTTCTCACCAACTTATGTATGAATTAGGTTTCCCTTAGATATTGTAATCATAACTTTCATGAACTTTGATTGCGTGGTAGTTAATCTCTTGGAACTATGCCCTACTCTGGCACTTGGCTTA
>NC_056524.1:87192578-87206530 GCF_019175285.1 Sceloporus undulatus | reverse complement strand
AGAGGACCCTTTCTCACATGGAGATAAGAATAAGCTTTGGTAGTACAAAAAGCAGATCTAGTATCCACATTTATACATATGGGTTGTCTCTGAAAATGAGATCTTCCACTCCATGTAGATAAATTGACATACAGATTATAATTAAATACTGCTGGAGCTGGATGCAGAGCCACCTGTGAATGTATAGCCTTTGGTGTAATCACATAAAGCCAAGTTACACCTGACCTTACATGTATTTGCAGATTGTTTTTTTTAAAAGCAATTTTCAATGGGAATAAGAGGCAGGGTGGATAGTGAATAGGATCAGAGTCAAAAGAATGCAACCATTTCCTCTCCAGCTATGGCCTTAAGAGCATTACTACTTCAGTATTCTTTAGGTTGGGGGTGGGGAAATATCTTCAACATCCCACAGATTGGTAAATCAGAGGAGTGAACAGTAATCCTACAGCTGCCGTTCTCTACATAGGCTGTGTTAGAGATATACAGCAGAATCTTGTATGACCATTGCATACTACATCATAGTGAATTCTGGTCAGACCTCCCTCAACCCCACTTACTGGTAAACAACCTCTGGAATCAATCTCTTTCCCTGTCGATGGAGAAGCAGCTGCACGATGTTCTCGCCACCTTCCGTGAGCAATCTCAGGTGTGACAGGCAGATAAAGGACTCCTTGTCAAAGGTCCCACGCACACTGGAGATTACGTGCACAAGGACGGGGCGGAAAAAATCAGGGAGCCATTTCTCGACCATTGGCTATTTACCAGTGAGGTTTGGAAGACTTTCATGATTTGTACATAACCCCTAAACTAGGGGCTACAAAGGGATTGGTGAATACATCGCACTTATGAATGCATAACTGTAAGTTACATATTTGTAGCTGCCCAACTGGATTCCACCTCTAATTCTTTTCTAATTTCATTCTTGAAAAAAGGTAACAAATAATTTTAGTGATTTTCTACAGTCTTCAAATTGTGCAATTTTTGAAGACTATTTATATTTCAGGAAGAAATCTGAAATATTCTTTTCTCCAGAGAAAATGTTTTCTGTAGAAATAAGTATGAATTCTCCCAGTGCTTGAGAAATATGGGTGTTTTTTTCATGTTTCCCAAAACTCAGGAAACATTTTTTGAATATTTTCATATATTCTTTTTATCCCTAGTCCCCGCTCATTCTGGGCAGGAGCCATGATGGACAACTTCCTGGCCCCTGTTTTCCCTATAAGAGAGGTTGACCTTTAAACCAGTCTGAATCCTGAGCAATCCTCCAAATAGAGGATAACATAAAATCAAAAATAGTCTTTTTCAAATAGAAGGCATCAACTAGAGGACTATCTCAGGTCGAACATAGATAGAGGACTGTTCTCTTTAAGTGGGATATGTGTCCACTCTGGATGGAGGCAGAGTGCTTGGTGGAAAGGACTTAACAGTGCTTGTCCTTAGTAATACCTAAGCAGTAGGGAGCTCATTGCCTTCATCTAGTAGCTTGCTCGTGCCTCTTTTTAAAAAGGCAATAGTCTTTGTTGCATGGAAAAAATGGTCATGAATCCATTCATAAAGTAACACACTTGCCAGTCTCTGCAGATTATAACACTTACTGACTTTTTTGAACCTATCTCTGCATCCAATAATGTCTCTTGTACCAGACATTATTGGATGGGAGTGATAACTTGGATATATTTTAATCTGGTGATAGATCCTGGTTTGATAGTAAAGAAAGAAAATAATAATAATTTGGTCACTCAGGTGGGTTATCTGTGCTGGGAGAAAGACTCTGGGATACAACCCTTTTAATTTTTCTGGACCTTTCATTACTATTATGGACAGACTTTATGGAGATCATTTCTGGACTGAAGGAACAGCATTTTTGTAATTCTGCTCCTGCCTGGAGGGACAGTAACAGAAAGTGGTGATACAATACTAAGGTTTAGCCCTATGGATTTTATATTATGGTGCCCTATGAGTTTACCACTCATTTCTCAAGCTATTTAACATTTTAATGAAACTGAGGCCGACGACAAGTATAAAGTGGTTATCAATAAGCTAAAGACACCCACTGACAATATATTCAATGAATATGGTAAGGTGGTAAATCAGTCTCCACAATCAGAACCAGAGTGGATGAAGGTCAACAAACAGTACAGCTGGTCCTCCTTATCCATGAATTTTTTATCCATGGATTCAAGCATACATGGCTTGAAAACATTTTAAAAAGTAAAAATTCCCAATAGTAAACCTTGATTTTCCATTTTGTATAAGGCACACCATTTTGCTATGCCATTGTATTTAATGAAACTTGAGTATTCATGGATTTTGTTATCCATGGAGGTTCCAGGAACCATACCCCAGCGAATAACAAGGACCCACTGTACTGACAAAATGGAAGTCAAGATAGACAACATAAGCAGAACCATGTAGAACCAGGATTTGCCAGATAAACAGAATCCTGTTCCCTTATATTTCAAGCTTTCTGTGTACTACACAGGCAGTGTGTCCTTGTGATATTACAATGGTGGGATAAGTAAGAGGTTTGGGATGGGGGGGATTAGAATTACATCTGGATGATCTAACTGTGAAACAGACATGAGAACAAGATTGATAAATGGTTGCAAAATTTGAGTTTAATAAAACCTAAATGCATATGCCAAAGAGCTCCTGCCTCAGTCCCCTTCTCTCCTTTGCAAATGCAGCATCCATAGAAACACCTTTGCGCTGAGCCAGAATGATCTTGTGATGGCTGGAAAATGTGTTGAGGTGTTTATCACACATAAAAGTCAAATATTCTCTTCTTCTGCCACTTGCCTTGAGATTTGTCTGTTCATGCAAGAACTAGAAAAGGACAGCAATTCCCTTAGACTTCAGTTAGTGTCCTGAGACCCTAACAATTCTACCATGGCCTCTCTGTCCAGTGGCGTCACTAGGGTTGGTGCCACCCAGTGAGGTAACTCATAGTGTTAACCCCCCCCCATTGACCTCCTCCCATTTCACACTCTACAGAATCTTTAGTAATGCTTTTTTGCACTAATGTTGCACTAATGTTACTCATAAATTGTACTTCCCATATATCACTGAATGTAATACGAATAGTTGTGACATAAACAATTAGCAAATATATCTTCAAATTAGAATATCATATGCACAACCTAAATGTATCTATATATACATAGTGAAGATTTGGTTAAAATGTGATGGGTTTTTTTTTTAAAAAAAAATAACAGAATAAAACATTTTATATTTTTAATTTGTTTTTTTAAAAAATTGAAATTTGAAACTTTAATATTAAAAATCCTGGGGCCTCTCCTTTCTTCTTCCACTGAGCCTCACCCCACTCCCACCATCTCTTAATGCATTTTAAATGGAAGCAGATGAATGCCACAGCCCATTTCTGCCAAAAGGTAGGTGTTTGAGGAGCAGTGGTGTCACCCCCTCTTAGGGTGTCACCTAGTGTGGTCCACACCCCCTGCACCCCCTAGTGATGCCACTATCTCTATTCCAGCATCCTTTCACACAGTGGCCAACCTTTTGCCCATGGGATGGCCGTGAGAAGCATAGAGACTGCAATACCATACTCTTCCCATCCCTTCTCCCCTGCTGGCTGATTTATGAGTAAGGTTTTGGAAACTAAAGCACTTGGAACTGAGTTACTTGAAGGGCTGTCTTCCTGCCTGCAGTTATGGAAATCAGAGTCAGAGAGCCCTCCAAGGGTGCCTTCAAGCTCAAAAGATAAGCAGAATGATACTTGAGAGGATGTCTTTAAACAGTGGTGTCCTATTTCTGAAATGCCCCCCCTCCATATTCCAAGGAGGTTTGCTTGGTTTAGCATCTATTATGGTTTTGGGGTTTATTCTGCTGATATCGATGTATTTTTACTCTTTGCTGTTATTGCTATTGTTGTATACCATTTCACTGCTCTGGTGTTTATAATTTTTTCCTGTTGCAAGGTGCCTTAAACATACATAAGTGGAGAGAGAGAATATAAGTAGTAACCAACGTGCCTATTCTTTATAGCAGTTTTTCTCTTTTTTTAATTTTCTTACTCCTTTAGGAACCTGGCAGAATTATTTCCAGACTGACACTATCCAAGGAGGGAGCAGTGCAGTGGGAACACAGAACAGATTCCAGAGATTCTTTCCTGCCAGAAAAGAGTTAAATGTCCCCTCCTCCTTCCACCTCCATGTGATGGAGAGTGAGAGCAGTAGGATTACTGTTCACTCCTCTGATTTACCATTCTGCTGGATGGTGAAGAGATTAGAAAGGCCCAGCACTTGGGCTAAACCATGTGCATGTCTCAAAGGGGGAATCTGGAGGGTGTGCAGATGTTCATGCAAAATCTGTGCCATACGTGTTTCCTGAAGGGATTTCCCCTCCAGCCTCTGGTCTCCCCCTCAATTCAGCAGGTCAGCTAGCACATATGACCAGGACTCCGAGAACTAGAGAATAGTATGCAGGAGAAGTGAAGCCAGTTGTCATTGAAATTTTTTCTTAAGAAGCATATCAAAGTGATCCAATATGGTCCTGGGGTGTTGCCTGCTGAAGAATTCAGGTATATCTGTTTATATGTTGTTTCTTTCCTTGTCAACAAGGTTTCTGTTGTAGTTAACAGATAGGAAGAGAGTGTCTTCCACCTGCTCTCTTGCTCAAGTAAAACTTGCTTCCTCGTAGGAAAAGCTTGTTTGTTGCTGGTGTTTTTAAGGTCAAAGGAGGTGTAACTTACGTCAGGCAAAGCCACAGATGGGAATGGCTAGACATACTTTGGGGAGCTTTGCTGTCCAAGAACAGACAAATATGCCTCTGCTACTCATGTTTTCATTTTACTAAATAACGTGTAGAGTTTCACTCAACAGGTACTCTGAATCAGAGCTTGGAGCAATCTGCTGTTTGGGATTTCAGCTCCCAGAACCCCCTAGATAGGGAGTTGTGGTCTAAAAAATAAAATTGCCAAACTCTGCCCCAGACTTAAAATAATATAAAGCAAGGTTGCGTGAAGTTTTGTTCTGGGCCACTTGTGCATTGTTGCCCTATAGATGCATAGTGTTTTGAGGACCAGTGCTCCTTATAGCTAGCTTGTAGCAATCTGCAGCTCAGCAATAAGCCTAACAGCAGGTTGTCAGTGACTGATCAGTTATTGTTGATACACAGCAATCTGTTTCTGATTGATTTGTGGAAAGGAAGTGACAGGTATGGGCTTAACTTTGGAAATTTTATTTAAAGAAATACATAGAGTGATTTGCCAAAAAGGCAAACTAAAAGGCTTGTTATTAAAATATTTATTTATATTGCCTTAAAAAGTAAAATCTATTTAAAATGGCAGCAACACTACTAATTAAGAAACTCTTTGCAAAATAAAGATAGCTTTATTCCTTGCTGAACCAGAAATATGGAGGTGGCTTACTGAATCTCTTTGGGCAAGGGTTTAGGGACACCAGTAAAGACAAGACCCACTATATATTCCTACTTTGCCAGTTTTATTTCCAAGGAGACGCACAGGCAATCAGAAAGTGGTAGACATTTCTTTATTGTACATGTCCAGATGTGGATGCCTTTAGTTTTGTTTTCAATATAAAAGTCAAGTGGAAGGATAGGGCATGTAGAAGATGATGCCCAGAGCTAAGCAAATGTTTCTGCACTGAAAGGCTTTATTGCCTTCTATAGTTATAGCTTTTGGAGCCTTCAGAGATTGGAGAGGAGTAGATTCATAGATCCTGGCCTCCAATTTGCTTTATCCACTTGCTTGGAGCATCATTGCCTTGAAGCATGAGTTAGGTAAAAAGTTCCTTCTTTAGAATTGTACCCAGAGCAGATAAAATTCATCAGATGCAAATGAGTGTTTTTGCCCCAAAGACATGAGAAGGAGAGCAAGACAGATCTTATGTTGAGGGGGAGAGGATTTAGTCACAGAGCTAGAAAGTGTGGGGAGGAAGCTGGAAATAAGAATTTCCCAGGACTCAGTGTTTCTCTGGAACCATAATAACAAATACAGATTAGGCAGAAATATGTGTGCCAACATAAACAGTAGAGAAATGTACAACTGTCCAAACAAAATATGCATGAGAGGCAAACTTTTTGCATTAGATATGAGACTCATTTTTCTAAAGCACTATAACAATTATTTCTCAAGGAAACTTTTATGGAAATGGATACAGAGGGAAGCTGAGGAATGCTTCGTTTGCTGTTTACCACATCAGAATGACTGAATATTTCTTCAGAATTAGCCTTCTGAAACATGTCCATATTGTCATTTTTCAAACCAAAACCATTCAAATACAACCCCCCCCCCCAAAGATTAAAGCCATCATTCTAGGCCTCCCCTTGAAAGTCAACAAACAGTAATGGCTGTTATGGTTTAAAGTAGCAAACCAACAAGAAAAACAAGCCTGGCATATACCTGGTCTTTAACTGTATCTTCTTATGCAGAAATTCATAGTGGAAAGGATTAGGATATTGGACTAAGCATTTTCACCTGCTACTGTTTACTGATCTAATTGTTATTAAGGCCACAAGAGCGAGTCTTTTATTTTCAAAGGTAGCAACCAGTGGGGCAACCAACAGAACCTTTGACATCCTCTTTACGTGATGTCCAGTTGCTTCACAATTTGTATTTTTCATTTAAAGCAGCAGTTCTCAAACTTTAGTTCTCCAGGTTAATTTGGATTTCATCTCCCAAATTGGCTTGGTCCTCAGGGATTCCAAAACTCTTGAAGGACCAAAGTTTGGGAACCCATGGTTTAAAGGATAATGAAAAATTCCAGTAATGAGAATAGCCTGTACAAAATAGGTATTTATCTTATTTTAAAAAAAACCTTTGAAGTAAATGAATCAGTTCCCACCTAATAGTCAAATAGATTTATTTATTTATTTTTACAAAAAAAACCAAAACAGATTATGGAAGAAATATTTACCTTCCCGCGTCAGAGAAAGCTACCTGTTTCCCCACACTTTTTCTTAAAGTTCAGTTTAGTTTTTCCAGATTTTGGTATGTGAGTTATCTTTTTAAAATGCAAGCCCTGTTGGGTAGTGGTACAACAGGTTCAAAAATTTTATCTAGTTCTGCTCTTTTCATCCACCTTGTACGGGATTGCTAATGTACAGCTAGGCAAATGTTTCATTATTTTTTAATTACTTTGTCAAAGGAAGATATTTAGCAGATGTAATTTTCTCTCAGCCTTTCAACCATGTAATTGGAAAAGCTATAATGGCTGTTCCATGAGAGTTTTGAGTTATAATGGTTTGGATTCCTGGCTTACTAAACTATATTTAGCCAGCTGTGGATGGGTATAAAACTCCTCTTCCTCCCTTCAGGTATCTATTGGCACTGTTATTCCTGATTAGTTTAAATAACAACTATCCATTGCCTCCTAACTGTAATACAGCCCTGGAAGATTGTTTACAGATTGTACCACTCATGTTTGGTTGACTTTATCAGAACCCATGCAATAGGAAAGGAAATTAAGTACAGACAAAGGCCCAGTACAGACTAGCACTATGTGCTGGCCTGGGGCCAACTTCAGCGCTCGGGAGAGCTTCCGAGCCCTACTTTGCTGCCTAGTCTCAGGCACCATGATGACGTATGCGCTGCAACGTGTGTACATCATCAGTCCATGAGAGGGCTCCAGTGGCACCCCGGGCACGTCCCAGAAAGAACCCTCTGAAAGCAGGTTCTTTTTATGCCTCGCAGAGGGCACACCATTTGGTTGCTACGGCCTCCATCGGGGGCACAAAGGGGCAACATCTCTCTGCCCCTTTCTCCCCGTCTGTCAAGCCCCAAAACTACTGTACTACCAATCAATCTGCCTTGAAGAGCAGAAGACAGAGCTTGGTAACATTACTTTTTAGACAATATTTCCCAGAATCCAACAATCAGCATGGTGGCCATGGTGGCTCGAGCACTCTGGGAGCTTTTGGCTAAAAAGTAACTTCTCCATCTTTTCACATGCATGTATTTTAATCTTTCTGAATCTTGTGATGCTAAGATTATGAACTGCTAGTTGAAACCATAAGTGTCAATCCCTCTTGCGGCTAATCATAAAGTAAGCAGCATTATTGGTTATTTTTATTGTACTATCTAAGGAGGAGTATTAAGCTATGCTTGATACCAAGTTGGTACCCCTGTCACTAATGCACAATATATATTTAGCAAAACAAGAAACTAAATTCATGTTTATTTGCTGACTTGCTAAGTATTCTGAAACCTTTGACAAACTACTAGAAAAAACTAATGATTCCTGCCCCCCCCCCCAAAAAAGAAGTTTAAAAAGCTTTTTAGTAACTCTTTTGCTCACTCCAGCTTTCATTCACTTTATGCTAGCTTTCACTCACCAGATGTTACAGTGTTCTGTGCTAGAGCTGATCCACCAAATGGGATCTGCAGCACCTCACAGTGGACACTGGAAATGTTTGTAAATAAATGAAGAAGGGAAAAGATTCGTTCAGGGCTTGTTCGCACCATAATTTAAAACGATTTGATGATCACTTTATATGTGCCTCGTTCACACTGGAAATGATTTCAGACGTGACTGTGATCAGTTGGAATCATGGAGAATCAAGGGAAAATGAAGCAAATGCAAAAGAATAGCTATTTATGAAGATGGATCATTCTGAAAATAATTTATTTGCAAGCGTGTTCAAGCATGTTCAACAAATGGGAACTACCGTTTGAATTTCAATCATATCGCACTGGAGGGGAGGGACTATGGCAGAAGGTTGGCAGAGGGATGTAATCCATCCCACCCTGGTTTGGGGCAAATCTGCCATTTCCCCCCTCTCAGCACTGCCTCAGTGCTGTCTTTTGGCTACCGTGGGTGCTTTTGATTTTCAGTTTTAAACTGTGCCAAGTGGTCCCTGTAAATCCCACTGGTCCTGAATCAGTTGCTTTTACATTTTTTCACTGTTGTGCTGTAATATTTTCCAGAGGTAGAACAACTTTGTGGGTGCTTTCCTTGGGGAGGGGGGGTTCAGCAGTGAGGATATCTGGCCACCCTGCCTCAGACCCAAGACGCCACTGTGTTTGTGAGTCTGGATCTAAATATCCCCCAGGAAATAAGTTGGTAATTATGTAAATCATTTTATGAGCATTGGACTAGGACTCTGGAAATCAGAATTCAAATTCCGGGTCAGCTGTGGAAAACCCACTGGGTGACCCTTGGCAAATAACATTCTCTCAGCCTCTGACAATGACTCTGAAGAAAACTTGCCAAGAAACCCCCCGGATAGAGTGGCCATAAGTGGGAAACGACTTGAAGGCAAACATCACTCACACAGACATGTGTGACAAGTAAATCTAGGCAGATTTTAAGATGATGATGAAGAAGGGGGAGTGGACAGACATGTCCTTCTTTTCCAGAGCTCCACATCCTCCATTTCAACCCCTCTGCCTGGGAGGAGGAAAATCTTACAATCTTCCTTCTTTCCCCCCTCCTCTTCTTCCTCTTGCTCATCTTCCTCTTCCTCTCCTTCCTCCTCTTCCTTCTCCTCTTCTTCCTATACATCCTCCTCCTCTTATTTTTATTTATTGATTTATTATAGTTATTTCTGTCTCTCGCTCTTTTCCCCAAAACTGAAATTCCTCAGGGTGGCTTGCGAGATTAAAAAGTGTATGCTTAACATTAAAGAAAAACCTGAACTCTTCCTCTTTCTATTCCTCCTCCTCTTTGTTGGTCCTTTGGTCAGGTTTGGACCCTTGACCCCCTCTCTTGAGCCCCCGAGCCTCCCCGGACAGGTAGTGCCCATCCTCCTCCTCTTTCTCGTCCTTGTCTTCTTCTTCATCATCCTCTGTGGTGGTCCCTGGCCAGGTTGGACCCTCCCAGACCCCTCAACCCCCCTGGTCCAGAGAGCACAGAGCTCAAGGCCATTTGTGCCAAATTGAATTAGTCAGTGGCTCTGAATCAGGGCTGGGCAAGGAGGAGAGGTGTCTCTGCATGAATGGGAAGGATGGAATCTCTCAACCATGGATGATGGGGTGCAGGCAAAGGGACCAGATCTGAAGTACAATCCAGAGCAAAAAGGGCTGAAGAGGTTTCAGGGGATTCCTTTGGTGGATTCCTTTGGAGGATTTGGCCCTGACTCCTCTGGAGGCAAAGTGGGCCCCCTTGCAGGAGTAGTGGGACAGAAGACATAGGACGACCCTAAAGGCAAAGCTATCCTGGAGTGTGTGTTGACAAGCTTTCTTCAGAGGGAGCTTTGCCACCATTGACTTCTTCCCCTGAGGAGGCATTTCTAGAAAAATGCCCTTCACTTTGATGAGGACAAAGAAGCAGAGATTTATATTCCCACGATGGTTTGGGGCTTCCATTTGGTCAGGTCTTCCATTTTGCAGTGCCTTGTCCTCCTTGGCCATGAGGACACCTGGCCACTCTGGAAGGAAATAATGACAGCAGATGCGTAGGGCCACACCTACGAGTGGTTGCATCACCAATGATGTGTGAATTCGTATCATATGATTGACATTTTTTTTTAAAAAAAAAAGACTGGGATGGATAGAATACAATAATACTGAGCATGTATTTTGTAGCGGCGCAAATCTTAGTGGGAACATCAATTGTGCCAAAAAAGACATAAATGCATGGAATAATGAAATAATTCACTTCCATAGTGGGAACTATGCATCAGCCTGAATCGATTCAGTCAATGCGACTCGCAAACCTGATTAAATGCAAGTGGGACTGAGCCTTCAATGTCCCAAATAGTTTGATGTATAAAATGGATTTATATGCTGCATTTGTATAGGAAGGAGGCCGAAGTGGGTCCCCCCCCCCCCCAATTCCATTTCTTGTATTTTACCTTCTGCATGTGGGGCAAACACAATTTTATGTGCCATTTTGTTATTTCTGCTAACATTTCAAAATTTTGGAAGCCTTTGAGAACTACAAAGAGATGGGTGTCACTAGGATTTTGTGTTTAATGTTGTTGTTGATGATGATGATGATGATGGTGGTGTGTGCCTTTGGTCTATATTTATTTGCTCACCCACCCTGTTCCGAACATGAGGGATCACTCCAGGAAAAGTTCTTAAGACTATATCCCCATGGATATAGTTGAGGATAAGGCAAGGAAAAAGGTAAAACCAACATCCACAAAAGAAGTTGAAGCTCTTTTATATTCAGCTGGTGCAACATTCCCACCTGTAATTGGAGTTGGCACACAGCTGAATTTGAATCCTGGCTTTGCCAAGGTCATCAACTGGAAATGATGTGATTATATGTGAAGTCAAAGGTTTTCATGGCCGGCATCCATATTTTTTGGTGGGTTTTTCGGGCTATGTGGCCATGTTCTAGAAGAGTTTCTTCCTGACGTTTCACCAGCATCTGTGGCTGGTGTCTTCAGAGAAATGTGATCATGTGCTATCCAGAGCTGTCTATTTTCTTTTGGATGTGGGGGCTTGTAGTGGGGAATGAGAGGAAAGGAATTGCTGGCATGCTGCTTTCCTCAGAGTCGGGGCAGTCTTCGGAGCCAGTCTCTCAGACATTATGGGATAGAAATCAGGTAATGTGACTCAAAGTTAATTTATTCTCTTTTACTTGATGCGAAAGATAGGAAGTGGCTGAAAAGATGTTTGCTTTGGTTTCATTGAATTTGGCATCATGGATTTGGATTAAGACTGGCATCAGATGCTGTGATTATGGCTCCTTCGGTTCTTCTTTGCCAGTGCCTTAGTCCAGCCTTCACTGCAATAAAGGAAGCAGATTAGTTGGGTGACCATGACCTTATTTCCATTCCAAGCAGCAATTTCTCTGTGGATCTAAGGAAGAGGAAAGGAACCAATGCCTTGGTGAATAGGGGGAGGGGCATCAATGCCTTCATGGAAACAATTTGCCCTCCTTTTGCTTGATTGCATCTATGAATGGTTGACAGGAAATTGTAATTTACATTTTTCTTTGCACAGTAATTACTCTTACAGTCAACACCCTGCCTCTGTCTAAGACTAACCATGAATGGGCTCTACCTATTAGCTGCAATCACTAAACTTTTGATAGCCTCTCTGGTATTTTAGAGGTGGGCAATTAATTCTGAAATAAGAATACGCCTGGGAATCTACACCTGGACAAACTCAGCTGAAATGGGCTTTCATGTTAATACTCTTTTCAACAGATGACTGAGTTGGCAAGGAAGGGAAGGTTGATTTTGCTTTAACTTTATACACTTGTGCACGCGTGCGCGCGCGCACACACACACACACCATATCTCCTTTTCTTATATATTACACATACACAGGAGTTTATCAGACACGGGGAATTGGAAGTATAATCCGATGGCAATCTGAATGCAATCATGGGGTTTATCGTTATTGCGTGATAACCCACTACACGCAAATTTGGGCAATGGGAAGTCAGTCTGAACACAATCATGTGGTTTCACGTCATTGTGTGATAGACTGCTACACACAAATTCAGGCAATGGCATGCTATTTTCGGGCAATGGGGAGCCAGTTCGAATGCAATTTGTATTCATGTAATTGCGCGAAACTAGCCACTTTAAGTGAATGCGTTTTGGCCCCACTTTCTTTTCATTTGAATTTAAGAGAAATTCCTCCCGTTGATAAACTCCACAGAATGCTACCTGCATTTTCTGACTCTAAGCAGAAAATAGTTAAATAAGTAAGGACTGATATAAAAGTGAGGATCAGTGTGGTATAGTGGTTTGAGTGCTGGACTATTACTCTGGATTCCAGGCTTTGGATCCTTGCTTGGCCATAGAAGCCCAATAGGTTACTTTAGACAGGTCACACTCTGTCAGCCTCAGATGAAGGCAATGACCAAAAAAAAAAAGTTTAAACAAACCTTACCAAGAAAACCCTGTGATAGGTCACTATAAGTCTGTTATAGGTGCACAACAACAAAATGAGAGCAGTAATTCATATGTCTTTTCTGATTTCCCTACCATAGTCCAGTCTTCATTTATTTTGACAATTATTCTGTTTGGAGATAACAAGCCTGGGTCCTTCCCTTGTTTTCCATTTGTTCTCTCAACTTTATAGCAATAAAGTGGGAGCTAAAGATGCCAGTTCTCATGGTAAGCAGGAGAAGGGAGGATTTTGACAGATCCAGCTTGTTTTATCAATTGCCTCCCTCCTCAGGGTTTGACAGCTCCTGGAAGCAAAGCAAAAGAGAAGGACACAGAACTGTAACACCTTGGTCATGGATAGCAGAATTGCCATTGTTAAACCTCTCTGGGAACTAATTTTAAAATAGATGGATACCATCGTTTCCCACTCTTGGGGTAGAGGGCTAGGAAACTAATATAGACATGATATTGCATTATGCACAATGTTCCTCATGCTGTTGCCCTCCAAATGCATTGGGCTATAGTTCCCATAATCCTCAGACACATTTGGAAGGCATCAACTTGGGCAAGGCTGCCTTAACAATTTGAGGGATGGAATTGAGAGTGCAAATGAAAGAATGAGTGTATGGCAGAATACTGGTGCTAAGCATGAAAAGACTTTCACCAAGGATCCATATGTCTCAACCCAATGTTCTTTGAATATGTTGGATTACAGTCTCCATCGTCTGCATGCCCAGTACTTACATTTAGTGAGACTGATTATTATTATTATTATTATTATTATTATTATTATTATTATTATTAACCTTTATTTATAAAGCGCTGTAAATTTACACAGCACTGTACATACAATCTTTTTAATTGGACAGTTCCCTGCCCTCAGGCTTACAATCTAAAAAGACACGACACAGAAGGAGAAGGGAGTGGTGGTGGGGAAGGGTCTCTCTAGTAAGATAATACATATAAAATACATAGCAATACAGGAAATGATTCAATAAAACAGACAACAAAAGAACAACAAAAAGCAAGTGACAATTATGCCATGCCTGGGAATGCTTCTCTGAACAAGATGGTCTTCAGCTCCGTTTTGAAGCTGGTTAAAGAAGTGATGGTTCTTGCTTGAGGGGGAAGAAGGTTCCAGGAGTGAGGGGCAGCAAGTGAAAAAGGGTGAATCCAGG
>NC_056524.1:87179496-87192568 GCF_019175285.1 Sceloporus undulatus | reverse complement strand
ATGGGGCAGAGGAAATCCTGGGCTGGGACAGCAGACCTTGACTACCAGAACGGAGGGCCCTAGTGGGAAGGTGAGAAGAAATAAGGTCTGATAAGTAAGGAGGGGCCAGCCCATGGAGGGCTTTAAACGTGGACAGCAGGAGCTTATACTGAATACGAAAAGGGAGGGGGAGCCAGTGAAGGGATGCCAACACAGGAGAGATGTGGTCAGAGCGGTGGGAGGATGTGATAATGCGTGCAGCTGAATGCTGGACAGAAATTAAAGGACGGAGGTGAGAAAGAGGAAGCCCAGCCAGGAGGACGTTACAGTAATCAAGTCGGGAGATCACTAGGGCATGGACCAGGATCTTGGCAGTAGAGGTGGAGAGATATGGTCGGATTTTGGCAATATTGTACAAAAAGAATCTACAAGCCTTGGCTGTGATCTGGATCTGAGGGATACACGACAGAGAAGAATCAAAGATAAAACCAAGACTGCGGGCTTGCTGGACTGGTTGAATAGAAATGTTGTCCACAGAGACAGAAAAGGAGTGTTGAAGGGTGGGCTTAGGAGGAAAGACAAGAAGCTCCGTCTTGGACATGTTGAGCTTCAAACGCCGATGGCGCATCCAGTGCGAGACAGCTGTGAGACAAGATGAAACTTGCTGTTCAAGCCTTGGAGAAAGGTCAGGGGTGGAAAGATATAACTGGGTGTCATCGGCGTACAGATGGTAGGAAAAACCAAAAGAGCTAATGAGTTTTCCTAAGGACAGTGTGTAGAGAGAAAACAGAAGGGGACCCAGAACAGAGCCCTGGGGAACTCCAACAGATAAGGGAACAGGAGAAGAAGTCTGACCCCCTGCAACCACTGCAAAAGATCTGCCAGACAAATAAGATCTAAACCAGTCAAGAACAGAGTCTGAGAACCTAAGGTCAGAAAGTATATCCACTAGAAGACAGTGATCAACGGTGTCAAAGGCTGCAGACAGATCAAGAAGGATGAGAACAGAGTAAAGGCCATTAGCCTTGGCCCGTAAAAGGTCATTTGAGATCTTAGTGAGAGCTGTCTCTGTGGAATGCCTTGGGCGGAAACCAGACTGAAAGGGATGAGGATCAGAGTGCAGCACAACCATCAAGAAATCTGGGCCCTTTGTGACGACATTAGTCTCTTTTAGGGACTGACAAGTTTTTATTCATGTTCACTGTTTGCAGATTTTGGTAAATCATAATCAGAAAGTATGAGAAGCAAAATCCTCTTCCATGTAGAGATGAACAATTCTGTCAGCTGCACTTTCCTCAACATTTGAATTTTGGAAAATCCCCATTAAAAGAAAAGAAAAAATCTGAAATGAAATTTCACCCATCTTTACACTCTTTCATGACCAATGTTTTTGTCTTTAATGCACAACATATCATTTATCTATTGCCATCTAGTGGCCCTAGTGTAGGTACTGCAGGAAAGATAAAATAGTAGTAATAACTTTGATCAGGACCATTGCACCAGATCAATACAAACTAGTTGCTTCTAGTTCATCTTAATAAAAGGATTAAGGGGGTGAGGGGGGTTTCCCAGCAGACAATGGATCATTAAATAAATAGACACCCTGAGGCCTTTCCATTCAACAACAGAACAATACATAGATTAATATGTAAATTGCTTCCTCTCAACCAACATTCTCTACCATGCCAGCATTCTCTGAAGATGCCCGCCACAGCTGCTGGTGAAACGTCAGAAATAAACTCTTCTAGAATATGGCCACGTAGCCTGAAAAACCCACAAAAAAAATATTTTAAACAAATAAAATTCCCCACTCACAGTTGATTTCATCTTCAGTATACATAAATTGACTTTAAATAATATGGTATGTTTTCAACTGATATTGAACTAAAAGGGGTTGAATTGAATATGAAATTGACTATAAGGTTGACTGTAATACTGATCCCATTTATCGGGGTGTGTTTGTTTGCATTATTAGCATACTGGCCAGAATTTCAGTTGCAAACAGTGATGTTTGTTACAGCAAGAAAGCATACTTCTTAGAGCAAATCAGTGAGTTATGTGTAGATCAGTGAGGAGGCACCGTATTACAGTACTTCCCTATCTATCATCAGGATCATTATCAGAGACTATGATATGACCATTCTTTGATGGGGATAATCTGCCACAGTAGACTATGTTCTGGTAGCTTGATGAATGGACTGTTGCAATGCACTCTGCATGGAGGCCTCCCTTTGATGAAGTCTAGAAGTTGCAACTGATGAGGATGCTGCTGTTCAGGTGTTGATAGAAGCAGCAATGAATAAATACCCCTTCTGAGATTGCTGCATTGGCTGACAATGAGCCACTAGGCTTAATCAATATGATAGCATTAACATACAAAACCCTAAATGGTTCAGGATCTGGGTACTTAAAGGACTAGCTGGTCTAATGCTGAACCACCTAGGATTTAAGATCTCTCAGGGAAACTGACAATTGTTCCATAAGGCTACCACATGGGCAGGTCTTTCTGGATGGTAGCACTCCAGTTGTGGAACCCCTATTAGAAACTCTACATTCCCCATACCTTTGCCTTTCAGATGCCAATTAAAGACATACTTGCTTATATAGGTTTGAAGGAACAATGCAAGTGATTAATGTGACAGGGTGCATCTACACTGTAAAAATAATGCTGTTTGATACCACTTCAACTATCTTGGCTCCATCCTCAGAATCCTGGCATTTTTAATTTTGTGAGGCACCAGTACTCTTTGGCAGAGAAAGCTGAAGACCTTAGAAAATGACACATCCAAGGATTCCATAGGATAAAGCTACAGCACTTAAGCTGGTGTCAAATTGCATTATTTCCACAGAGCAGGTGCACAATTAAGACTGTTCTTTTGTAATATTTCTAATTTTAACAATGTGTAATTTTGTGGTTTTGTGATTTGGTATTCATTGTTTCAACTATGTGCCTTTCTGTTAGCCACCTGAACTCTTTTGAGACAAGTGGGGTATAAATCAAATAAAGAAAGACAAATAAAAGAAATATGCAGAAGGCCCATGCATGACCTTGGGGTTCTCACATTCAGAACACTATTTGGTTGGTCCATGGCCTTCTGGTACTTCTAGTAAGAAGGATGCTCAGCAGCACATAAGCCCTACCCTCAGAACTGGCCCAATATGTTTCTGCTGATGGAAGCAAGCCACTACTGTTCCACATACAAAATATAGCCAGAATGATAATTAGATTGCAGTGCAGTACAAGTGATAATACAGCCTCCTAGCTACATGAAGACAGACTATGCTCTCAAGTGCACAAGCTAAGTATACTACAGTTTATACCCCCTTTTCTCTATTCAGATATATGTCAATCATGGGCTCATTAACTGGCTTTAAGAAAGCCATGATTTCTCAAGCAAACCACCAATCCCATTATCAATATTACTTGCATTTTGACATGTTAAGTGTGTAACGAGACCCTCTAAATCTACACACTCCAGACCCACCTTTGTATCACCCAGTCTGCCATTCTCTGAATGTATTGGAATACATCTTACATCATCTCTAGCCACCAAGGCCAACACATCTGGAGGGTTCCAGGCTGGGGGAGGCCATAAGCTACTCAAAGAACCTTTTAACATTCTGTTGTGTTGGAAGGTGCATTTTATTCCTGAGAAATGCATATTTTCTTGTGTTCCCAAACTCTCGCCAGAAATCTTTTGGGCAGCTGCAGAATAATCTAGTTATGCTTACCTTTTTCCATCCCTGTTTGGACTGTTTGGACAATGCTAGTGCTTTGGGGGTTTCCCTAGGGGATTCCCAATAATCTTTAATATCTCCCTTAAGATGGCATCACTGCTCACACAGTCAAGCAGAGGGGAGGATCACTGAAAATTCTCAGTGCCAATCCATCTTGAACAGCATGTATTTGATGGAAGGCTGCGTAAAATGCACAAGTGTCTTTTTTCATAGCTCACTGGAGCACGCTTTGTGACTCATGGTTTGGAATTCCTGCTTAAATAGGAGAGGAGTTGAGACACTCTACTGTGATGATGTGTTTCCTTAAAGTCCTTTATTGACAGTTTTCAGTCTACGCAAAAATGAAAGCCTTATAATAAATGCAAACACTGTGCATACAATTTTGATACTGTGTAAAATGGAATTGCATACATACCTCGATTAACAAAGGTTCTGACAAAGAAGCTCCATTTTACACTATTTTATGTCCACCCAGCCCCCTTTTTCCTTTTCATACTTTGTCTAGTTGAAAGTGTTTTAGCGTTGACATTGGGCAGATGGTGATGGAGGGCAGGAGAAACACAGCCTTCTGGTAACAGGTTACAACAACATACCTGCAGTAAACAAAGCATAAAATCTTGAGCTTGGAAAGAATGGTATTCTACTCTTGCTGGTCCTACTGTAACTGTGTGTGCCTCTCTGCAATGGGAAAATTAAAGAGAAGCTGTCTCCAGTATTCCTTACTGAGCATTCATGAATAACAAAACAGAGAAAGAGAGGAAGTAAATACGGTAAGCCTACCTCTCCAGCTAACTCCACCATGTTAAAAAAAAGGGGGGGGGGGAGGGAGATCTATGCATTTGGCAACAAAAATTGGAATCATCAGAAAAGTGGAGGCTGGTTCCTGGATGAATTTCAGAAAAAGGTTCAAAATGTTTACTTATGCAAGGCTTACCTGGCCTGATTGTTCCATTTCACATACTGTATGTATATTGTTAGTTTTGCATAAAATGTTTGCTGAAACATGTTGAATTTTTCTTTTTTCCCCATGCTATTTCTGCTTCTGGTACTTAATTTTCTGTTAAAGAAGTAATGCCCAGGAACAGATCTACTTTGTAAATTGTGGTATACCTATACCATTTTTATACTACTACTGCAACTACTACTGGGAACATCTTTTTCTGTGTAATTTTAACCATACCTTGCAAAAATACTTTTTTATTATTGTACAACTTTTAACATGTTTTGATCTGTGAGCTGACTTGGGTCCCTTTCTGGGAGAAAGGTGGCAAACAAATGAATGAATGAATGGATAAATAAATAAATATATAGATTGGTCTAGTGTAGGAAGGGCAGAAGGAAGTTACCCTCCTGTTTCGGGATGAGGTATCCCCAGTGCTTGGGCCATGGGCTGCCAATGGCGAAGGTGGAATCTTTTCTTAACAACCAATCTTAACTCTTTCTGAAACAATTAGGTGTTGTGGTAAGGCTGAGGAACTGGAGGATCAATTTACTGCATGGGTGCTTGTATGTATACCTGCCAGTATTTGGCAATGCAAAAAAACAGGAACTTTCATCACCATCTTCTGACCTGCCATCCCTTTCAAGGAAACATCTGACTCGCCTCCCTCCAAATACTGTTATCCCCAACTCCTCAAGTATGGCTCTCTAACAACACCAACTGTCTTCTGTGGTGAATACAACTGATCCAGGCATACAGAGGCAGGCAACACTGGTTGGGCCTGCAGCTGTCACCCCAACCATGGTGAACTGGTTAAATTCTAGTTCTTCTTTAGGGTATATGGCTCATCTGCCCTGTTTTAAGGGGGCATGTGAATTTAATGGTTTTCTACCACTGAATTTCAGTGGCTCTCCATCCAGGGGTGGCAGGGGGAACTCCAGGATGCACAGCAACAGGTGGGAGCCAAATTTGGCTTGTATACAGTATTTGGTGGGGAAGGATTGTCCTATTTTCCACTCTCAGGATCAACCACCAGTAACGCCAGTGCCCCCCCCCCCCCAAAATCAGAACTTTCCATTTTGTTTGGGGTTTTATGTACATGTATGTGCCATTTAAAAGCAAAACCACTGTTTCTAGAGACATCCAGAAGCAGAAAAAGATATTTTGCCTCCCCTTCCTCCAGAAGGAGGAGGAATCAAAATGTCTGGTGGCCATGTTCCCCACTCATGCAGTAAATGTTTTTAATTGCTGCTTGCTTATTTTAACTAATTCTATTTTATATTATTACCTATTGTTTTATATGCATTTTTTAGATTGTACACCATTGGCAGGTTTTATTTTTATTGATTTGATCATTTGTATGTAAAGCGCTGTGTACATTTACAGCGCTTTAGAAATAAACTATAATAATAATAATAATAATAATAATAATAATAATAATAATTGAAAGCAAGAGAGTTAGAAAGCACAGGCTGGCAGTGACAGAGGAAGGGAGTCAGGGGAAATGCTAGGTAGTTGGTGGTACCATTTCTCCATAATGGAGCATATATTCTTTTTGTTCTGGTTTGTTCAAAGGACACTTGCTTTTTTTCTTTCTCTTTTTGATACTGCTTCAATCTGGTTTTATTCCCCACCTCCTTTTGGAGAGGGGGCATCAGTTCATTTCCTCCTCTTATGGTGTCCTTACCCCTATAATTTTGTTGCCTATTAAAAGTAGCTCTGAAATTCTTTGCTTTTGTATCACTTGCAGTTCACCTTCTGCTTTGACATACAAGAGAGAGTGCAGTCAGGCACCCTTAACCCCCAGCTAATTTGCCTGCTGAACTCCTGTAGATTGTGAAGCTTGAAGAGGAAGGCAAACTCAGCTGTCAGTGAGGTCACGAGTACACTAGAATTACTTAGTCAAAAAGTGAAGACCTTTTCATGTCCTTTTACAGTGACACAGTCCACAGTTGTGCTGTAGAGAGCTTGAAGAGCCTTCTAGCAGATATGAATTCATTTGTACATTCAAATGGATGATTGAAACATATAAATAGGCAACAGTTGAATCTGGCGGGAGCCCTCTTTAATGTTAGCAGAAGACTTGCATTTTGTGTAGTTGTCATTGCACATGGCTTTTATCTGTCTTTACCACACCAGGATCAGCAGTGTGCTAGGACTGGTAGAATTAAAATTTCTATCTAGCTGTGTGTGTGTGTATGTGTGTTTAATTGGGATAATAGCTGCAACTAAAATGAATGCATGCAATCCCTACAGCAGTTGTGGAGAATCTGTTGCATTCCACATTTTGTTGAACTACAATCCTCACTATGCATCACCATTGACAAGGCTGGCTGGGGCTGATGGGAGTAAGAGTCCAGGAAACTCTAAAGGGTTCCATGTCCTTCAGCCTTACCCTACAGAAGGTGACTTTCTAGAGCACTTAAAAATTATTGCTTCCACTATAGGTGACATATAGGTGAAGGGCTTGGGGTTTTTTTTTGGTGGGGGGAATATACTTTAAAATACACTGGTACCCCGGGATACGAATGCGCCGCCTTACGAAATTTCCGGGTTACGAAAAAAATCCATTGAAAAAAACTGTTCCGGGTTACGAAGGTTATTTCGGGTTACGAAAATTTTTTTGGTGCTTTTCGGCGCTTTTTCGCACGAAATCGCGGCTTTCGCTATTAGCGCCTATGGGTTTTTCGGCTTGCGAAGATTTTCGGGTTACGAAAGCGGCGGCGGAACGAATTAAATTCGTAACCCGGGGTACCACTGTATGTATTTACTCATAAAAATATTGCTGAGATGTCTTTTGGCCCCAAATGGGCCCTCCAAGGTGATTTCCAATCTAAAACTTTAAACCAAAATTTAATTAATCAAATTTAAAACAGGAGAAAAGTGGGGAATAGAGTTAATACGTTTTAGACTTGATTCAAACAGCCAGCCCATATACTGCGTTCTTTCTCAGGTCTTGGTATTACAGTATCTGGCCAACACAGAGAAAAGCTAATATTGCAATCTTTTTGCCAGCCATCACAAAACTGGTCAGGGCAAATGAGTCAGGGCCACCTCAAGTCTTGCAAGAAGACGACTCCTTCCAAGAGTTTTAAGCTTCTGTGAGAAAACACCTGGAAATATTATGAAGCCAAGCAAGGAGCCATTATGAGGGAAGAAATTTTAATTTTCCCAGTCCTAGCACACTGCTGATCCTGGTGTGGTAAAGACAGATAAAAGCCATGCTTAAGACACCACCACGCCAGTATTTGCTGTATAATTGGAAAGCTGTGTGTTGGAACCAATACCCCAGAAACAAGACTTTTGGCATCCCCTTTAATGTTCATGCAAGATAAGTTTTCCAGCCCTTACATAAGGGAGATTCCTTACAGCAAGGGACACTTAGTAAGCATATATTGGACGAGTTTCCCATCCCTTAAATAAGAAATATCTCTAACAATAAGAAATATCTATTCATTGTATATATTTATTTCATCCAAACTATTAACCACTGGAGATGCAATTCAGGCTCCATCTTTCAACAGATAGAGTGAAATAGCTACTTTAGGCAACAAGTAGTGGTGTGGGAGGACAAACCTATTACATGACCAGCTGAGGGTTCTCTAAACTAGATTTCTGTCCTTAGGTACACAGTAGGCAACATACCATCCCATTGCCAGTGATAAAGTAAAACTCAGTAACTGGTTCAATTGGCTTCTGCAGATGGAAGAGGAGACAATAAACAGGAGTGGTGTTATCAATCCTGAGATGAACAAAAAGTCTTAAGAACTAGCCTTAGGCGTGGTACAGACTGCCCGAAAATGATGGTCTGCAAGTGCCCATTTTAACTCCAGAGAGATGCCACAGCCGCCAAACCATGTGGCGTCCCTCCAGAGTAAAAAGAACCCAGTTCTTCCAGGTTCTTTTTGCAGCACCTGGCTTACATCGTGAGTGCGCCACTGGGGCACCTGCGAAGTAAGCGATGCGCAGCAACGTGTGGACGCTGTACACCCCTTACATAAAGATGGCAGCCCCCGTGTGGATGGGAGACTGCCATTAGGCTGTCGCCCACATGTAATAGGGCTCGGGACCATGTAGTTGGTGCGCAGTCCCAAGCCCTACATCACTGCTGGGACACCACTTCCTGGCAGTGTGTACCTTAGATCCCACTGAACTTGGCAGATCTGACTTTGGAGTAAAAGTGCTCAAAATGCTGCAGCACAGCTCATAGTCCTACTTTTAAGTTTCATTTACACATGTAACCTGGTATATTGACTTACTGATTCTTCTTATCCATGGGCCAAACTAAACACACATTGGCTGCAGTCCTGTTGGTTAATCCCACTAGAATTGACCCACTGAGTCAACACATAGGTAAGCCTCATTAATTCAGTGGGTCTACTCTGGTCAGGAGTAACAGCAGGATTCAGGCCATTATGTTCAATAAATGTTTGCCCAGTTCTCAGACAAGACTGTGGAATGGGATTTATTTATATTAAGAAAGAAAGTTCAAAACAAGGGGACAGAAACTTAATCTTCCTCACCTTATTTGGCTGTGCTCTGTGTCACCTTCGGAATGCTGTAAGTTAGCCAAATAGGAAGAAAACTGATTAAAGCTATTGAATAGGGTGAATATGTTTTTCCCCTCTATCTGCCTTCTCAACACAGTCCTCTTTATGTCAAGTTGGTGTACAGAATTATTTTAATCCAGGACCAGAGATTGTCCCAAGAACAAGATGGTATCAGGAGATAGGGCTCTGCCCATTTAGACCCCTCCTGATCCCCTGACATCATCTGACTCCTCTCCATGCCCATTCTTGTTTTTATGTGAGGAGATAGTCAGGGCTGTCAATAGGGGGATGTGGGAGCTCCAGGCCACACCAGGTGAGATATTGGGGAGGGTGACAGGAACAGGCTGTGGTGTTCACCTGCATCCCTTTAAAAAACTGAGGAGATGGTATAAGTAGAGTGGAGTGCAATGTAAAGAGAGGCCCCGTTTTTTCAAAAATAAATTTTAAAATTTAAATATTTTAAAGCCTTTTAAAAATGTTTTTATTTTTTAATAAATATTCTTTTAAAATTTTTCTTTTAAAATCACATCTTACCAAATTTTCAGTTTAACCAAGTGCAACTGTGTACATGTAAGTACATTTAGGCTGTGCAGACGATATTGCAATTTAAAAGTATAATTTAAATTTTGCTAGTTATTTATGTCACAACTGGTACCATTACATTCAAAGATATATGGGAATTATAAATACGATAAGTACAAAAAAACATTACTAAGGATTCTGTATTGTGTAGTATGGAAGAAGGTCAGTGGGGGGAGGTGACACCATGAGTTATCACACTGGGTGATGGCAACCCTAGTTATGCCACTGGAGAAAGGAAAGGAGATCTGTGACTGTTTTCATGAAGTGTGCCCCTTACATTGAAAAACATACTCTTATATATATACACACACACACACACACACACGCTCCATTTCATATGTGAACTGTGTGAACATGTATTTATCACATATACAATGGTGACTGATGTCTTCCATATCAGTATGGCAGTCAATCCACTCTTCCTTTCAGTGCAAACTTTAAAGGATCTGTCCAAAGCACCAAGCCTGTTCGGGGAGTAGAGATCAGCACCTTGGACAACTCCATTAAGGTGTGGACTAAACCCCATAATGGATTTACCACTATCACCCAACATCGAAGCCACCAGCCATTCCTGCATGTATATAGCTGCCTTGCATGTCCATGTCTTTGCTCTCTGGATGATACAAAACATAAAGATGAATTAGATCACTGTGACAGGAAAACTAACATGAACCAGAGCAATGGGACAATGAGCTTTTATATGATTGCAATAGTAGCTCTGTTTTTCACATGTAGAGTTAAGTTAGTAATCGCTGAAAATGGAATATAAGTTTTCTTCCTTGTGGTTCACTGGTGAGGTGAGGATGCTGAGGCAAAAACCAGACCTGTCTTTTGGAGAAATATGGTCATAAAGCTCTTGGCAAAAGACTTCTTTCATGTGGGTGTGGGGCTGTTCCCTGAAGACCCATAAAAGCTAACAAAATAATGATTTAAAAGAGCAATCAATATTTCATGAGGGAGCAGCATTAGAGTTTCAGGGCTGGAAGAAATTATATCACAGTATGCCTGTGCCTCTGAGACTGTAGCCTCTGCATTTCAGATGAGCTGCCTCTTACACCTGACCTGAATAGAAGGTAAAGTTCATAATGTTAGTAGTAAAACAGCCTTCCTTACTCTGTATGCAATGGACTACAATTTCTATCATCCCAGAACTGGCTGGGGGATGGTGGGAGCTGTAGTTGAAGACCTGAGAACGGTGAGAAAGACTTGCATTTTTCTTCCCCTTCTATTTTCTCTCATTATGGCAAAGTTGGTGTGTTGTGTTTCATGGCTTTTAATTTTCATCCTGCTTGAATGGAGTGGCAAGGGCGCACACGCCATTGCAAATAGTGGAGGTCACCCCATGGTGTATATTCAAGGGTGTATATTCTCAGATCTGCACATTAGGACTGTATATATGGAAAGGGGTTAAAAAATAATTGTGAGCAACAATCATGACAGTGTTCTGTCCTAATCCCAAATTTAGGCTTCACTAGGCAGCAATGTGTTCTTCAAATGTATATATTTATTTGTGTGTGTGTGTGTGTGTGTGTTTGTTTGTTTGTTTGTTTCTATGTTTTGTTGTGAACCTTGTTTTCTGTGGATACAGAAAAGTGATATAGAAATCACTATAACCACTTTGAATCCCATTTTGGGAGAAAGATGGGGTAGAAATCCATGATGAGATGACTTTAGAGCTACTAGACTGTGAAGGGATAATGAAGACACAGCATTATTGTACAATTTGACATAGACAAGGGCCATAGCTCCATGCTAGAACATCTGGTCTACATGCAGAAGGTCCTGGCTTCAGTCCCTGGTATCTCTTGCTCAGGCTGTAGAAGATACATGCTGGAAACCTTGAGAACAACTGCCAGTCCTAGGCAGGGTGCAGCTATGGCCTCAGGGTGGCAGATACTGAGGCTTATCTAAAGCAGCATCCTAGTTATCACAGTTGTTCCCCTTGGGCACACAAGTTGTTTCATGCTCCTTAAACCATCCTTTTTAGGTATAATGGAGGACACTCTCCTATTACCAATGTTCAAGAGAGACTTATGTAGGCAGAGAAGGGAGTGGGGATGAGGGGACATATCAGGCAGCAAAATTTGTAGGGCCAGCCTTGACCAAAGGCAATTTCAGCATTCCAGTGACATGAGAATCTCTACCAGAGTTTCTCTGATATTCAGAAGGCATTGAAACCTTAAGAAACAAAGGCATAGAAACCATCTTTGTGTTTCTCCTAAATGTGTCCAGGCACATTTATATAACCTGAGTTTTGCTGATAATTAACTTAGAGTTTGCCTAACTTGGAATTCCCATATTGAAGAGATGTTGGACAGTGGAACCAGAAGAAAAAATAGTCTCTATTCTTACTTTTCTACTGGAGAGCTTGATGTACCCCTCTCCAAAATGAAAGAAGTAGCAGCAATGAAGTAGAAAAGAGAGAGAATGGCAAAGAAACAGAAGTGTGTGTGTTTGGGAGGGGGCTATTAATTGCCACGCACAGTTAAAAATCAGAATATTTATCACCATGATATAGAGGTGTAGAACTATTCAGTAAATTAAAGGCATCTCTCAAAATTCTTGCATTTCCTAAAGTAATCCATCAACAGTCTTCACCTACACAGAGCAATGTTGGCAATCTCTGCTCCACAGCAGGGAGGAAGAACCTGTGACCCTTCAGAGGTTGCTGGACTGCAGTTCCCATCAGCCTCAGCCACTATGACTAGTGATAAGAGATGATGGGATCTGTAGGTTCCCACACCTTAGCCGCAGAGGAATGGAATAGGGGGAGCAAGAGAGAGAGAGAGAGAGCGGGAGAGAGTGAGAATATTAATCAAAGAGATCTGCTACAGGCTGAGGTTTTCCTTTCAGATACAGAGGTTCCCCTTTCCTGACAGTGAAGCAGCAGCTGCTTCTGCTTCAGAGTCACTACTGCTGCTGCTGCTGCTGCTCTGAGCATCAGAGTGAGTAAGAGAGGAGGCAGAATCTAGAGAGCTGCCCTCCATTAGGCCATTGAGACTTGTCGAGGATGTTCAGCATTGCCTCCTGGCCACATCAGGGATGGGCACTTCTCAGGATGATCTCCAGCATTACCCAAGAAGAAGACATGCAGGTATGGCAGAGGCAGGGAAAGGAGGGGGAGAGGAGAGAATGGGTGCCCATAGCAACAAACAGACCGGCTATCTATGCAGCAGGCCATGCTTTGTGGTTGGCTAGCTACCCTCCCTGCTTTACTGCTGAATTGGTGGCTGCAGAGAGAATGCTGTGGCACTAAATGCTCTGCAGCGAATTATGTTAAAAG
>NC_056524.1:87148418-87179486 GCF_019175285.1 Sceloporus undulatus | reverse complement strand
ATTATTATTATTATTATTATTATTATTATTATTATTATTATTATTATTATTCCTGGAGTGTGTATGTGCATGTAGGGATGTGGGTGTGGGGGGTGTGCGTGTGTGTCAGCAAGCTGCTTCCTTTTTCTGCATCTTCGCTGGCCAAAGGATTTTGCTGCAACATCCTCTCAGCAGATCACATAGGCAGGGAATGCTAAATGCAGCTACAGAAGGGTGAATACCCTCTGCATATTCCAGAGGAATGTTCTGGAGGGAGCCATGCCTTGCTTTTACCTGGGACCAACACAAGGCTTGTCATGGCAGAAATGACAACAATTAAATCTGGTTTCAACAGCAGCCTTATCTGACACCTTGCTCTCCAGCAAATGCAGGGGTTGTGAAATCCAAGCAACGTGATGTCAGGACAGTCTTTGTGTAAAACTGCCAGTGATTCAGATTCTGGGATTGCTTCATATCAGTAGATGACCTCACTGCAGGTAGCTCCCATTCAGAATTATTTTTATCCCACTATTACGGTAGAGTTGAAATCATATTCTGATGATGAAAACGGAAGATGGGAGAGGGGAGGATAGACTATAGTCCTGATGTAGCAGAACTTTAAAATCATACATAGAGGGGGACCTCTTCTTTTAGGAGAAAAAGACACCTCCCCTCCCTAGGAAACCGCAGACAGTATCCACAAGAGATTGGTTTCTTTAAAACACTGAAGCTGCTGGCATGGCTCTGTAAGGTTTTGTATGTAATGAGGTTAGAAGGATTAGGGTTGCTTAAGGGATCTATGGCTCTGATGGGCCTTTTTGACGGTGCATTTTTTTCAAAGCAAAGATACTGCAGTACACATCAAAGAAAAGCATTTCTTATCATACATTTACATGGCCAGGTATAATCAGATGCTGAATCCAGAACTTGGAGAAGTCCTGTTTCATTGGTCAATTTGGGAAAGATAAGAGTAGCAGCCTCAGCTTTCTTCCTTTCTTTTTTGGGCAAGTGAATGAAGGTAAGAACTAGGAAAGGGAAGGAGGTAATCAGCAGTGATGTCATTTTAAACTAATATTTTGCACAATTGGGGAGTGAAGATGAAGTTAAAAAGAAAAGCTGCAATATCTGGGTGACTCTAAGCCTTAGCTGGAGAATCTCAATGACTGGGACTTTCCCCAATGGTAATAAATTTTATTTTTTATATAGACCATTCATTGTAACCCTTTACTCTAAGTTAAATCAAATACCATTAAACATATGTATATTAATGTGACTACACTAGCGCCGCTTCTGTGTAGCTTTTAAAAAATACTCTATTATATTTTAAGTAGTAATATAGTAGCTATAGTAGGAGTGTGCTGCTATTTTCTGTGTGAATGTCTGCCATTGCCTGGAAGAATTTAGTATGCAGCATTTATGCTTACTAGCAAAGTATGGAGATGCAGAAGCTGCCAGGCACTGAGACATCTCTGGCATGGAAACAAGGTTGTACTTTTCTGACTGAAGATAGCAATGAAAGTATTCTGGCATTAAAGATTGAAATCAGTGGGAAAATACTTGTGTGGGGGAAGGGGAAGCAAGAGAATCAGCTTTCATCAGTAAGAAAGAAAAATGTAATTCTGGGGTAGTGTTCAAAATTATAATAACTGAAATGTCCACTTCTAATCAAGCTTATATTAATACTATCTAAGCTAGCTAGCCCCTTTCTCTGAGCCTATTTCCCTCCACCCCCCATGCCTCCATTTCAAAAAAGATACCAAAGGTGAGACTGTCCTTTTGCTATTCAAATACCAGGTATGTCTGAATATTTAGATCCAAAATTTAAAATGCAACATTAAAGTACTGATGTATTATTATTATTAGTATTATTCATTGTAAAATGCCATACAGGATAGATTGATAGAGCCAAGATGGTGGGCAGCTGGTAAGTGGTTCTTGTCAGTACTTCTGCCCCTTTTGGTGATTTTTGATTAGGAGTGTTGTGGGTTTTTCAATTATTTAGGTAGATGCAGGGGCTACTGATATCCCTGTGTAAACTATATATATATATATATATATATATATATATAGATAAAAAAAGAGAGAGAGAGAGAGAGAGAGAGAGAGAGCGCACTAGTATATGTATGCTACATCTTCCTTTAGCTTGTAGGTGAATCCCCCCCCCCTGCTTCCTTTACTTTGCTTCCAAAGACACAGAGCTGATTAATAGAACACAGCTGGATTTTTGCTGCTGCTTACTAGGAACTCCTGATGTATCTGTTACATAAAATGCTATTGCATTCATCAGGGCAGCAGCAAGTATGAAGTTAGGAAAGGTGGGTTCATTTCTCCCCTTCCCAGGAATGCAATGCAATGCAATGCAATACAATACAATAAATCTAAACCCATGGGGCGGGGGGAGTGGCAAGGATAAAAATGTACAAATACTATCCAGGATGCAAAAATATTGGAAAGGGTATGAAATTAAATACTGCTACATGAGGATGGGCTTTGCAGTGAGTATGATCATGTCGATGTCTCATGCCATAGCAAACTCTTCCTTCTGCAGTATGGTGCATTGTACTACAGGGAGTGGATGCCCCCTAAGCCTTCTCTTCTCATATCCTCAGTTGCCCTTGGAGGATAAAACATCATTAGGAGTACTATTTCACTTTGTAGCTTTCTTGATGCTAAAATTGCTCTTATATTCAGGCATATAAGCTTAGTCATTGTTGGTGATTATAACAGAAACAATGAGAAAAGATGGGGGGGGGAGTGTGGTTGTATGATCATTCAATGGCAGAGGGCAGGACATGCATGAGAATGAGGAAAAGATTCAGTGGCATCTGGAAACTCCTACTTCTTTCATGCTGGACTGGTTTTCCTTTCTTTTTGCATATGCTGGTTTATTTTTTTTTAAGTTTCAGAGACTGATTTCCTTGTGATCCTGATACTTCTGATTTATAAAGGATCTCCTAGAAAGCATTCCTAAATTAAGCCATTTATTGCATAAAGATATGGCATATGGATGGAGCACATAAAATTATTAATCTAACTGTATTGTGAAGATTATAATATAATGGACACTAGATCAGAGCTGCTTCTTTGGCTACATCTTCCTGAATCCCCCAGCCCCAGCCATGTTGACCAAGAGATTCAGAGAGTTGTAGTCCAAAGGAGTGACTTACCTAAGCTCTGCACTAGATAGTGATTTTCCATAATTGTGATGCTTTATAGCTACACATAGGGAACCCCACTGGGATATGAGATACACAGCTACCTTGTACATCAGATCAGCCCACTTGTGCATACTAGTTCAGTATTATCTCCATGGATTGGCAATAGCTCCCTAGGATTTTAGGCAGATAAGTTCCCTTGCCCAAGCAAGAGATGCCATGCTCTAAACTGGGGTTTATTTGAATGCAGAGCACCGTGGAGCTGTGGCCTTTCATGGAAATATATCTTCTGTCCATAAATCACTTCAGGATTGCCAACTGCACTTTCTAGGCTGTTTAAGTAGCAGGTTTAAAATCAATAGGGCCATGAGCGTTTCTCTGAATTCTGTAGCCACATAATCCCTGCTGACCATAGAATGGTGTTCACTTCCAGCTTCATTAAAATGTAGCCCCACCATTAGGTGGAGTGAGACATCCCCTTAAGGTAGCTGGAGGGGGGGTGGGTAAAAGGTGGGGTATGGTTAATTATTTCACTTGCTGTTAATAGATATTTAGCATTTGTTTTTGTCAGCTGACCTTTAGTTGGCTTCAACTCATGGCAACCCTATGGATGAGACATCTCCAAGACATCCTGTCCTCCATTGCTATGCTCAGATCATGCTGGTTCATGCCTGTGGCCTTTTTGCTTGATTCTAACCATCTGGCATGTGGTCTTCCTCTCTTTCTACTGTCCCCTACCTTTCCTAGAATCATTTTCTTTTCCAGTGATTCATGCCTTCTCCTGGTGTGGCCAAAGTACAACAGCCTCAGTTAATCACTCTGGCTTCCAGAGTTCGGGCTTGATCTGTTCTGGAAACCATTTGTTTGTCTTCTTGCCTATCCATGGTATCCTCAACCAACACCACATCTTAAATTTTTTTTTTTTCCTATCGGCTTTCTTCACTATCTAGCTTTTACATACATACATGGTAATGGCTTGGATGAACTTCCCTTTGATGTTCAGATTTATATCTTTACACTTGGATTTTGTCTAGTTTTTTCATCACTACTCTTCCCAATCCTAGTAGTCTTCTAATTTCTTGTCTGCATTCTCCATAGGAACTCTTTGACTATTTCAAATTTAGTTTAAATGTCTGGAAATCTGAAATTTTCTACCTCATGTACCAAGATAATTTGGATTGATGGATGGTACTATGCACCCTGACTGGTACAATAGGAGGGAGGAACCACTTGTTGCTCTGTCTCAGAAAGCAAAATTTGTGGGTTAGATAGGTGTAACATCCATCCCACAGGATATGAGCCTGGTTCATGTAACCTAAACAAATGTAAAATTTGTTCTATTGCAGTTAGGTTCAGTTGCATTCCTTGCTATCCAAATTAGTTTTAGCACTGAGGCAGAGCTGGGAAAAGTTAGTTTTAATATCTTTTTGCAGTCCTCTAGAAATTGTTTCTAAGCTCTGCACTGAGATTACAGATATTGCTGATTTTCTTTTTCTCTTAAAGGAAACAAATACACATGTTGGCATTTGGGTATGTTGGGTATAACTGATATGGGTTGTTGTTCCAGCAGCAAATGCAGCAGCAATGTGGCACTTATAGGAAATATAAGAAATACAGAAATAGAAAAAGGCAAAAGACCAGCACCTGAAAAAAGAAATGGGAAGACCTAGAACATGCCCCTTGGCTACACTAAGAGCAACTGCAACTCAGTGCCTTGGAAGAAAAGTCATTCCAGGTCAAAGGCTTTGCAATGGGATGTTACAAGAGATATTTAGAAAATAGCTCAAGACACTGTGTATTTACTATCTCTTGATGCATCACTGTTAACCAGTTAATTCACTTTCTCTTGCCTGTAGATATGAATAGAACAAATTGTGTAGGTACTTTTATTAGTGTATTTAGTGTTTAGTGGAATAGCCATAATGAAAACCAGCACTTTCTTTGGTTTTGTTGTCATTATGGTGAAGATACAGAGCCGTTCCAAATCTGCTTCTGTTCATCTTCTTTAGTGTTTTCCCAGAGGGCTGATAGGAAATGATGTTTTGGATTTAGTAAACACAGTTCAGTACAGTAGCAATAGCAGTTGGTAACACAAGGAAATACTACAGCAACAACTGTAAGCATTATTTCAATGTGCAACTTGTCTCTTCTGGTAATGGAGCTTAAGACTGCTGCATCAGGATCTCACAAATAATTATGAAGGATCAAGGTGAGCTACAGTTAGTGTTGGACTATGGCTGTCATCATTATTAACCATCATGGCACCAGTCAACAAAATCAGAAGTCACCTGGTTCAGAAAGGCTGTTCGCTGCATCTACGGAAGAAATAATACATTTCCTTACTAGAATAATTATTTTACTAGGAATGAAAAGACATGACTTCTTGAGCATTCTAGGCCCAAAAGGAAATTCTCTGTTTTACCCAATTTTTAACAGTAGTCTTTGGCCCAAAACAGGTGAGCATAAAAAGCCAGCTTCCACACAGCTTGGGGGTGTGGTGTTTAGATGATACATGCCCCAAACCCACGCGGAAGCCATACCAGCATTGCTCCTGGGCTGTGTAAGGTGGCCCAAACCTGGCTCCAAAAGGAACAGATCAGGCTGGCATCGGGACTGCAGCATTTGGTCTCCATGGTCTTGCAGCGCTCCAGGCAAGAGTGGCCTCTGTCTGCTCCCTCCTACTTGCCTGTTCTGCCCCATGACAAGAAAAAAAAACATGTTTCATTGATCTGCCATTGTTGCCTCTTTAATATACAAAAATACATGCTTATTTGCGAGCAAGGGCAGAGCAAGGCATTTTGGTGCCTGGGGTAAAATACAAATGCCTCTCTATAGTGTGCACTGAAGCTGACTGTGCTGGCACTTGCATCTCACTACAGTACTGGCAGTGGGTTAGGGTCTTCCATCACAGCTGAGAACAGACTAGATAGAGGCGTCATTATAAACTGTGTGGTACACTCAGCTCTGTGCTCCAAGAGATGGAAAGACCAGCAGGCTCAGGAAGACTATTTGGAGGGCCCTGCCTGAGGCCAGTCACATGAGGCAGCTGTTGCAGTCTACCTAATGATAGAGCCCTGAAGTCCCCTGCTAATTTCTCTCAGACATAATTTCACCCATTCACATTCTCAAACAATCCCCAGCCTTAATTAACTTATCTTAATTAATAGGGTAAGAAGGAAGAGAATTGCCTGCTACTGTGACTTACTCAATCCCACAGCATACTTTCCAGTAGCCCCATTTCACCTAGAACTACTCTTTGTCAGCATCTTCCCTATGCTGATAAGTGAAAAAATTAATAATGCATCATTTTTTGGGATACTGGAATTATGAAGAAAGGTGGAGAAAAAAACAAGATTTGTTTTGAGGGGGTGGCTTGGGATGGGTTTATAGAGGAAAAAAGATTGTGGACTGTTGTTAAGGTGCAAAATTGCCCTTAAAGAGTGGGTGGGAGGGGAATAGGAGACTTCAGTAATTCAGTGGGAAGGGGAAAGCATCCACCCCAACTCTTTATTCCCATATTATAATGCTCAGTAAATTTGTACTACATATTAAAAAATACAACTAGTGTTCATTTAAAGTTTGTGTGTGGGGGGGGCTGTATTGGATTGGTTGTTTTACTGACCTGGAAAACACTTGTTAATGGGGTTGAGATGTGTCTGATAACATGTAACAGGTGGGAATTCTGTGGGCTGTTCACTGCATGTGGTCCTCAAGGCTTTCTTTATAGCCCAATTCCCTCCTGCCTTCCCCACTGTCCTCCATGTCAAAACAAAAATGGCAAAAGAAAAAGATCAGGAGAACCATTGCTCTTGAGAGCGTATAAGGTCAATCAGTTTAAAAGGTCACTGCCACTGTATTCTGAACAAAGTGTAATATGCCCCCACTCTACAACATTTCTGAGCTAAAAGAATTTTTGGGAAACTGGACATGGACCTTTGGCTTCATTTCATTGTCTTCGTTTAAGAAAAACATTTTAGGTGGTATTTGCGTGAATTCTGAAGGAACTCTAAAGACATCCTTGGATAGCTTGTTTAAAAATTGGGCAAGACTCTGAAGTGGGTGCATTGTCCCACTGACATGTGAGTCCCTTGAAGGGTGTAGGACACTGTATAACAGGTAGCTATCCTGTGGTCCATAAACCATGTGACTAGATACTTCCTGCAGTGGGATAGTAGGTGAATTGGGATTCTTGGTAATATTTCTTCCTAGCCCCTGTAGCAAGTGACCAACCAAAATCCCATAGCAAAAGTATTAATAAAACTTTGGAGAGACATGACTTTGTCCTCACAGAGCACCGCAGCCCACAATAACCAGAATTCACAGAACAAAATTCATAAGTGTTTAGGATGGAAGGCAAACCACAGAAGGAGATGGCACTCATTTTGGTTACCGAGGGAAATGTTTGCATGTGGAATACTAAAGGATGGAATTGCCCCCAGTCTCCTTATCTGATTTTCCAACAGTGTCCTGAATAAGACAGGCAATCGAGTGTGTGTCTCTTTGCTGTTATTGTGGCTGAATGATTAAAGATATGAGCTTTCTTTTATGAATGAAATGGTGACACATACAACATGAAAAATACAGATATGTCAAATAATTATATATAGTGAGCAGTGAAGAGCTAAGTATTAATCATGTCTATGTAACTGATGCTGCAAAAATAACCTTTGTTTCTTTGATTTGATATATAATCTTGGTTTCTAGGGTAGGGCACAAGGCTTCCTTCTGGAAAGATGAGAAGGAATAGGATTGCAGTGGCAAAATACCTGGGGAATTTTTTCCTTCTTCATATTTTCCTATATGGCTTGATATGACAGCCTGCCACTCTACTTACCATTTTTTCTCACATACCATAAACTTGGTTGCAGAGATGGAAACTGGGCAGCTTTTCACATATTGTTCAACTGCATCTCCCAGTATCCTTCACCATTGGCTGTGTTGGCTATTGGGATTTGTAGCCTAACAACATCTAGAATTGAATGCCTCACATCTCCCACCCTTGCTCTACAAGAATGCAAATATTTGTCAAATGGGGCAGGCTAGAACAAATTTATAGTCTGTGGCTATTAAGCCTGGTAATGAAAATTGAAATCTGAAATGGCAGCAGAAGGAGGTAGGAGGTTGTTATGAGAACTATTATTTAAGAACTGTTGACCTCCCCACCACATTCTCCTCTTTTGTTGTTTTTACAATTATAACCCTGTAGGACAGGGATTTGTCTTGTTTGTATTTATTATATTGAAGATTTCTCAGAAGCTTTTCAGAAAAAGAGAAAAATGGAACCATTTATACCAGGGATGAGCAACTGTGGAAGGCTAGAGAGGTGCATCACTAGGGCTGGCATCACCCGATGTGGTGACTCATGGTGTCCTTCTCCCATACTACACCATACAGAATCCTTAGTAATGTTTTTTACTAATGTTACTCATAAATCGTAATTCCTATATATCACTGAATGTACAGTCGACACTCTGTATCCATGGATTCTTTATCTGCGGATTCAACCATCCATGGCTTGAAAATATTCCAAAAAAATATAAATTCCAAAAAGCAAACCTTGATATTTTTTTTTCCATTTTAGATAAGGGGCACGATTTTGTTATTTGCTATTTGTATTGCCATTGGATTTAATTGGAGCTGAGCATCCATGGATTTTGGTATCCATGGGGGGTGGGGGGTGGAATCAAACCTCACTGGATACCAAGAGTCCACTGTAATAGCAATAAAGTGAAAATTTGATAAAATGTGATTTTTTTCCTGAAAATTTTAAAAGAATAAAAAATTATTTTTTTTAAAAAAAAATAGAATTTAATTTTTTAAAACCTGAGGCCTCTCCTTTCCCTTCCCCCTGAGTCTTGCCCCATTCACACCATCTCTTCGGTGTTTCAAAGGGACATAAGCAAACAGCAAAGCCTGTTTCTGCCAAAAGGCAATTGTTTGGAGAGCAGTGGTGTCACCCCCACTTAGGGTGTCATCTAGTGCAACCCATGGTCCCTACAACCACCTGGTGATGCCCCTGCCTCTAAGGAATATGGTGGCATTCTCACCATATTTTTAAAACTTCCTGGACCCTGAATGGGCACTTTGGGTCATTCTGAGACAAAAATAATTGTTTTGATCGCTGAGGAGCTCCATACATGGTGGAAATCACCCTGCACCTAATAGAGATCATTTTGGGACAAAAGAAAAAAATATTGTTTTTTAAAACTGGATGGCCTTTGGGGCCATAGAAAACATCCTAGGAGGCCATATGCAGCCCATAAGCCACACCCTGATTTAAATAAATAAACAAATCATTAAGAAGGGTCCAAATGGGGGAAGAACTTTCTTGTATAATGAAGATTGCAGTCCTATGTATTCTTTACCAGGCAGGAGTTCCATTGAAGACAGCGTGCAAAAATAAATGAGAAAGATCAGCGGTGACCTAGCGTTCCCACCAAAGGCAAGGAGAAGGGAGAATGAGGTCCAGTTGTTTAGTGGAGCTGGGGCTTGCAGGGCTGAGGTGCCAGGACCTTTTGATTTGCAGGGATTATGATGTTGTCAACCGGACCTCCTGAGGCTTCCTTGTTTCAGCTGAATCTAGCTGCAGTCCTCACAGTGGTGGGAAAGAAAACAAATTATCTAAGCAACAGTATATTTTTTGAGCTATCCTTATTATAAAGCCAAGTATGTTTGAATGGCTTGGTCATGAATGGACAATTAAGATACATTAGCTTTATAAAAATACCTGCTCTTGGTGATGAAAATTGGTACAACTGGCTTTCTGATAAGCTGAGTTGGGGGTCCAACACCCAAGCCGGTGGAAGGGAATGTTGCCTGTGGAAGTTGACTGCCTACATGTCAAAATTTACCATCTTTGATTATACTTTTCAAATAGGTACCCATGTGGTTCTTACTTCTAACACTCATTCCCACCATTTAAAAATATTTTTAAAATCCCAGAGTCCTTAACTGGAGAAATAAAACTTGTTCAATCTATGGTACATCTATTATTTGAGAAATAGGGTCAGAATTGCTGGACTTACAGGAGGAGGCAACAATTGCCAAACAAAATAAGTAATTGAGAATTTTGTTAACATCAGCTGTATTGCATCCATGCGGAGATCTTTTTAGACTGCAATGGGAAAGAGAAATCCTTGCCATTATCTCCAATAAACTATTTTAACCAGATCAATTTTAAGACACATTGAAGCCTAGAGAAAATTGTTCACGAAGTCACTTAAGACAATATGGAGGAAGGTGTAGCCATCTATGCATTCTTGGATTGTAACTCACATCAACACTGGCAAGTATAGCCAATTGTAAAGGTTAATGTGCATTGCAATGCTACAGCATTTGAAGGGCCACATGTCCCACATGTCCCCCATCCCTGATTTATAAACAGAAGAAAGCAGTAAGTGTGCAATCATTTATCAATTTAAATAAAAACCATGTATGCTTGGTACTGTGTCATTTATACCCAATTTTGTGAGTTTAGTTACAAAATGTAATTAAAAAATACTTTTTGGCTTGCAATCCTACACAGACGAACCTAGTGGTAAATCCCATTGGACCCTGAGATTTATCTGTAAATAGAAATGTGTAAGGATGAGCTATAAGCAAAGTAGACCTCTAAAACTTACCCAGAATTCACTTCTGAGTGAACATTCAGTGACAACACAGTAAGTCTCGGTTCTGGTTGTAGCACACCCTGGGTTGGTTGCATTGATATGTTAGTGTTTTTCTATCTTGGGTTTAAAGGCCAATGTCCTGTTTGATGGTGGCAGAGTATAAAGCTCCATCTGCATGCTTACACTGCAGGTCTAGAGGAGAAAGTTTCTCCATCTGAGTGCCCTCCAGTTCCTGCTGCACAGCCAAAGAAAAAGCAGTATAGCTTTACCAATAGCATGTACATTTCTATACCACTTCATAGAGAACTCAACACTCTCTAAACAGTTTATAATATGTAAGCCAATTGCCCCCAACAATCTGGGTACTCATTTTACCAATTTACGAAAGGGTGAAAGGCCAAGTCAACCTTGGAGCCCTGGGATCGAACTCACAACCTTGTGACTGCAGTACCAGCATTTAACCATTGCACTACCAGGGTATGCTGTGTATCTCCTTGCATAGTGCCCCCCCCCAAAAAAAATGTTTTCCATTCGTGCAGTGCGTTCATTGGTCTTCCAACTGCTTTGGACTTCAGTTCCAAAAAGCACTAGTCAGCATGGCCCATAGTGAGGAATTCTGGGAATTGAAAAAGTATCACATTTGCAAGATGAAAAATTGAGAACTCTTGCACTACTCAGTGTAACTAGGGATTGATGTGTTCAGTGCCTTCAAGTCATTTGTGACTCTAAGGTGACCCTTTCACAGGATTTTCTAGGACTGAGAGTGTGTGACTTGCCAAGGTCACCTGGTGGGTTTCCATAACCAAGCAGGGAACTTAATCCTGAAATCCAGTCGTAATCCAGCACTCAACCCATTACATCAAGCTGGTTCTAGGGGTTATGACATCATATACCATCAAGGGGACTTTGGCCATAGTATGCTGTTCAATTCAGTTATCAGGGCTTGGAAAAGTTACTTTTTAGGACCACTCCCCATATTTCCCAGACAGCATGGCCACTGGTTGGCTGGTTTTGAGAGTTGTAGTCCAACCTCCCCTCCACACATACATGTTTTCAACCTCTGTTCTTGGTATAGGGTTTGCATATCAACTAGTTGTTGTTGTTATATTTATTTCAGTCCCATCTTTCTCCCAGTTTAGGATGCAAATTTTAAAAAAAAACATATTGTTAAAAACCCACAATATACAAAAGTTAAAGCAAGATTAATAGATTTAAAAAATTAAAACCAGATTAAAACATATGTTGTTAAACACACACACACATGCACCAGCACAACAGTTAGCAAGATCTAGCACATTATTTTGGTTGGATGGGCCTTATATATTCAGTCATCAAACACCTGTCTAAACATAAAAGTCTTTACATGTCTGCAAAAAGAAAGTAGGGAGGAGGCCAATCTAACTTCTCTGGGAATGCAGTTCCAGAGCCTGGGGGCAGCCACTGAAAATACTTTTTCCTGTATTCCACAAGATGTACCTGAGTGCATGATGGGACAGAAAAAAGGTCCTCCTCTTCAGATCTCAATTGGATGGTTCATAAGGGAAAATATGGTCTTTCAAATAACCCAGACCTAAACCTTATATGACTTTATAAATCAAAACCAGTACCTTGAATTGTGCCTGGAAACAAACCAACAGCCTGTGAAGCTATTGTAACCAAGGAGTTGTCTGTTACCTGTAGCAAGCCCCAGTAATCTAGCTACAGCTCTTTAGTTGAAGTTTATGAACATCTTTAAAGGCAGCCTCATGTAGAGTGTGCTGTGGTACTCCAGCCAGGATGTATCTAAGGCATGTATCACCACAGCCAAATCTAACATCTCAAGGAACAGGTGCAGAGATGGCACACAAGCTTTAACTGTGCAAATGTACTCCTAGCCATTGATGAAACCTGAACTTCTAGTCTCAGAGCTGAATCCAGAAGCACACACAAGCTGTAGACCTGCATCTTCTGTGGGGATGTAACCTGATCTAGCACAGGCTAAATCCCTACTCCTTGATGTGCTTTTCAGCTGACCAGGAGCATCTCTGTATTGTCTGGATTCAGTTTCAGTTTGTTTGCGCTCATCCAGTCCATTACTGATGACAGGCACCAGTCTAAGACCAAAAGAGCTTTGTTGGCTTGTGGTAAAAAGGAATAACTGAGTTGGATGTCATTTACATTCTGATGACACCGAACCTCCAAACTCCAGACAACTTCTCCCATGGTTTCATGTGTATGTTAAATAGCATGGGGAAACGGAACTGAACATTAAGGGACCCCACAGACCAGTGGCCAAGAGGTCAAGCAGGAGTCTCTTAGCACCACTTTTTGGATACACCCCTCCAGGAAGGATCAGAGCCACTGTAAAACAGTGCCTCCAAAACCAATCCCAGCAAGATGATCTAGAAGGATATCATGGTAGATGTTATGGAAAAGAACCAGCAGAACCAACAGGGACACACTCCCCCGCCCCTAGCACCAAGCCGATCAAAGCTGTCTCTATCCCATAACCAGGCCTGGATCCAGATTGAAATGGATCTAGAATCCTAGATAATTTGCCTTATTCAGTAACCTCTGGAACTGGGAGGCCACCACATGCTCCAGAACACTGCTGAAAAATGGAACGTTAGAGACTGACTGATAATAATCTGGAATTGTAGGATCCGGGGTGTGTGCGTCTTTTTAAATGATGGTTGTATAACAGCCTCTTTCAAGGCAGTAACTGTGCCAGTCTCCTCTAGCTTTTAAAATAAGCCAGAAGAGCAAGGATCTAAGGCCCAGTATAGACGGTGCGAAACCACCGTGCTGGGGTCAAAAGTAGGGCTGGGGAGCATGCAGCAACCACACACTCCCCAGCCCTACTACTATACTACTAGATTGTAAGCCTGTGGGCAGGGAACTGTCTGTTATCCCCTCTATTGTAAACTGCTCAGATTCCCAGTGATTGGGCGGTATATAAATAAAACCTATTATTATTATTATTATTATTATTATTATTATTATTATTATATGAAGGGCACCATCTTGGCATGGCACCATCCATACACAGTGCATGGTGATGTCTTCACACATGCGCCACGTCCAAATGGCCCGGCGCGCTCCTGATGTCATCGCGCTGCTGGAGGGCATTTAGGGCACACTATTTGCAGTGCGGGAACAAAGCCAGGGAGAAAGGGGCCCCATGGACAGCCCTTTTCAGGCCACAGGGAAGCGGTGTTTTGCCGCTTCCCTGTGGCCTGGAAAAGTGCCAGGTTGGAGCTGCAAGGGTTGCCGGTGAAGCTGCCCTACCTCCTACCCGGCAAGAAAAGGGACAGCTGTGGACCATCCCTTTTCTGCTGTCTGTACCCCACCAAACTTACGCTTCGTAGCTCTCACCTCTGCAACAATCCTGTCCATATTTACATGTGATACAAATCCATTGTCACTAGAGAAGCAGGGTCCAAAGTTATGTCCACTGGATCTGTATCTATTGTAGCATCCAAGTCAGAGCAGAACAACTTACCCAACTGTATATAAAATCACTCAGATCTGCTCTGACTTGGATGCTACCAGTGATACAGGTTCATTGGATGTAACTTTGGCCTCTGCTTGTCCAGTGGCAATGGCCTGTGTATATATAATAAAAAAAAACCTGACCACTCAAAACAGCTCCACTGGCCAGCTCTTTTTAGATACAAATCAATATAAATCAATATACTGCAATTTTAAAAATGTAACTTGAAAAATGTAACTCCCCCCCCCCTCCTTTTTTTTCTTTTGTTCTCACTGAGTAAGTTGAAATCCTCATTGCTGGAAATATGAAGAAAAAATGGGCTACTTTACTGAAAAGTCAAGATTTACTTAAAGCAAACAGCCAAGCATGCCATTCATTTCAAGATATTTCTTTGTCAGAAGACTGAGGGCTGCATGTCTATCACTTGATAAGTGAAGTTGTGAATTGCCTTCACTGAAAGGTGTTGTGTTTGAAGTGGTATTAAACCTCAATGGTTTATCTGCAGCTGCTATTTTATACATGTGTACATCTCACAATGAATTTGCCGTGGTGAAATGCAGGGTTCTGATTTGACTCTTGATTGCTGCAATTTAAAATCCTCATATTATTTGCCAAAAGCATAGTCTCACTAGGTGCAGTGCATGGCTGTCTGATGCAGAATTTGGCTAAATTCACCAAAATCGAGATGTAATTTTGCATCAAGGTTTAAACATCAAGGAAAAATAGGGAAACATCAACTGATATACTTAATAGAAATCTGAGCCCTTTTCAGGGGCACTATTACTTAACCATGAGAAAAAGACACTTTTCTTTTTTCTCCAGGCTGCATCCTGTTGGTGTCATATCTAGGTGTAACTGAGGGTTAAACTCATGCTTTGTACTTTATTGGACCTTGAGAAAGGACACATCCAGTACTTCTTTCCACAAGGCCCCCACCTTGGTGTGCAACAACATTTGGGAGGCAACCAGGAAGAGCTTCGGCTTCTTAGCCACTGATTAGTTCAGCAAGATACCCAAGCTCTTTCCAGCTAATCTTTAGCACTAAGGGAAGAAAAGGAAGGTTTACGCTAGGGGTCCACCAGAGGAAGCAGCTCTGCCACTTCTTTTAAGTATACTGGTGGAAATATATGCTTCACCAACGTGATGGCCTAAGCATCCTACAGTAGTGATCATAGTTGATTAGACATTGTTTTAATTGCTGAGTTCTTTATAACAACAAAACCTCCAAGGAATCTAAAAATGTGTCCACTTCCTGCAATTCTTTAACATACCATCACTGTGAAGACAGTCATTGGCAGGACATTATGCCTCTGAATAGTTACAGAATCATAATTGCTAAGACAAGGTCACTCATGTATAATGGAAGATTAATGCTGGTGATGTGGAGGAAGTTCATTTGGGTTGAAATGAACCCTACCAAAGGCTAAAGAGAGATTGGGAAAGGATGTAGAGAGCCTATCATCATTTTCCCCCATTATTAATTACCCTAATCTTTTTGCTACAGGTCTTTAATATGGCCACAATAATCATTTCATAGGCCTTTGTGTCTTGTTTTCAATAGAGTTTCACAATCTTTGTAATACACCACACTTCAGGATCTGCTCAACTGATAAATATATGTATCCAAATGGCTTTTTAGCTGTTAGAAATTATTTAGGTGATTTAGGGGCTGGACAGATCACCCTGAAGGGGTGGCACAACACCACCCCTTTCCTAGCCGGATCGGGGCCACAGCAACCGCACGCCACTGCCCTGAGCCGTCCTTTCCAGAGCACAAAAAGGAGCTGCAAAAAGCAACAACACCACACTGCTGGCAGACTAAGCAATGCTAAAAAAACACAATGAACCCTGGACAGATTGTCATGTCATTCTTGATGGCAATTTCACCAGAATAAAAGTCAGAAACATGCATGGTTTCAAAGAATTGTATAAATTAATGATTGTCAGATACTTTGGGCAGTTTATTAACTTATATAACTCCTACCCTTTTTAGGCAGCTTACATTTCATTTCAACTTTATGTTGCTGCCAAATCTTTATAGCTGTCCTGCACTTGGGTTGTTCTAATTTTGCGCTGCATTTTACCCCTCAAAAGAATCCCAATGCAGCTTACAAAAACCAAAAATGAGAAAGTCATTGCCCATAGGCTTAATACACACACACACACACACAACATGAAAAGAAAAGGAAGAGGAAGCAAAGCAAAGCCAGGTATTAGATTGTGGATTAGAAAATCCAATAGATGGTAAACCAAGCAGTTTGTAAAACTAGTTTTAAGCACAGTGGAAAGGTTGCTGCTGCTGCTTCCTCTGGTGGCCACAGCAATGGCCATTTGTAGCTAGGGAGAGGAGTAATCTCTGATGGATCTAGATACAGGCTCAGTGGAGGACTGCATGCTCCTTCTGATGGTCTCAGCATTAGACCTGATGTGGCATTAGACCTGACCACTGTTTGGGAACCACTACTCTAATGGCTGCATGGACTGTTGTAATTACTCATTCCCCAAAAATTAAAAGAAAAGAAAGAAAAAAGGAGGGAAGACTAGAAGTAGCATAATTCCATTTCTTGTTATGAAAAACAAGATTCTTTTTTTTTTTTAAATGTTAAAACGTATAGTGAGGAAACTGAAAGTACTCAAGACGTCCTGGAGAGGCAGTCACCTTTTTTTTTTTTTGCCAGAAAAAGAGAGTAGTCTGAGAGATTTGCCGGGGTGGGAGGGACGGGCCCCATGTTGCTCTAGAGCAGTGCTTCTCAATTATTTTCTGTCATGCCCCCCCAGGAAGAAGAAAACATTTTGCGCCCCCCGCGCAACTGTAAATAGTATCATTTGTCTATAAAATTGTTATAAGTACACCTCTCCATAACAGAGCCTCGCGCCCCCCTTTACGGAGCCTCGCGCCCCCCCTGGGGGGCCCGCCCCACTATTTGAGAAAGGCTGCTCTAGAGTCACACTTTGACCACCTCTTCTTGAGTAGTTGCCTAAATATGTCAAAATAATCATACATGCCAACAGTGATCATACAAATACCTAGTGCAGGTATGGGAATTAGGTGGCTTTCCAGATGTTATTGGACTGCAAGTCCTACCAGCCCTTGTCACCACAGTCAATGATGAGGGATGCTAGGACTTGCTGTTCAACATCCATATAATTCCCATCCATGGTCTAGAGCAATTGACTTCAACCATCCACCAACTACATTCATTGACTACAGTACAACCATTCACTACTTGATCATCTCGTCCTGTCCTGACTCTGGTTGCAAGTATTCTTATTGGGGGGGGGGGGGGGAAGAGTCACATGTTTCCCTCTGTTTTCCCAATTTTTCTGGCCCCATTGCATGGTTTGTTTAGGAGCAAACTGTGCTCAGGAGTTTGGAGAAGTCAATTCATAGGACCACAAAACCCACACTCTTGGCCATGTTGGCTGAAGGTTTCCCACATTGTAGCTCCTGCCCTTAAATGTTCAAACTTAGGATGTATTTGAGATAGGAGGCAAATTTATTTATTTATATTCTATCTTTCTCACAGGATAGAACCCAAGGTGGCTCCCAGCACAAGAAATTAAAAATATTTACAAAAGTTCTAAAAATCAATTTAAAATCAGCATGTTAAAATATTATACAATCAGCTGTCCATATCCATGGATTATTTTATCCATAGGTTCAACCATCCATGGCATGAAAATCTTTTTAAAAATATATGAAATTCCCAAAGCAAATCTTGATTTTGCCATTTTATATAAGGGACACCATTTTACTACACCACTGTAAATAATGGGACTTAAACATCCACAGATTTTGGTATCCATGGGGATGGGTGGGTCCTGTAACCAAACCCGAGGATACGGAGGACCCACCATAAAACTGTTCTGTCAATCAGTTAATTCCCAGCTAGTCTGTTTATCTGCAGAAGCAGAGCAACACATTTGCTCTGTAGGCAGTTGCCTTGTTATCAACTGGTAGTACGGTGAAACCAAAGAGAGCCCTGACACTGTTGTGACCTTGCTGAAATTCTTTCACAGCCTCTGTTTTGGGAAAGGCTGTTTTGTTTCCCCTCTCCTTGTTTGTGCCAACATTTGTATTTGATCTCTCACTGGTTGTCAGTATTACACCAGGACCCGAAAGAAGCTGCTTTCAATTGCTCTGAGTGATCAAAGTCTCTTTGCAGAGTTATGTGGGGGTTTCTTGGGTTTGTTACATAACAAAGCAAAAACCTGCCACTTAAAATGACAGCTTCAAATTTCTCGATGAAGGAAGAATGATAGGAAGGGATTGCTCCAGTTACTTGAAGAATATGAAGAGGGTTGGAAGCGAGAGATGCGCTCTGGTGTTCATTTTGCACTGGCCATGGAGAGGAATGAAATGCTGCAGTTTTACGCATACAAACCAGAAAGCCCAGTTTGGCACATCATTTGCTTTCAACAGTCCTGGGAATTATGCTGGAATTCTCCTCTTTCAATTTTGCTTAGTAAGCTGCTTCCCTAGACAGATTTGCTTCTGCGTGTATCCAGACTCAGCTCAGGGAGAGAGTATCGCAGCACATGCATTATTGATTATTCCAGACATATATTAATAGATAAGCATGTTGCGGTACTTCTCGCCGTGTTCTGTCACAATGCGTTAGACTGGATGAGCTGCAGAAGGTTTTGTTCTTAGCAGAATATGGTCTGGTTTTTTTTAAGATGGGAGGTTCCGCCTGACATGGGAATGGATGCACACAAAGATCTATTGCACACAGCTGCAATGCACATGCAGCAGAAAGGCCTTTTTTTAAAAAATCCTGAATTTTTCACTTGGGGTTAGAAGGGCAAACCCATTAGAGAAACACCTTGCAATTGCTTTCTTATACTGGCAAAGTGCTTCTGTGCTCCACTCCCCCAGCCTGAACCTTCCTTTCTCTCTCAAGTAATCTAGGGCACAGAGCGGGGAAGACAAGAAGGGGAGAGCAAAGCAAAAAAATGAGTTATCATGGAGCTTTCTAGGAATGAGTCCTGCCTGTGGCTAGGATAGGTGTTTGCTAGCTTGTCAACAAAGCCTGTGAAATTTAGGAACATGACAACTCATCTTAGAATGGGATTAATATTAGAGATGACTAACTGAAGATGGGAGTATCAGTGGCAGGAACAGCATTGTACAGAAGGATGAATGCCACCTAAGGACCCTTTTTTTTAGAGAGGCAACATATTTTTAGCAGCAGAACACATGCTTTGTATGCAGAAGGTCCCAGGTTCAGTCCCTCTGATTAGAAATGATCAATTAGCAACAGGTGGTATGACCTGAGACCTTGAAGAGATGCTGCTAGTCAGATCTCAGAGTACAGAATCACACCACTAACATAGCTCTGCTGGTTGAGGTGGGGTCTGGGAATTGTAGTCCCCCAAATTACCTTTCCAAAGTCTGGTCAGAATAGAACGCATTTGGAGAAAATGCAGCCTATGTGCCACAAATAGCACCCAAGCCATTCTGTGACCTCCAGCCCCCCTTCCACTTTTTAGAAAATATAGGCTCAAATTTAAAAATGCATAATCACCTTAGTTACATCGCTGTGTAGGATCTTCCAACAATTCCCACAATCCCTGCTTATTGGGCAGCAGCCACTGCAATCAATGAAGGTCTGTTCCCCTGTCAATCAGCAGGCAGCTGACTGATGTTTCCATTCTCTTTCATGAGCAATTGCCAGTGCAACAGACAAAAGCAAGGTCCCATTCCCAATTTCTCCTCACACTGGAGATCACTTGCACGTGTGTGTGTTTATAAACATCAGTGAGCTACTTCTCAATAAATAAGAGAACATATCCTTGTTTGCAGTGGCTCCTGCCTGGTAAGCGAGGATTGGGAACCTTTCATATTTCATAAATTAGTGAGTACTTTAGGTTACTCATTCATAATTGTCTTTGTCAATTATGGCCATTTTTTCAAGGAATCCCCCCCCCCCCCCGAAACACTCTTTTAACACTTGCTAGTGCAGTAGCAACCAAACCTTGGTCCTCCACATGTTTTGGACTTCCTGACTGTTGGCCAAGCTGACTAGGGCTTCCAAGCTTATGTGTTAAGGTTTGCTGAAAAGCCTACCTTTTGACAGGATAAATGAAACATTTGCTTGATGTTGGCCTTTAGTTATCAAAGAAAGCTATTAAACATGCAGCCATCAAACATAAATAAAGCACCCTTTTAGCAAGTGTTTCCAGATGCTGAATAGAATGGACCATAAACACAACTGATATGAACAGCTCTTTTCTGCTGCATTATGTTTCCTTTACAATACTCAGTAAAGTACCTATGGCGTGTTACAGACCGCCCATTTGGGGCGGCCTGTAACTGGCCCTTTCCCTGCCGGATCGGGGCCTCAGCTGCCACAACGGCAGCCTCCGAGGCCCCGATCCGCCACTTTCCAGGCCGCGGGGAAGCAGCAAAAGGCCGCTTCCCTGCGGCCTGGAAAGGGGTGTCCTCGGGGCTTCAAGCCCCAAGGACACCCGATGGCGGCAGGGAGGAGGAAAAAGGGGCCACTTGGCCCCTTTCTCCCATGTATCGCTGGCGCAGCCGTCTAAAGGCTGCGTCAGCAACTCAAACCACAAAAGGAGCTCTGTTTCGGAGCACCTTCTCACGCCATGGAAAGGGCACTCTATGCGCCCTCGCACGGCGTAATGACGTCACATCCGCGCTGCCCCGTTTGGAGGCGGTGTGTTCGTGAGTCGTAATGGCAGCGCTGTGTACATAGGGCGCTGCCATTTTGTACATCCTGGGGACGTACTAGGGTTAGGTGCATGCGTAAGGCACGCACTTTGCCTAGTACGTCCGCAGGACGTACTTTACGCCCGTGCGGAACGGGCCTATGAGTCTCTGACTTGGGACATGGACAGACCCCAGAAGGTCTTTGAGAGCTTCTGGAAATTCTTTTGAAATGGCTTTTTACTTTGTATTTGCACTTTTTGCTATTATATGGATGGATTGTTCCACTTTTCTCTCAAAGCAGCTTACATGTTAAAAAGAACAACAATACAATGGCTATCAAATCCAGCAAATAAAATGTAGGCGCGTTACAGACGCACCGAAGGGGCATATTAGGGTTAGGAAGGGATGTAGTAGAGTTGAGAAGGGGCGTCACTTCCGGACGCCCCTCAACCCTAGTACTGACCGAGTCCATACAAAATGGCAGCGCCCGTCCACACGGGGGCCGCCATCTTGACGTAGCAGATGCGTTGCGTCCAAACATCGTGCGGCACAAATGACGCCACAAGTGCACTATTGGCGCCTTGCGGCGGCAGACCACCCGTTTTGGTCGGTTTGTAACGCACCATAGTTTAAAAAAAAAAGCCAGAACAAGCAGTAACATAAAAATAAAGGAAAACAACAAAATAATAAAATTAGGTCAGAGAAGCGCCATGACAGATTCAGGAAATCTCCGATAGCATAGAACCTTGCAGTACTCAGTGCAAAAAGAGATGCCCTGTAAGTCTTACACATACAACTCATCATTTGACAATAGATACTATATATTTTCCTGGGATAGATTTTGGATGTTAGCCCTAAAAACCCTTATCTACAAACTTAAAATGAGATATTGGACAAAATAAAAGCTAATGTGTAAGAGCTCTCAGCAGTTCCACAAAGGCATCTCCTCTGGGCAGAATGAACCAGAGAATTCCTTGTCATTAGTGCAGTGAATACACACAGGAGAGGGATGGGAATAAAATTCCAATTTATTTATTTTTTAATGGTTGGAAAATTAGTTTCTCAACTATCCAGAAATCCTGACTAGAAATATCCTGGATTGATGAGAATATATTTTGCACAGAAAATAACATTACTAAAACTATTTGCAGTTGTTGTTATTGTTAGCCACCCTCAAGTGGACTTCCACTCATGGCGACCCTATGGATGAGCCATCTCTAAAACTACCTGTCCTCCACTGCTCTGCTTAGGTCCTGCAGGCTCAGCCCTGTGGCCTCTCTGATTGAGTCCATCCATCTGACCTTTGGTCTCCCTCTCTTTCTACTGCACTCTTCTACCTTTCCTAGCATTATTTCTTTCTCATGAAATGGTCAAAATATGACAATCTCCTTCTGGCTTCCAGGGAGAGGTTGGGCATGACCTGTTCTAGAAAGCATTTGTTTATGTTCTTGACCATCCACAGTATTCTTGCCACTCTTCTCCAGCACCACATCTCACATGAGTTTTTTTTTTCCTGTCAGCTTTCTTCGCTGCCCAGCTCTCACAGCCATACATACTGATAGGGAATGCAATGGCTTAGACAATCCACACTTTAGTGTTCAGAGCTACTGTATATCTTTACACATTAGAATCTTGTCCAGTTCTTTCATAGCTGCTCTTCCCAACCTTAGTCTTGGTCTGGTTTTTTGATTTCAGTTTCTGTTCTGATGTATGTTTGATCCAAGGTATGCTCCCTTCAAAAACAAAGTTAGTGAAGAATTGGATCCCTAGCACAGAGCTTTATTATAGACTTTAAAAAATGCATCCAAGGTGTGGACCAAACAACAGAAAGTGTATCCTTGCTTAACTTGATTTCTTAGATTTGTTAGTGTGGTGATCCCTGGGAGATCTTGAGGCATTCCAAGGGGCCTACCTGGTGGTCTTCCTGATGAAGTACCCCAGAATGTCCATAGTAGCTTAGTGGAGTGGTCCATTGGTGAAGCATTTCAACCACGTGCCGAAGTCTCCGCGACCTCTATCTATCACAAATCGAATCAACTTGCATAGTTCAGGCAACTGGGCTTGTAGGTCATAGATTTTGTCCATGCAGCTCAAAGACCATGGTCTCTTTTCCGGAAACCTCTATGTCTTTGCAGTCCATCGAATATCTTCCCCTGCTGTCTTCAATGCATCTCGCAGGCTCCGATCCCTCTTCAACTCCTTCCTGAACTGGTGGTGTTCCTGGAGTGAAAGGCTTGTCAGAGGCTCTTTTTGCCTCCCAATGGAAGACACATGCAGTTCAGATGTAGACACCTTAGTCGTTGTTGGTGCCTGAAGTTGTTGTTCCTCTTTGGTGAGAGTTTTAGGACACATCTGTCTCCCTTGTCCAGTGCTGACTCTGGAGCATCATCTGAGTGTTGAACTGTTGTTAGTGTTGTAGGCACAACTGAAGTCAATGTCAAGGTCTCCTCTGGTATATCACATTCCTGCTTCTGGGGAGCAACAGTGATCTCTCTTGGCATAACTTCTGGTGTGACAGACACCCGTCGCTGTTCAGCAACAGTGTCCTTTGTCTGACTATGGACATTGTCCATCGCTGACTGTCCCCTCTCCTTGGATAGGGTTGAGTCAAGTTGTTGGAACTCAAAGCATTGTGCTTCAGGTTCACCTGTAGGTTGTTGCTCAGGGTGAAGCGTCACTTAGAAGTCCTCCTGGTTCTCCAGAACAGCTCCTGGACTTCCCTCAGACTCTTCCCTGGGAGCAATGCCCTGTGCGTGGCCCTTACTCCCAGGGAATCCCTTAAAAGAACTTTCCTTCTGCTGCCACCACCCAGTGAATTCAATGAACTATGTTTCCCAAGCACATACTGGGACTTGCTAGGGAGAGAGATCTAGTTTCCTTTCTTGCTAGCCCACAACCACCAGTAGACCAAGCTAAGACGCGTGTACAGGGAGCAGAGAGAGAGACAGTAGGTACTTTTTAAAAGAAAGAAGTTTATTTTAAAGAAATAGCATGGAATAGAAAGATATCATTCATGCAAGGCCTCCTTGCTTTGCAGGTATAGAAGCATAATTACAAAGAGTTCATTTCAGCCAAGCTATTTGGATAATATAACAAAATCTAAGACGCACTAACTGGCACTGTTCCTGAGCTACTCACACAGTGATGGGCTTTGTAGTCCTTGTGGAATTCTTGGAATCAGGGAGCTGGCTCCGTGCCAACTCTACCTGCATTCCTGAGCCGGTTCTCCAGCTGCTCAGAGGACAAAGAAAAGCATCTGGTTTCCCCAACCAAAGCCAAGATGGAGAACAAAAGAAAGCATGGTTTCCCCCCAAGAGGAGAGAGGGAGAGACAAAGAAAGCATGGTCCTACAAGGTTTTTTAAAGTCCTCCCCGGAACCTTCTTGAAACTGCCGCTCTGGCACTGCTGATTGGCCAGGTGAGCCTTACGTCAGCGATGATGTAGCTGCTCATTAGCATCTGATGTCAGCTCTCATTAGCATGTGCCTCCCCCTAGATTAACCCTTTGTAGTCAGGAGAAGTTTCCAAATGACAGGATGACCTAGTCATCACAGTTAGATTGATTTATTAGAATTACACCATGTTCTTCCAATTATGTTTGAATTTTTGCTTTGGCCATAAGCAGTGAAAGTGTGACTGACTAACTGATAGTAATGTTGTATGTAATATTAAATTAGTTTGCTTCTTAACTGTTTGAATTGGTTAAAGTTCACACCTTTATACCAGTTCTCCAAGGTGTGCAAGTATTGTGGAAATTTACCCTTTGGGATTACAGCTCTCAATATCCTCCAGCCAGCATGTCTGTTTTCTGTGCAGAATTCTGGGACTTGTCATTCAATCAGTAACGTTTGCCAAATTCTGCCAATATTACTATTACAGAGGGACACTTATTAAACAGAAATTTGAAGCTGGAATTTAAAATTAGTTTGCAGTTCCTAGTTAATGCTATGTCTGGTTATTGGGAAAAGTCCAGTAGAAATGCAGCACTCAGGATTGCCAATCTATGGTTTAGGATGCAGATGCAGCTACAAGTTTTCATGTGCCTCCCCTTTCCTCTTGTATACCCATTCTCTTTCTTGTCACAAGTAATTTTTGTGAATTGTGGTTTGGACTAAACATGATTTGTGTAAAGGCTGATGCAAGTTTCACTTGTCAAGCAATACTTTTTCTGCATCAACCCAAAGGGTGCAAGAGCAACCCAAAGTTGATTTAATATTTGGATGGGGATGGAAGAGATATCTTGAAGGGGGAAAGTAAAAGAAGAACAGGGGATTCCAAGGGTCACCATAATGGAAAACCATGTTTCTCATTAAGTCAGAACCCAGTTCATGTGTGCATTTCATAGACCCATTGAGCCTTTTCCCCATGCCATCCTCTTAGGTGTCAATTCTCCCTATTATAGCTTGTTTACTATGTTCTCCAGCCACTCGTTTTTTAAAAAGAAACAAAGCCCCTGATGTTTCATTTAAATTCCCTTCCTTGTAGACATTAAAATATCTATTCACTTGGAATACCAGTGAAATACCAGTGATATTTTACACACACACACACATCTATCATTTACTTGATTTGGTAAGTAAAGGTTAATAAAATAAAAAAGGGAGGGTGGGAAATATACAAAAGTCTAGAAAAGCAGACAGAGCCATGGGGGGAAACCCCTTGGATCTATCAAAATAAATAGAGCAGAAATCTTTCTTGCTGGCCTTTGTGTTGTTATTATTAGAACAAACTACGCCTGAGTGAGCTAAGCTATACTACCTTCAAGCATCTATACACAGCTCATCTACAGTATATTTATTTGGTTATTTATTTATTTATTTATTTGCAGAAGAAAGCTGAGAGAAAAGGCTGTGAATGATGGCTATATGTGAGCAGGAATGAAAAGCTAGAAAAATCTCATTCTTTATCATTATGAGTTGCATATACAGTCCGTCCTCGCCTTACTCGGGGGATCCGTTCCGGATCCCTCCGCGTAAGGCGAATTCTGCCTATGCTCGAGCCCCATTGGAAACAATGGGGCTTGTGCGTGGCAGCGCGGGTGCGCGCGGGGCACAACGGGCGCGCGCGCCCATTCAATTAAATGGGACGCGATGCCCCTTCCGCCCTGCGCGCGCCCCGCAGCTTGAGCGCGTATGCTCAAGGCCGCGTATGGCGCGCTCGCGTATGGCGTGGGCGCACTGTAATTGTCAGCTGCTGAATAATCAAGGAACAATGGCCAACATTTATGAAACAGATACAACTTGTGCTGCTGCATATTGCTCCTTGTTGTGGTGCCTGTTTTCATACAGCTAAGCACCTTGTGTGCTGGGATAGTGTGAGGATTGGCTACTTTTTTCTCTATACCAGCACTTTAGAATTGTTTTCAGAAGCATTTCTGGGAGTTTTTCACTCCAAGCATGGGTAAGGAATCTTTGGCCCTCCAGATATTTTGACCCACAACTCTCATCAGGACCGTCTAGCATGACCAGCAGCAAGGGATAGTAAGAGTTAGTAGTCCAAAACACAACTGTAAGACCAAAGGCTCTCCATGCCCAATTTAGCAGATTATTACATGTGGCTTTTAAACCACATTCACAGCTGGAAAAAAAGCAGATTTGACAATACTTATCGCACAGTGACACCTCTGACCTGTAGCTGCTGTATTTCCAAAGTATGTTGCGATGGCCTTTTTTCAGTGACATGGGAAGCCTGTCAATGAGCTTGCAATCACGCAAGTCCCAGGTGCGAAATGTCACTGCCAGGGCAATTGTGATACTGGCAGTCACATGGTGACAGTGTCTCCTCCTCTCCCCCATCCCCCTCAGTATTCACATGCAGCCTGATTCCCTTTGCAAAAAAAAAATCTATTTTTTAAACTAACTCACAGTAGCAGAGTTAGAATTGCATGAAAAAGTTAAAATTAAAATAAATTAAAATTAAATTAAATTAAATTAAAATTAAAAAATTAAAAAATAGAAAGGCATCCTGGGTAGGGCAATCACATGGTGGAAGGAAGGCAGGACTAAAAGAAGAATCAGGAAGAGAATGTTGTGGCACCAGCAGCCCCAGTTGCACAGTTTCAAGGACGTGAGATTATGGTTATTCTGAAACCTATGTTTCCATTTTTTTAAAACCTGTGCAATTGGTATGTTATGGCTTGTATGGTAATGTTCTTAAAGCCCTTTCATGCTACAGAAATACAACACTATGAATATACTTTAACTGCATCAATTCCATCCTGTGGAATCCTGAAATTTGCAGTTTAGAAGGAGTGCTTAGAATTGACTACCAGGGAACTCTATGGCCTCCCCAAACTGCAAACCCTAGGATTCCATAGCATGTTGTCATGGCAGTTACAGCAGAATTATAGTGCTGTAACTGCATAGTGTGAAAGGGACCTTAGGTTTTGACAGAAATCAACGATTCTCAAACCAATGATTTGGACTCAGTGATAGGGAGGCATTAAGCCACATGAGAAAACTGTACCAAATGAGTGGTGCTTACCAGTGACATTTTCTTGTCTTAAGCGAAGTCCAAATGGTGCCGCCTTTAAAAGTCTTGCTAAATTAATCAAATGTCCCTTCATCTATATTACTCCCCTACCACTCCCCACACCTTCATGGGGCTGCCCTGAAGCAGATCATGTCATGGCAGCAAAGCAAGGACAGCCCTACCTGGGAGCATCAATGCAGCTGAAGTAGCACTAAATCTTGAGTTTTTGGGCTCAAAGAACAGCTGATTTCCCTGCCACCACTTATGCCTTGCTGTATCAAGGTTTATCCACTGGCAGAAGCTGGCGAGTTTTAGAGAAATAGGACATGGCTATAAAAATGTACAGGATGCCAATCAAAGTTGGCCCTGGCCTGCATATAACTGCTTCAGCTGCAACATTGGAGAGAGTAGATCAAGTTGGACAACTAATGCCCCCACAGTGGCTAGCAAGCTACAACTCCCATCTTTGTTCACCATTTGTTATACTGGAAATGGCAGAGCTTGGAAAAGTTAATTCTGGACTACTATTCTGAGAGCCAGGATGGCCAGTTATAGTTCAGAAGAGTAATTTTTCCAAGCCTAAAGCCTAGGTTTGATGGGAGTTGCAGTCCACATCTGGAAGGCTGTACATTACCCACCCATGGGATTGCTGAAGGCATGAATGGATGACCAATAGTTTGGGGGCAGAGTGGTGGTAGAGGAAGATTACAGAGGCTGTTCAGGCAATAGGTGGTTGTGAGCTGTTGGTGATGTTTCCTAAAATATCTGAAGTGCCCCATTTTGCCTACCTTTTCAAAAAAATGATTTGTCCTATGTTTTTTCAGGTGCACATTGGCCACCTTCCCTCAACACCATTCCTCCTGAACCCTTTTCCTAGAGTCCTACATCTTCTTAATTGCATTATTCTTCCAATAGTTTCTTCATCCCTCCAGTGTCATGTTTTTTTTATACCATAGCATAGCCCACTGTGCCATTACCATTTATTGCTAGTGCTCTGAATCTTGTGATGTGCAAAGAATAACTTTAAAGTATGTAAGCCTTATGAGATAAATGTGTAATTCTGGCAAAAGAAATAAGATGTGTAGTGTAGAGGGGAAATATGTGAAAAAGAAGCAATAATCAAAGAGATTTTTTTCTAAGTTACTTCATATTTGATACTTTTATGGGGCCAACCGAAATGCCTATATCAAAGAAAGTATCTTTTTGTGTTACTAATGGAATTAAAGTTTTGTAGAAGTAGACTTTAAAATACTTTCCCAGTAACACATAGGAGGATGAGTGGCCTGCCTACATAAATAGCCCTCTATGCCCAGAACAATACCAACAAGATCTTTACAAAATATGAGCTTGTAATTAACATTGTCAATTTTTTTCCTCCTGTATGAGCTTTAACACCTTTGCCTGACTCTTTATCAGCCCAAAGGGTAAAGTAATCAAATCAGTGACTGACTTGGGATGGGGATCAAGTAAATAATGGACATATTCATGTCACAAAACTTATTTTTCACATTTGTACTAATGCTATTGTAAATTTTGTCTTTCACTCATAACGCAAACTTACTGAGTTTACTAGTAAATGTCAGGAAAATATGCAAGGAAACTTCAGTTTACAAACCATCCTGTGATAAATGTCACCAAGTTGATGGAAATGAAAATGAAATTTGATAATTTGTCAGTTAATGTATGGATGTTATTACAGTTTCTGATAGCTTTATAAATTTGGAAAAATTAGTGACAGATGCCTAAACTCATTGTGATATTGTTAGATAGATAAACAGAAAAATAGCTCAGAGTTTGCAGTTTATGCTATTCTGTTTCTAGTTTCTCTTATCCATTTTATTAATGGTTTACTCAAAATGTATCAAGTGAGTTAATTCAGATTACCACTTCATTCATTCATATTATCTCCACACCTAAATATTAGTCACAGCTATTGTTCATACCCTTTATGAAAATGGGATAGATTCGCACACACTTGTCTTTCAGAGGCATATGGATTTAAGTGGCAGCCAAAAAATCATTTTCTCTGATTCAAATTCGAATGAATGTTTATAGTTAAGTGGCAACTTTACATTGATCTTTGACCTGCCAGTTGTTGAAGACTGCACTGTGTCCTTTATGTGAATAAATAAATGACCTTTTTCTCTTTGACTCCACAGCTGTCTCAAACCTGGATGCCGAAAGTAAATTGAATGTGTACTTTCGTGCACCTTGGCATCAGCAAAGAAACGTTTTCCTTCCTTCTACCAGACCAGCTTGTGTTGAGGAGCTGCATCACCATGCAAAGCAGAACTTGCGAGCCTTGAGAAGAGGTAAATCTTTTTTTTTTTAACCTATGCAATCTTTCTTCCCACAAGCTCAAGGCAGCACACATGGCTTCTATCTGCCCCACTTTATCCTCTCAACAGCCCTGCCAGGTACATCAAACTGGGATTGACTGGGCCAAGGTTACCCAGTGCCATTCATAGCCTGGTGGGAACTAGAGACTGGATCTAGTCTAGTGACCTAAAGAAGCTTGTGTTTCTCCAAAAATGGCACTTTACTTGACTCTTATTCCCTCTGCTCAGCTCTCCTTTGCTTTGTGGGTAACGCATCTGATAGGGTGCCAAAGTATGCATACACCTGTCTCTCACTTGATTGTTTGTCTATTATACAAAAAGCAGGCTCTAAGCTGTAGCAAAGGATTAGAGTTTGGAGGGTGGCAGAGAGGTTCATAAGATTTTCCTCTCATACCATTTTTTACTAAAATTCACCCCCAAGCTGCTCTTTGCCCCGTAAAGGTGTCTCTTGCATTAGAAATGTCTTTCAATATTGAAAAGAACACCTGGACAAGCAGCAGTGCATGTCAGTGTATCATTGTGCAGGCATAGGAATTTTTAAAACTACCCAAGTCCCTTGAAATTTCTTTATTTGTTAGGTCTGTAAAGTAACGAACAGTTTTCCAGGAGCTTTAAGTGACAGACTGGGGATGGGAACATAATTGCTTCCAGTAAACAATTAAGTTAGAATGAAAAAAACCAGTACATCATCTTCATATTCTGCAGTAAATGCAGATAGACTCAGTTGAAGACAGACCCAAATAGCCAGATTTTGGAAACATTATTTTTTACTGCAACTCCTATTCTAGCTGAGGGACTCTGGGAGTTCAAGTTTCCCATCTTCTGTCTGACATGAGACAGTACAGTATAAATAGCCTTAGGGTTCAATTTTATTTGCCAGAAAGAATTTGGAAAGTCTTTTTTTTGTTCTTCAAATGTTAGGCTTCTCTTGACATATTTGTTTTATCTAAGGGCCCATTCACACTGGCTTATTACGCGGATCAGGACGCGGATCATGGGTGCATCGTTCCCATTTGAGCGTGCATTCAATCCGCATTGCTCCGATATCGTTCCCATTGGAATTCGAATCTGACTCCCATGTGATCGAATTATCCTGAAAAAACCTGAATCAGTGGTTGATAAACCGGTTTAATTTAACAGCGCATTTTCAGCGAGTTTTCCTGTGCCTCCCGAATCTGATTTGTGGCATACGAATAGGAACGACAAGGGTGTCCGATTCAGGAACTTAGGGATGGGAAAAGCAGTGCTCAAGGGGCTGGCCTGGGGGACACCCGCTTGTCCTCTTTCCTGCATTACGATGCCATTTTCTCCCATTCGTATAGTCTTTCCCCCAGTGGAGTGGGAAGCAGGGAAGACACCGAAGAGCCTAGGAC
>NC_056524.1:87100104-87148408 GCF_019175285.1 Sceloporus undulatus | reverse complement strand
GCAAAGGGATTTGGGGTGAATAGAGGCTCCTTCTCTCTTCCAGAGGGACTATGGGAAGACACTGAAGAGTCTAGGATGCAAAGGGATATGGGGTGAATAGAGGCTCCTTCTCTCTTCCAGAGGGACTATGGGAAGACACTGAAGAGCCTAGGATGCAAAGGGATTTGGGGTGAATAGAGGCTCCTTCTCTCTTCCAGAGGGACTGTGGGAAGACACAGAAGAGCCTGGGGTGCAGAGGGATTTGGGGTGAATAGAGGCTCCTTCTCTCTTCCAGAGGGACTATGGGAAGACACAGAAGACTGGGATGCAAAGGAATTTAAGGGGAATAGAGGCTCCCTTTTCCCTTTCCCGGAAAGGAAAAGCGCCTAAGCAACTGATTGACTGTGACGTCAAGTGCTTAGGTGCTTGATTGACAGCTGCTTTTTAAAAAAGAAGTCCCAGAAGGGCAATGGGAACGGGAAGAAAAATAACCCGCTTCAAATTACCACAGGGAAAATACCAATGGGAACGAAAACAGGGGTAAAAAACCCTGGGGAACGATGGGTCAGATTCGATTACAACTCGGGGGAAAAATCCGAGTCAGAATTGCAGTGATATACGTCACGTTATATGCCCAGTGGGAATGGCCCCTAAATTTTGTGCTCATATCCTCACAATTTAGAGTAGGTAATATCTATCAGAACAGCTAAATTGGATAAAAGTTAAAAAATAATATACTAACTATTTTTTGGCATATTTTAACAGCAAATTGTGGCTGGTGTCTGTCTTAACATCACTGTAAAAAGGCAAAGAGAAATATGATCATAGTCACATTAAAATTACAATAGAGCTTTTTGAATGTGTGTAGGGATACTCAGCAGTACAGTTTGTTTTAATCTTCTTCTGCCATCTTGTGGACAGAAGAAAAGTGCTTCAGCAAAGAGCAAACAAAGCAAAATCATGAAGACACCACCTGGTGAAATCTCTTCCTGGATACTTACCAATTAAAATATTTGATGTCAGCTTTGATACTATATTTTTACTGTTCTGCTACTCTGAACAATTTGGGTCAAAATAAAACCATGTTGGCTTCATTATTACCCTCTGGTTTTTGGGGGTTTTTTTCCCATCAGTAAAGCAATTTGCTATGAGTCAAAGTTACACCATATTGTCTTCATTTACTATTATTTGTAGGAATATTACAGTGGGTATCATGGTGAAAATTAAATTTGGGGGTGAGGGCACAGATTTTTTTCTTGTTCTTTCATGTTCACCATTTCGTCCTAATTTCCGCCTAAATCAGTTCTTTGGGAGAAGTTGTGTGCCTTCAAGTCATTTCTGACTTACGGTGACCCTAAGGTGAAACTATCATTGGCAAGATTTTTTCAGAGGAGGTTTTTCATTGCCTTCCTCTAAGGCTGAGAACATGTTACTTGCCCAAGGTCACCCAATGGGTTTCATGGCTGAGCTAGGAACTGAAACCCTGCACTCCAGAGTCATAGTCCAACACTCAAACTGGACCTAAATCCAATTGTTATTAGAGCAAATACACTATATATGTGGGAACTTGGCAAGCCAGTGCTTGTGTAACTACCTTTCATTCAGTGAATCTGCTCTACGTGACACACTAAAACCTGGATTTAAAATCTGTCATATAGCTAGAAAGTGTACTAAATATCTTTTAGGTCAGTTGTACGTAAAGAGATGGACTGGAGATGATCCAGTCCATGAGCCATCAGCTACTGGTCCACAATGTCCTAAGGACTGGAGCACAGCTTTGGCATGGCTTCCAGCCATCATTTAAACAGCATACCTCCAAAGTGACCCAAAGCAGCTTTATTTTGGCCTGTCAGTTCAGGCTCTAAATTTCAAATTAGGTTTCTGAACATCCATGATGAATTCACAGGGTACACATACACTCCAGATGTTTGGCATGTTGGCTCCCCAAAGCCCCAGCCAGATAAAGGATTGTAGGAATTACAGTTGAAAACCTCTGGAGGACCAAAGTTTCCCCACCTTGCCATAGGCAAGCAACCCTAAGGTCCATCCCATCTCCTAGTTGTATATAATAATTGTGACCTACTTCGTGAAGGTAATGTAAAGTTCAGGATACCAGCAGGTGAGAACACTCCATGGTGTAGTGGTTGGACTATGACACCAGAGATCAGGGTTCAAATCCCTGCTCAGCCATTAAATCCACTGGATGACGTTGGGCAAGTCACACATTCTCAGCCTCAGGGGGAAGATATCAGGAAACTTCCTCTGGACAAATTTTGCCAACAAAACCCTATGATAAGGGTCACTATAAGTCAGCAACAACTGGAAGACACAACAACAACAACAATAAATCCATATACAGTGCTTATCCTGTATTAAAGATATGCTCAATATTATAACTATGTACATACTTACCACGAACTGATTTTAAACTGAAGTTTAAGTTTTCTATAAAAGATGAATAGTGTGTGTGTGTGTGTGTGTGTGTGTATTCCAATCTGGAGAGTTTTCTTATGTCTTGTTTTTGCAAAACAGAGCAACGAAACCGGGGTGATAACAGAGACCAGAAAACCCAGAGCCAAATCTCAGTGGTGGCTCCCCCATTTCCTTCTTTTCCTGTGAGCTATAATCAGAAGTACAAAGAAACAAAGGACCGTCACTTGCTAAAAGTATGTTCTTCCTTTCCTCCTACATATTTTTCTGGTCTGTTTTGGAGACAAAGGTTGCCCTCTCCTGACCCAAATTCAACATTTTTAGCTTTAATTCTCACTGGTCGGGAGAATTTTTCCAGGTAATACCAGGAGAAATGGCACTACTGTTAAAGGCACCAAGGAATCATTAAAATGCCACAGTTATGTATCAGTTATATGCATGAATAAATGGCAATTGCTATTTTCTGATTTTCCTGGCATAACATTTAACTATTACATATAGATTCTTTAGAATTCAGAGATATAATGTTAGGACTTTATCACATGTGGGAAAATCAGGGGTTTAAACAGGCATTTTCCCGGGACAATTGTACAATCGCAGCTGTGATTTTTACACACACCACAATTAGAGAGGACTTATCCCCAAATAACCAGGAATGCTCCAGCAACAAATCATTCACAGGATTTGCCTGTGAATTATTTGTTGCTGGAGCATTCTGGTTATTCTTGGGAGAGGTCCTAGCTAATCATGACATTGTGTGAAAATCTTAGCCACAATCATGTGACTGTCTTTGGAAAGTGCGTGTTTAAACTCCCAAATTTCCCCCTGTGATAAAATCCTATGTGGAATATCTACCTTTGAGACTACTTGAAAGAAGTTGTAGCATGAGCTTTTGTAGACTTGGAGGCTATGCAGACAAGCCATTAAGTTTGTCTGGGGGTGGAGTCGGGGTGTACTGTCCATACAATGCACGCCCCGACTCCGCCCCCATGGCAGCATGATGCAGAAATGGCAACTGTCAAACCTCAGCTACACTACTGTTAAAGGCACCAAGATGTCCTTAAAATGCCACAATTGTCCATAAGATACAGCACCACAGGAGCACTTAAAGCCATGGTGCTAAAGCCAGATCGAGGCTGCTGCAGGCCACCACTTAGGGGCTGCACAGGCTGCTGGTCTACTTTCTCAGATGCATCTGAAACAGAATCTGTGAAAGCTCATGCTCCAACTTCTTTCAGACAGTCTCAAAGGTGCTTCAAGATTCCTTTGCATCCATAGATTCCTAGGTTTACAATATTCTTCATCTTAATCTCACTATAATTTCTAAAATTAAACACTTGAATATGTGTGGTGATATCTATGTGGTGACTCCTTTACTCAGGATATTTTAAGTCATCTACAAAACTATAGCTTTAAGAATCTAAAAGCTATTAAAATGTAAATGCTGTTAAGTTCTGTAGACACTTGTGTGTGTTGTTTTTTTTAAGCAGAAGAATGCCAGCAGAAGGTGTTGTGTTGCAAATTTCAAATAGTGTTACATCTACAAACTATGTTAAGGTTTCATGTTATAGAGAAAGGCTGGGACAAAGAAGCCATTAAGGTTTTCCCTTTAAATATATAATAATAGTTTAAGTCCATGCAGTTGAGACAGTCTTGGTGAGCCAATATGAACTTTTATTTCTTTTATTTTCTATGGGGAATTCTGCCTGGAGAATTGTGGGAATTGTAGTAAAAATAAAGAAAACCTTCTTCCACTGGTGTTGACTGGCAAATTACATTTTAACAGCCCTATTTCCACCATCTACTGGCATCTATAACCAGCCCTTTTACTAATTCTGTTGTTTTTTTTTAATCAGGCTGGTTAATCTGGTCATTAGCACAACTGTTTGTGCAGTAAGGATTACATGGATAAACTCCCTTGTGCAATGGGAAACAAAGTCAAACTATGATAGTGGAGTTTGTTTTGATTTCACTGGCCCTGGTTTTTAGAGCTAATGCAGATTATAGTTTAATGGTTTGGATGTAGCAGCAAACAATAGTTTTGCTGAAAATTGAGAAGACTTTCCTTATCAACTGATGTTTGCAAGAAGAAAGTGGAGAAGAGAGGATGTAAGCTCAGTACTTATTAATGTAATAACAAATCTAAGACCTCATTTGGATGTAATGCTGAAATTGGCTGCAAGAACAAACCTGAGCTATACCATACAGCAGGGGTAGGCAGTCTTTTTGAGCCAGGGGCCAGGTTGCTGTCCCTCAGACAACTGGGGGGGCCGAAGCCAAAAAATAAATAATTAAATAATTAAAACTATATATATATAAATAAACCAGGACAAATGTAGGACAAAATTTTCAAATGGAAGACACTTTTTTTTTAAAAAAATGGAGGACACGTGAAAAAATTTGCTGATTTTTTAAAAAATGTTAATATAAATGCATGTTTCTGAGGCTTCTATAGACAATTGCCCCCCAAAGGCCCCGGCGGCAATCGGCGGCAGGACCGGGCTGGGGCCGGTCCCAAGGCCTTGCCGGGCCGCAGGTTGCCTACCCCTGCCATACAGAGACAAATCAGACTCACGTATTACTTCCACACTACTGCTTTTCTGAAGAAAATTTAAAAACATTTAAGGGATTCTTGTAGAGAGTATTTCGATATCATTAGATATTGTATATCCCTTTTAGAATGACATTATAGAATTTTTGGATTTAATTATTTTCTTTCTTTTAATCCTATAGGATAGCATGGATATAGCCATTAATTACAGAATAATTAAGATTCCCAATATTATCATTAGACTATTTCATTTGAGGAGTGAATCTGTAATTTTTGTGGCTTGTCAAATTTTTTTGAAAAGGATCTTTTGCATGTAGCATTTCTAGGTATTATGTCCAATATGGATGTGGACATTAAATTTAAATTGTGGTATTTTTTAAAATTCATGAATCATTAGTTCTACAAATTCTTACAAATTCTACAAGTCCTGTGATTTCCCATTAATCACCTCACATTTACAACCAGGCCACTGACATCCCATATTCAGAATCCCTGTATTCCTTTTCCCTTGGTAAGCCCCTTCCATCTTGAGATCTGAACCTGACTCTCTTTTGGCTTGTCTCTGGAAAGCCTTAACTCCATTGTACCATTCTATATTTTTTCAATGGGCCACCAAAGCTTTACTAAGACATTTTACATGGGGAGATTAGTCTCACACACTTTACCCCCTGCTGTCACTCCAACCACCCATGTTTCATTTTCCTATTATATAAATACACTTAATTCCAGCAAGCCATGGTCTTCTCTTTGCCATGACAGTTTGCCAAACCCAGTCTTTACTGACGGAGAAACATTCAGTGTATTGGAGAAGTCAATGAGACATCTGATGGGAATATACAATGTGAAATTTCCTTTGGAACAATTATTGCCTTTGATTGAAGCTAATGAAGAACTAAAATGTACCTGTGAATACCCATCAGGAGACATATTTATTATATAAAATATTGTATGGTAGGAATTGGCTGCAGCTCCTGAGTAACTCCAGATTTACAGTGAACAAGAGCCCATTGCAGGCTTTCACTGATTCATATGGAGAACAAAAACTGGGGAAATGCAAGCATGCATGGAAGCCTTGCCTCAGCATCATTGTGCACAAGGAAATGTGATATATGTCAGCACATGTAGTAGAAAGGTCCAAAGAGAGCTCTGTAACCATGTTCACCCAAGTCACCAATCTGTTTTCTCACCTTCACACTCAACACACAAAGGTCTAATGCACTTTTGGATGCACAGGAATGTTTAGAATCTGGATTTGTTTGTGACTCCACATCTCCATCCCCAGTTTTAGCCTTACATATAAGCAGACAAATCCCTGAATAGGGCTTTGGTTGAAGATGTATTTTGGATATTGTCCAATTATTCAGGTCTTTGACAGTGCTGTAGCTGGTATGAATGACAATGTTAGTACATGTATATACAGCCAGAGTGGGGAGTTTCTGGGAGCCAATTTTGACCCCACCCCACCCCATATGCACACAAGTAACATGGGCTACAACAGAGTGAAAAATGAAAAGTGGGCAGGAGGCTGCAAGAAGCTAGATGTCTACTTCTAGTTCTGTATTGAGGGCAGGAAATTGTGCATTTTTTACTGGTTTTTTCCCCTTGAGACTTTCAGGGAGGGAAGGCAAGGCCCAAAATATAAAGTTAAGTTTGAGCCTTGGCGTTGATGAGGAAAGGAAACAATTTTCTTAAACAATTACCTTTTTCACATTATCATTTCATTAGGCCATTGGTAAGTAGCAACGTGGTGGCTTAGTGTTTAAGACGCCAATTCTGATGATCGGAAGATTGGAAGGTTGGCAGCTCGAGGCCCAAATGCTGCATGATGGGATGAGCTCCTGTCACTAATCCCAGCTTCTGCCAACCTAGTAGTTCGAAGGCATGCAAGTGCAAGTAGACAGACAGGTACCACTTCGGTGAGAAGGTAACAGTATTCAGTGCAGCCATGCTGTCCACATGACCACCAGAGCAGTCCTTGGACAATGCTTGCTCTTCAGCTTAGTAACTGAGATTAGCACTGCCCCCTACAGGCAGTTACAACTAGACATTCATGTCGAGGGACTACCTTTACCATTTTAAGTAGCAAAGCAATCCTGTTCTTGTAAATACAGAGAAGTAACTTGTATGAAACAGTGAACATAATCTCAGCCCATCCTGTAATCCATTTAGTCTTTTTCTAATAATATTTAACTTGACTGATTTAAGGTAACTGCACTGGAAGCAATCCATGTTTTCTGTAGTGATCAGTGAACTGGTAGAGATTATCATGTTGATTCAGAAATGGGCTCTGCAACCCATGCACCCACCTCTATGGGACATTGGAAAATCAATTTACAATCCCAGATTTTGACATTTACATCCCTGAAGTTGCCCACCCTTGTTCTAGATGTTTTCATTTAGTCAGAACAAGTCCGAAAAAGAGCCCAGTTTTTTCCCAACATAGAAAATAGGGGCAAATTACATATTTGATCCTTTCAGCACCCATTTTATAGATCTGAGAGCTCATGAGACAATCTCTAAAATCCCGTCTTAGTATGTCCTGAAGCCCAAGAAATCAGTGGGACTGGGAGACCTACTCTCATGTCCAGTGAGGGGGCACCCTCATTGTTGCTTTAAGCATTGTTAGCTATCAAAGTCCTGATAGAAACTTGAATATGTGATTGCTTTTATGCTCATTAACCTCCCTCCATGTAACTAACCACTAGGTCTAAAAGTTAAACAGATGGAAAAACGCAGAGTTAATCCTGAGCGACTACACAGGGCCTTGTTACGAGTTATATTTTATAGAATGGCAAGGGTTTTCTTTCCACTGGGAAATGGCTCATTCTGAAGACACATTTTAAATCGACAACATGCAACCCTGATATATGTTAACCAAAACCACAGAACCATTTTATGTGTTTTGATTTTTTAATCGTTTTCCCCCTACATTTCATGTTTATAGTTTCACAGCACCCGCTCGCCTTCCCCCACTGAGTGTTGCCACATGACCCCATGGAGTAGAAAGGTATTGGAAGAGCACTAAAATAACAATCTCTCATTCACTCTCTCGCTTTTCAATCCCTAATCCTTTCTCTTGCTTGCTTTTTTGGCTGACTAACTTTGTTGTCTTTATGTTGCACTCTTATCAACATGGAATGCCAACTTTTCTGCTCCCTTTAAACTCTCCACCCCTCTCGCAGCTTAGTGTACATTTAATAGGTTTAGTACCTTATAAGAGAGTTTCCCCCTTTGCTGATTGGTTTTCAAGGCCTGGACCAAATTTATCTCTTTGCTGCTGAGGGCGGAAATATCAGTCAAGAGATTTTGTAAAACCACAAGAAGGCATCCAAAGGGGACATACCAAAGCAAAAGCATGGATCTCTCCTATGGGCTGTTATCATTGCCATTGTTTGCTAAAGAGCAGCTTTGGCAGACAGTCAGAGATTGTGGTCAGGTCACTTCACTTTCTTTGTCCGGCAATCCATTGTTATGCAGGGAAGGAATCAGCCACAAAATACAGGCTGTGTGGGGCTTTTTTTTTCATACACCAACTTTTTTTTCCAGACGTTACCTAGGAAACAAAGTCCTTTGTGTTAGTAGTTTATATGAGCTATTCATGTCTGCTGGGAACAGCACAAAAGCTGACCAGATAAAGAAAGCTGCAATGTTTTCCTAACCCAGGAATGGCAAAAAATATTTTGGGGGAAGACGCGTCCCTTTTATTTTTGTCCTTTCGGTGGGAAGTTTTGCAGAAAGTTCTGATAAGGTAAGCGACCAATTTGATGCAGCTTTACATCGATAAGTAGCAATGAAGTGTGGCCATCTACTTACTTCAAGTAGAGGGTTAATAGTTGTGAGCTTGTTGCAGGCCTTTGGAAATAATGTCTCCGGAGACATTTAGGAGGAGAGACGAATTATACTTGTTTGACAGTGGCTATCATTTGGGAAATGAGTAAAATGTTAAACAACAGCCAATTAAATCTTGAAGCTTTAAAAGCAGTTGAAAGAACTAAAATGTTCCAGGGTAAATTGCAGAGAAATGTAGAGTACAGTATTCAAAGTTTAGCCACTGAAGACAGAAATTCACACTAGGTATGAAAATGCACACCTAGAACAACTAGCAAGCTTCCTCCAGAGCTGCATATAGGTAAAATAATCAATTAAATGAAAAATTAAAACTTTAGAAGTCTGAAAAAAGTATTCTACATTCAACTAGCTATTGTCCAAACAGCTTAGTTTTTCAAAAGGTATCTGTTTCAACAAACTGCTTTTAATCTTTTTCTCTCACTTGGTAAAACTACAAAGCACAATAGTCTTGCTTTCTTCTCAAAACGATACTTTCTTTTCATGCAGTTCTACTCTCTTAGTTCCTCTTTATCTAGTGTGCCTTGTAGTTTGGATACTATCTTCTGAAGATTATTTTCGCATGCTTTCTAGAGATTCTGCAGACTATAAAGTAGTGGCTTGACCTTTGCTGTTTCATTTTTCTTTTATTATTCAGTTACTATTAAGTTTATCTCCTTAGTTGTGTTGTTTTAAACATTATACTGACCCTTTTCATGTATAGTTGGAATTCAGTCCCATTTGTTTCACTGAAATGTATTCTGAAGTAAACATGGACAGGATCAGCCTCATAAATGAAGATTATCTTTAGAAATAGGTTCCACTGAACTTATTCAAGCTTCTAAGCAAATTTTGACTTGAAACCATACTGAAATTCTATCAAAATGTTTCCAAGTAATCTGATTCAAAATCAGACTGGGTTGTGTAAACCCTGTTATGTAACTTGTCAAGTATATGGTGGTAGGCAGTTGCATGCAACCGATTTGCAATGGATGTTTGTTCATGTATATAGCTAACAAAATGAACTCTAATTTCCAAACACTTGTTAATATTGCATGCACAAATGGATCATTTATGTAAACCTTGAGTAAAAGGGTACATGCTTGCAGAAACTAATCATGAATTGGAAGTTCTTTCCATTTCTTGGAAATTTATTTTAATTTTCAGTCCCTAAATGTTTCCAGTATGCTAGGTGGACTACATTTCCTATCTACTATGTGTTTATTGAAAGATTGGTGTTGTTATGAACTGTAGACAGATCTTTCGTTTCCTGCTTTCCTGCACTCTGCTTCCAACTCTCACATGCTGATTTTTTTTAAAGATAATCTCACATTGTGAAAGAGTAGATACTGATTATGATTGTCTTCATTTACAGTCCCACCATCCAGAGGAAGAAGACGCAGATGTCATGTTAGGGCAGAGGCCGAAAAATCCAATACATAATATCCCTACTACACTGGATAAGCAAACCAACTGGAGCAAAGCACTACCTCTCCCAACTCCAGAGGAGAAAATGAAACAAGATTCCCAAGTGATTTCCTCTTGCGTTATCCCCATCAATGTCACTGGTACAGATCTCTTGTACTTCTTTTTTTGTTGACAAAAAGGTGGTTCAAGTCATAAATTTTATTACGGTGAGCATGCCCCTAAACATGGGAGTTTTGTTCAGCAAATATAAGATTTCTGAGGCAAGAATTCAGCTAAGCGTTAACACTTTCCAGTGTGCTGAAGTACTCTCTTATGAATAATCATTGCCATTTGTGTGCTTATATTTGGAATTAAATGGTATGATTAGAGAATTTGGTTTTTTTTTGAAAGGTGGTATTATTTTTATTTTATTTTGCTTTTGAATTGCACAGGCTTGTCATGGACTGGAATAAAGATTTCCATTCCAAAAGACAACATATGATACACTGATGGAATTCCTAAAATTCAGAAAGGTTACTGTATTTTCTATGAGCAGATTTTAACAGTTGTTTCAAAATCTTGTATAATGCTCCAAAGCAAATACTGTACATAAATAAATAAATATGGTAGTGATATTATAATTGATTTATAAAAGTTTAAATATATGGAGCTATACCTAATTTATTCCCAGCTAGAGTAGACCACTTCAGTTAATGGAACTTTCTCCAGGAAGACTTGTTTACCTATTATGGTTTCTTGGTATGAATAAATCCTGCATAGGTTTCTAAGCTTGTATGTTCCTTCTGCCTGCAAGTACTGTACATTGAAATACAGTATTCTATTCTTATTTTAGCATTAACCACTGTTCTCCATATCACAACTCAGAAAACTATGAATATTGATTCTTAATTCCATTCATTCAGTTAATATTGGTTTACAAATTAGAATGTATTGGTTTGCTTTCCTCCAAGTTTGGACATAACAGGGAACTGTGATTAGCTCTGAAGCAAAAATGGAAGGTTTTGGTTTCTTCTTTGCATACATGAAAATATAAGACTTTGCAATCCTAACACTCATGCAGGGTCATTCTTATAATGAGAATCCGGTTTGGTATTACACTTTAACCAGTGGCATCAACTAACTCTGATGTCATTGTGGTTATGAATCTCTTCCAGATTTTGGTCCACATTTTAAAGAAGCTTTGAAGGGGCCGAAATGTATCCCCAAAATTCACTTCGCACTTTGGATAAGTCCTTTCATGTTCAGACAAAGACCTGGAGCAGATTTATCACTCCACTGGCAGCAGAGCCCCAAGCTCATACTGGTTGGAATCAGTCCATCACCTTTTTGGATTTTCATCTCCCTCCACGGTGATAGTATTACTGTGTCCTCCCTCAATGTGCCTTTTTAGGAAAATATATTTGTTCATTCACCATAATTTACAACAGCAAAAACACAATCCTGATCTAATTTTTAAAAATTAACACTAGTGTAAACACAATCAAAATAAAAACAGACACTGGCAGTGCTAGCAGTTAAAATTCAATAAAAGGTACTAGTATAAAGGTACCAGATCCCATCTGATCTTGAAAGATAAGAAGGGTTAGCCTTAGTTAGTATTTGGATGGGAGATCACCAAAAACTACTAGATGCTATAGGTTATATTTCAAAGGAATATTGGGAAAACCACCTCTGAGTATTCCTTCCCTAATAAAACTCTATGGAATTTATGGAGTCGCCATAAGTCAACAGGCAACTTGAAGGTGCATAGCACACAAAATAAAGACATATTGACTGTTTGCCTAAAAGCCATCACAAAAGGAGCAGTTAGTTCTGGCTGAACTGCCACCAAAAAGCCTTATCTTTATTAGTGCCAGCTACCGTACCATAGATCCTGAGCCATTTGGAACATCATAGCTTACAATTAGCATACCCCTAGCCAGCATAGGTAGTGATGAGAATGCTGGCTGTAGCATTTTAACAACATCTGGGGGTTGTACAATTAACCTCACTGAACTAGCACTTTGAACTGGACCTGGTCTTCATAAAACAAGATTGATGTAATATGATCCCAAAAGCACGCATGGAAAAGAATTTAGCTTGCTGCATTTCCCAAACGCTCTTCAACAAACAGTACCACATAGACTGTTGCCATAGTTTAATCCTATTACTGCAGTTACTAAGGCATGTTTAACGGTGGTCAAATCCGTCTTCACCAGGAGAGGAAGCAACTGGTAAACTAACCAGAGCCGTGAAAGCACCACAATTGCCACCTGGTTAACCAAGAGCAATGGTGCATCTAGCAGCCAACTTAAGACACTAAACCTGGTCCTTCAGAGGGAGTGAAACTCAGTCTGAAACAAGTGGGGTTTCACTGCCAGATCAGTTTGCCTACTGACCATCTGCCTATGTTTTGTCTAAATGAAGCCCTGTCCTGTCAGCTAACATACAGTCTATCACACTTAGGCACATTGACTAAAATATAAGAATATTGAATAAGCAGGGAAAAAGTATGCTTGCTTTTTTTCTAATATGATTTAAAAGGTAGCATTCTTTATCGTGTGGGTACTCATTGAAGAAAAATACTAATGTATTTGAATGTCCTGCATATTCTACAGTATTGATATTTCTCTATATTTTCTTATATGTGTGTATATAACACAACATAACTTTTTCTATTTTTTTCAGCCTTGGTGGTGGACATTTGGCCCTCAGACTATGCTTACAGTGTGCATACACCAGTGGTTTTCAAACTGGGGGGAAGGGGCAGGGCCCCTGGGTGTGTGTGCAAGAGTTGCTCCAGGGAGGTGCAAGACTTGGAACACTACTACTACTACTATTACTACTACCACTCCCAAACTTTTTATGTGTAAAATTTACACATATGAATATGCATGAATGTGCATATGAAAATAGCACACTAAACAAATAAAATATTTTTATTCATATACTATGTTGAATGGAGGTGTATGACATCTGCAGGTAGATGAAAAGGAGCATCTCAAGGGTAAAACAGTTTGAAAACCACTGGCATACATTAAAATACTGTGTTAAGTTTTAGTGGAAACATCTGCTCCACCTGGGAATAATATAATTGGTACATATGGGGGTGGGGGCAAATGACAATTAGGAGTGACTCCTAATTAGTGGCAACAATCTAGCACAGAATTCAGTTCAAACCAATAATTTTGAGTTCACTCCACTCTTTGCTGGTTTATGGCTTAGTGATCAGGATCCAAAGAGCTGTATAAAATGGGGGAAAGGGCATTTGTCAAGCAAATTTTGTCATGTTCTTCTTTGAATTGCTAATCCCCATGTCCTAGAACAGTCTAATCTTGAACTTGTCTTCCGTCTCTTTTTCAAGCAGTTTTTCCATGTATCTTAGTGAGAAAAAAAGATATCTAAATCATCCTTAGGTTCAGTGTGCTTAGATTTTACTCTTGAAAACTAGCACAAACATTGTTGGATTCCTCCTGCTCATAATGAATGGATATTCATAATTACATAGTCTAAGAACTCTACATCAATGTTGGGGTGAAAAAGCAAGATTTGTGTGAGTTTTGAAAACTCCGCTACTATAGATGGTTCAGTTCAGTAACTACAGATATCACTTGGATATCACTAACACATTGCTGCAATTACTTGAGAAGTTTGAAACCGTGTTTAAGTTCTGATTTCTCCCTTCCTCTGCCTTTCCCTTACTGGTAAAAACAATCTTGTAAAAGAATGAAGGTCAGTAGAATGTGTAGTGTTTTTGTTCATTGTGAAGTAAGCTTCTCTGTCCACTTGTTACAACATTAGTGGTGGTTGATATAGGATTATTGTCTGGGGTCTCCTGCAATAGATTTCAAGAAGAACTTTTACCAAAAAGTTACTTTTTTGTGTTTCACATTTGTATGTAATGTATTATGTATGTGTATGTCCATGTATAATTATGGTCAATATAATTATACAGCACTGATAATAGAGGGTTTTTTTTCGGATCAAGAATGTATTGGGGTGGTTGGTTTTGGTTCCCCTTTCCCATGTTTTATTCTTGTAGTTGTGTTTCAATTACATTGTGTTTAGATATTGCCCTGACATATTAGTTCAGAAAGGACCATTCTTACCAAGTTACAACTCCTAGATGAAGGAAAGGTTAGTATAAAAACATCAGATTAGAAACAATCAAATACATACATGGTTCAATTCCTAAATGTCTGTTAATACAGATGAATATATTTTTTTCAAATTTTCTTTTTACCTTCCTCTCTCTAGTGTCTTTTCCAGTAACACATTGCAACCCCTAGTAATTTAGATACCTAACACATTTTAAAACAATTTTCTTTACTTCTAGAAATGATTTTGTTAGTGATGGGTTTGCACATTATTTTGTCAAAAGGTAGAGATATACACCAGACAAATCTACTGTGCCATCTGAAGGCATAGATCTCTGTTTCAGGATCAATGTGATTTACTATGGCCCAAGGATTAAGCTGCATGGAATAAATGCGAACCAGGCTCTCACAGACTGTATCCATACTTCTATAGTATTCACAACATCTACAGTTAAAACTATTTGATACTATTTGATACCACTTTAACTACAGTGGGCCTAGGTTTTGTTCCAGAATGCCCTGTGGATACTCAAGTCCCATTGAATACAGTGGCATAGTAAAGTGGTTTCCATTATATAAAACAGCAAAACCAAGGTTTGCATTTTGGATTTTATACACACACACACACACACACACACACACTAATATTTTCAAGCCATGAATGGTTGAATCCATGGACAAAGAATCCATGGACTGGGAAGGCCGACTGTATTACATGTCCTTTCAAATCCTGAGGTTTGTAATTTGGGGAGAACTTAGAGTGCTAGAGTATTCTTATACTATAATTCAAGGAAGTGGAGTATAGCTGTTTGGCAGAGAACTCCAGAATTCTATAGAATGAAGTCTATGGAGTTTATCACATGAAGGAGATGAATATCCTGGAAAAATCGCATAATTGCGCACAACGATTTCACACGATGTCACACAACGCCCACCATTAAAGTAGTCACAAAGAAACATTAACGCGCATCTTTTTACTTTCAGGATTTCAGCGACAATGCATTTCCAATATCATTTTATTTGTGCAATTGAGTGTGATAATCATTCGCGCAATTATTCACCATTTTCGCTTTATTTGTGGGATGCTTTAAATGCACTTTAATTTCTCTTTAATGCCTAAATTAGTCCCAGTGTGATAAACTCTTATGTTTAACATGGTGTCAAATTGCTATAATTGGGAAGTATAGATTTATTCTCAGTATCAGCAGTGATAGGGAAGATATCCCATAAGAGGTCAGCTTGCAGCTCAGTAGTACATTATGTACTTTAAATGCAGAAGCCACAAGTTTCGGTTTCTTATATATCCAATTAAAGGTACCAAGTAAGGGGTACATAGGGTGCTGGAAAGCTACTACTAATGAAGGTAGACAGTAAGGGGCTAAGTTGACCAACAGTTCAGTGCAGAATAAAACAGATTCATATAATTTTAAATAGTAGTACATGGTTTTATTTTATCTTATTCTATGCTTTCTACATCTCTTCAAAGATCAATCAGGAATGTACTTTGTTCTGTAATCTACATAATAGATTGGTCTTGTTTGCATGAGAAATAGTGGAGAGTTAAGACTAATAAAAGACTGGTTTTTTGTTTGTTTTGTAGAATGGATTTAATATTTAGTTCACATCTTTCTATGGTCCCTTATATGAACAATTTCTTGCATTTGGAAACACTTTACCCTGTTCTTCCTATGTGGATAACAATAGGTGTTGGAAGAAAGGCATATTTAAAAACTGTATAAAGCTAATAGGAAAATAGGACAATTCCACAAGCTGAAAACCAGCATGTGCTTTGAAGATTCTTCAGAGCTGTGATTGTCAACTTTTGGTCCCTCACATATGTTCCGCCATGAACAATGGCCAGGGATCCTAGGAGGGTAAAGTTCAAAACTTCTAGAGAGCCAGTGGTTGAGAACATCACTTTGGTGTTGGCTACTTGCCTATGAGAGTAACAGCAATATTTTAAGAATTAGGACCAAGTAAGTTTAATATTATGTAGTGTAAACACTGGTGGAAATCAATCAAGTGACCATAATTATTTCCACTGACTGCATGATGTAATCAGTTTGAACACTGGATATGTCTCAACATATGTTTATCCACTGTTAATGCATGAGACACACATAATACAGTAAGAGAAGGGGGCTGTACAGATAGGCGGCATCCAGCCGCCTCTTCTTGCCCCAGATGGGTGCTGCAGCAGCCGCACACTGCAGCACCAATCTGCTCCCCAAAAGAAGCTGCTCTGGGCAGTGACCTGGAAGGGGTGTCATAAGTGGTGTGGTGCGGCAGGGTGTCCTGATGCTCCTTCTGCCCAGCACCATTTAGGCACTGTGCCTTGTATGTGTCATCATGGTGTGTGTCATGTGGACATGCACCCACCATAATGGCGGCCAGACGGCAGAAATAAGGCTTGGAGCATGTGAACACTCAGCCCTACCGCAGCCCTAGTTCGTGTGCAGACATACACAGAGTGCCAGTCTGTACAGCCTCAAGGTTATATATATAATATGCTATTGGACGTGCCATTGTTCCTCACCAGCTCACTCCAACACAGACCAATAGTTTTTAAGCAATTTGCAGCCAAACAATTTCTGATCCTCTTGGATGCTAGTGTTCATTTCATACATGCTGATGCCTGCATATCAGTAATAAATGGGCAAACCATTACAATTAAGGGTTCCTTGCTAACAATAATGCTTAACCTACTCTCTCCCCCTTTTACTTTACTTTCTCCTCCTTTTGTGTCTTTTGGCAAAGCAGGCTGTTCCAAGAGGACAGGCTTAGAAGCAAGGCTGTGGATCACAGTGAATAACTTTCACGAGTTGTACAGGGTCTGCCTTATATTTATTTGTAGGCATAATCCAAAGTGCTCAAATGACCTCCACTGTCTTCCAGTCATAACAATTTGTCTACTATTTCTAAAAGCTAATGAGACCTATTTATGGGTTGCAGGAGTTGGTTTTGACAGAGATGCTAGTATACGCTGCTCTCTTGTTCACTCACAATCCGTGCTACAGCGGAGACGGAAATTGAGAAGGAGGAAAACCATCTCTGGCATCCCCAGAAGAGTCCAACAAGAAATAGGTGTAGTATAAATGCAACTCTTGACTAGATAGCATTCTAACTGCTTTAATTGCAGCAATAGCCTGCCTTCCAAACAGCTTTCCAAGGAACTCTCCAGCTTTTATGATTCTAGAGTTTCAAATATACTGTGTTTGGGTATTTTTGTTTCATTTTGTCTTTATTTTATTTTTTTAATACTGCCAGCCAAACTATATTACTTATTACAGCCTTCAGTCTTGATATGCTGTGGGCCTTACTAAGTAATATAGATATATATGTCCAGCCCTTCTTGTTTAAATGTAATGAGTTACTTGATTTCTGGTGTATTTTTTTCTTTTTTGTTTGTTTATATACCCGTAGTATGTACATAAAAAGTAACTAGATTCAGTGAAAGTTTTTTCTTGTAGCTAAGGGACCCATAAGGTAAAAAAGCAATGCTTGTTACCCGGCAAAGTAATGATCAATTTTCACTGCTTAACTTATGCAGAATACCAGTTGAACATTTTATTCCATACAGGACTCAACATTTAAATTGTTTGAAAACTTTGTCAACCCTTCCCCCCTTTTCAAGTATCTTTACTCTTCTTTCCTTTACTTGCTGAAACAATGTATATCAAATTGATTTACCTCTTTTCCTGTCCTGATAGTAGTCAAGAGTAACTAGAGCAGGGGTAGGCAACCTTTTTGAGCCGGGGGCCGGGTTGCTGTCCCTCAGACAACTGGGGGGCCGAAGTCAAAAAATAAATAGTTAAATATTTTTTTAAAAAAAATAAAATAAATAAATAAACCGGGACAAATGTAGGACAAAATTTTCAAATGGAGGGCACTTTTTTAAAAAAAAAATGGAGGACATGCAAAAAAATTTGCTGATTTTTTAAAAAATGTTAATATAAATGCATATTTCTGAGGCTTCTATAGACAATTGCCCCCCTTGCCCGCCGCTTGCCCCTCCTTGCCCGCCTCCTCCTGATAGGCCAAAGGCCCCACGCCCTCACGCGAGAGGCCAAAGTCTCCGGCGGCAATCGGTGGCAGGACCGGGTGGGGGCCGGTCCCAAGGCCTTGCCGGGCCACATCCGGCCCGCGGGCCGCAGGTTGCCTACCCCTGAACTAGAGTAAAATATCCACTAAAAATTGTCTCAGAGAAAATCACTCTGATATCTACAGTGGCCACAATATCTGCTACTGAAGGAGAACCTATGAACAAAGGTCTGAACTGTCATAGAAACAGTAGCTACCCAGAATTTAGATGAAAAGGGATTGATTTATTCTCTTGCAAGTATAGATTTAGAACTTTTCAGAGGACATGCTGCTAAGCTGCTGGGCAAGGGCAATTTGTAATGGGATGGAGCATAAGAAAATAGCCCTAGTGATTACTTTTTCTGCATGTTCCTTAGTAAAATACAAATGCAGCAAGGTAGGGGAAAGAAACCTGTTACCTTGTGGTTTATATTAGGCCAGCATAAGGGTCATAATTTTTCAGGCAGTGTAAATGGTACCTTACAGAGTTTTATATGTGTCCTAGATTCTGACGAATCACCAGTAGCAAGAGAACGGAATGTGATTGTGCATGCAAATCCAGACTTCTCTAATAACGTGAACAGGAGAACAGGTACCAGGGATTCTGAGTGCCAAACAGAAGAAATCCTCATTGCTGCCCCATCCCGGAGAAGAATTCGAGCACAGAGGGGTCAAAGTGTAGTAGCCTCCCTTTCTCATTCAGCTGGCAACATATTGGTGCTGGCAGACAATGGTGATGCCATGTTTACAACATCAGTAAGCAACCGTGTACGATCAAGGAGTCTTCCTCGCGAAGGTGCTAGAGCCAATGAAGTGGAACACCACGACACTGGTGCCAAAATGTCGGCGTATGAGGCAGAACACTTTTTAACAAGCCAAGAAAGAATCTCTACAAAGAGTAAAGATGCCATCAATAACCTGTGTTCTCAAGAACACCATCCCATAAGTTTAAAATGTTCTCAACATCTTCATAGTCCAGATCATAACTCAAATGAAAGGGGGAGATCAAGGTTATCAAGGATGGTAGATTCCGGAAGCTGTGATATCTCATCAAATTCTGACACCTTTGGAAGTCCCATTCACTCCATCTCTACTGCTGGGGTTCTTCTCAGCAGTCACATGGACCAGAAAGATGACCATCAATCATCCAGTGGGAACTGGAGTGGGAGCAGCTCAACATGTCCTTCCCAGACTTCAGAAACTATTCCTCCTGCTGCGTCTCCCCCATTGACTGGTTCTTCACACTGTGATTCAGAATTATCACTTAACATTGTCCCTAATGCTAATGAGGACTCTAATGTCTTCATAACAGACCACTATACTGATCAGATGGATAAGATTAGAGGGCACAGGGCAAGTTCTTTCACTTCCACTGTAGCAGATCTACTCGATGACCCCAATAACAGCAACACAAGTGACAGTGAATGGAATTACTTGCATCATCACCATGATGCATCCTGCCGTCAAGATTTCAGTCCTGAACGTCCCAAGACAGATAGCCTGGGATGTCCAAGTTTTACAAGCATGGCCACTTATGATAGTTTTATAGAGAAGACCCCATCTGACAAAGCAGACACTAGCTCACACTTTTCTGTTGACACTGAAGGTTACTATACCTCCATGCACTTTGACTGCGGTCTCAAGGGAACTAAAAGTTATATTTGTAACTATGCAGCTGTGGGCTCTGACAGTGGCCAGAATGCAAGTGTTGTTTCCAGTTTTACTAACTGCACCTGGCAGGATTATGTCAATCACAAGAGACAAGGAAAACAGAGCATCTCTCTCAAAAAACCAAAGGCAAAGCCAGCCCCACCAAAACGCAGTTCATCTTTAAGGAAATCTGACAGCAGCACAGATCTTCCTGAGAAGAAAGAACCAAAGATAAGCAGTGGGCAGCAGCACATGCCTCACACTTCCAGGGAAATGAAGCTGCCCCTTGAGTTTTCAAATACACCTTCAAGAGCAGAAAATTCTAATATACCAAGCAAACAGGAACACTCCTGGGATAATTTGGATGAAAGCGGATTAAAAAACCTTCCATATGATGCCATGGACATCCCATCCTTTAAAGATGAAGGTGCTGAGCAATCTCACTATGCAGAACTCTGGCTTCTAAATGACTTGAAATCTAATGATCCATATAGGTCTTTATCCAATTCTAGCACTGCTACGGGTACTACGGTCATAGAATGCATAAAGTCACCGGAAAGTTCAGAATCACAAACGTCACAGTCTGGATCGCGAGCCACCACTCCTTCCCTTCCTTCTGTTGAGAATGAATTTAAGTTGGCTTCCCCAGAAAAGCTGGCTGGTTTAGCATCTCCCTCAAGTGGTTATTCCAGTCAGTCTGAAACACCAACATCATCCTTTCCTACAGCTTTCTTTTCTGGACCCTTATCCCCAGGGGGGAGTAAAAGGAAGCCAAAAGTACCAGAAAGGAAGTCCTCATTACAACAGACTTCTTCTAAGGATGGCAACATAACTCTACATAAAGACCTTGAACTTCCAGTTATACCTCCTACTCATCTTGACCTAAGTGCTCTTCATAATGTCTTGAATAAACCCTACGCTCACAGACACCAACTACATGCTTTTAATAACAACAAGCCTAACGTGGTAGAAGAAGCACTGAACTCTAATTCTCCACCAGCCCTTGCTATTACGCCTTCTGTCCTGAAGTCTGTACATCTTCGATCAATCAATAAGTCTGAAGACACAAAACAAAAAGATAACACAGACCTCCTCCACATTCAAGCAAAAACTGTAATGAAACCACATGGAAGTAAGAAACAAATATTACGCCAGTATTCCATGGAAGATGCCATAGTGTCCTATATTAATCCTTCTCCAGTACAAATAACCCCTGAACAACTGCAAGCAGAATGCAGTTTGACTTTCAGTGAAAAGAATACCTGTCGAGACACCCTAACCTCAGTAGATATGGGTGTTCCAGCAGCTAAGTATGTAACAGATCAAACACACTTCGTTCGTGAGGTTTTACAAGAGAGTACTTTAAAAAAAACCTGCAGCAGTTGCCCCGAACGGTTTCCACAAGGCATGGCAGGCCTTTCTAGAAATTCTGAAGGGAAGATAACTACTTGTGGATTTCAAAAAGATAAGAGACTTGACCCTGTGCAGCTTCAGCGAGAATTACCTGCACACTGTGAACAAAAGTTAGAACCTCTTAATCGAAATGCACCCCAGTGTGACTCCTCAGTTGGGGTAACAGACATCAGTTATCAGCTAAAGCATCCACTCAGTCTAAGCCAATGTGATGACAAAGTGCCTGGGAATATCAGCTATGAACCGGAGATTTCAACTGTAGATTCACTCAGTGAAAAATGTACTGAGGAAGAAAATTATACTATGTCAGGTATTCCAGCCAAAAGTGCCTCAGATGATAATGACAGGAGAGCAGCTGAGACACAAGGGATTCCAGAAGATATCTTAAAAGGTTAGTTCTTGTTAGATGCCTAAAGTCATGATAGCTCCCTAAACTAAATCAAAAGCTAGATTAATTGGGCAGAGGTGCATTTATTTCAGTTGCACTCTGGCAGTTCATTTCTGTTTTTGAGAGACAGTGTGGTGTAACCGTTTGATTGTTAGACTACAGGCTGGATGGCCATCTGCCAGGGATGCTTGGATTTAGATTTCCTGAATGGCAGGGGATTGGACTGAATGGCCCTTGCAGTCTCTTCCAACTCTATTATTCTATGATTCTATGACCCTAGAGATCAGGATTCAGTTCCCTACTCAGCCATAGGAACCCAGTAGGTGACCTTGGGCGAGTCATAGACTCTCAGTCCCAGAAAACATACAAGTCGAAAATGACTTGTAGGCACACAACAATAACAAAGGCATTGATCTGCATTTCTATTAAATTCATTTTACTTGCACTTGCCCATTACATGCAAATGTTAATTTGAGAGATCATCCAATATTGAGATTAGATTGTCATTACACAATTTCATTGAGATTACATTAACCAGCTGTACTGTATCAAAGTGTTTGATGATTTCTTAGCTGCTCTTCTTTTTGTTCTGAAGACTCTTCTCCAAGTGATGATTCCATATTCTCACCTTTAAGTGAAGATTCCCAGGCTGAACCAGAAGATGCTTTTGTGTCTCCAAATAAACCTCGAACAACAGAGGATTTATTTGCAGTCATTCATCGGTAAGTTAATGGTTTTGTGTTTTTTTTACAGGCATTGGAGCATGCCTAAAATAATTTAGTGAAAAATCATTTGGTGGTGATAGAGTTCAGAAACTGGATTTTTCAGTAGACAACCAAGACATGAATTTCTGTGATAGGATGTTATTACACAGGGCAAAAATGGAACTTTGAAGTGGTGCCAATACAGGGTCATCCAGGGTTTAGGGACAACTTCACTTTCCACATGACGCTGCATGCAATCAGAAGAGATTGCAAGGTGAATGTGAGGTCAATTAGGAAATAAGTAAATTCACAAAACTACTGGATTTACATGTCCATTTTGCCTGCGAATTGACTCCCTTCGCATCATGCCAGCTGTCTGGAAATCAAGCCTCAGATGACTTTGTTTCCCCTTCCCTTCATTTGCCTTCCTGTGCCAAAGAGGGAGAATCCTTTCATCTCTTAAAGGAATACACACACACACTCCCCTCTTTAGACTCCCCGGGGAAGAGCTGCTAGAAGACGGCAGAGAGGGCCTTTTGGAAGTCCTCCTGGACAGGAGGGAGCAATGGAGAACATGCCCTGGAAAAGGAGGGCATGGAATCAGGCAGGCTTATGAGTGTTTGTGTGGTTTTGGACTTTGCAAAAGGAGAGAGGGGGCATTTTGGAAGTCCTCCTGGACAGGAGGGAGCAATGAAGGATGGCATGGAATCAGGCAGGCCTGGAAAAGGAGGGCATGGAATCAGGCAGGCTTATGGACCTGTGTGTGTGTGTGGTTTTGGAGTTTGCAAAGGGAAACACCTTTTGAGGCTTCTGTGGCAAAGAGGATCCCCACCCCATATCCCCTCCTCTCCTCTCCCCTCCCCTCCCTGGGTCATGTGGGGGGGGCACTTGTGGAAATGACAGTTTTGAGCATGCTCAGAAAAGGTATTTCTACACTGTCAATGGGGATTTGTTTGTCTCCTTTTGATAGCCAAATCCACATTGGATCCACTTTAATGTGCTTTTAACCCCTTGTTGTGCTTTGTGTGTGATAACCAATAGCAAATGGGCTTGCTTTTCTGGAATGCCACCACTTTAACCATTTTTGGGATGGAAGCACATAGGACCTATGTTTGATAACGTCCATAGAGAGGTTAGATAGATGATACATCTGAGAAAGTGATGGGCTTCATAATGTACCCTATTTACATTGTTGTAGTTCTCAATGCCAGTTACACCACAAAGGTGTGTATATAAATATGAATTGCCGATTAGCAGATTCACTTTAGCATCCAAACACCTCTTTCTTCCACCCACTCCACAACCTGAAAGATAAATACAAATTTTATAATGGAGGCTTCAGTTTCACCCCCAATGCAGAGTTCTCTGTTATGAGAGCCAGCAAGCAATGTGCCATTTAGAACATTCATCATGAATTTAGAAAAACATTAATATATGGTTTAATGAGTGCTGTTTCATGGTTGGCTAATATATCTCCAGCATCTTCCAGTTTGGCTGCTGGGCATCTGGACTGGCACTGTGTTGTTAAATAAACTGCTGTCTTCAGTTCACTCTGTCTCCATTCTTGAACCCAAAACTGGAGAGGTTTCTCTTTCAACCTAAAACTTTGCTATTGAACAAAGCACATTTTTTACATAAACATTATTTTGCTATTTTATTGTTAAATACAGTGTGCCCTTGGTATCTGCTGGGGTTTGGTTCCAGGAATCCGGTGAATACCAAAATCTATGGATGTTCTTGTACAGTTAAATACAATAGGATAGTAAAATGGTGTTCCTTATATAAAATAGCAAACTTAAGGTTTGCTTTTTGGAATTTTGGGGATATTTTCAAGTTGTGGGCAGTTGAATCTGTGGCTAAAGAATCCGTGGATATGGAGGGCCGACTGTAATACAGTGGCCCTAAATCCAAGTGTTTGCTTCAACTAGAATAAATGAATTTTTTACTTGCAGGCATCAGAACTTCCCTGATGTTTAATATACTGAAATGCAACTTATGCCTTAATCCAGTCATGGTGAGCCTTTTACAGACCGAGTGCCCAAACTGCAACCCAAAACCCACTTATTTCTCACGAAGTGCCATGTTCCTCTTACTTTCCAGTAACAAACTCTGGTGAACTCTGTGGTGGGGTGACAAGAGTGTGTGCCCACAGAAAGGGCTCTGAGTGCCACCTCTGGCACGTGTGCCATAGGTTTGCCACCACTGCCTTAATCATTATGCCAGATCTCATTTATGATTCTCCTGCCTCAGGTTTGGATAAGCAAAGTAGATAAGGCTGCAATAAGGCCAATAAGGCACTGAGATAGTCTGAACTCTGCAAGTGTTGATGGGTCTTCCTATTCCATATCCTTCTTGAGCCACAACAGTTGTGCTTTTTAGAGTAATGCACTGGGGAGGAGGGAACATGGAAAGATGATCAAGAAATTGTTCAGGTTAGATCCCTCTGCAATTTCTGATACTATACTAGATACTACTTACTTTTTCCCCAAACATTTTCTATGCAGTTATCTACTATGTGCTTTCAAAGGCTGACAGATGGAATTCTTAAAGGTGGAATTATTTAAAATTTTTGACAATGTACAAGGTAATATTATAGAATGATTTTATATATGTGCATGTGTATCTGTATTTCAACGTGTAGTAATAGTCTGCACCAAATGTTTAATGTTACATATACTCATGGGTAATATCTTGTGATCTTGCTCAGCAGTTAATTGAAGCTAGGTTTTAACATTGAATATTGTTCCATCTTTTCATAACAGGTCAAAAAGGAAAGTACTCGGAAGAAAAGATTCTGGAGATATTTCTTCAAAGAACAGATCGAAAGCTTCATCTAGTACTAGCAACATGTCTTCTGCCAGCAGCACACCCCCTACAGCTAATGTTCCTCCAGTTCCAAGTGTGGCAAGCCCACTGTGCAGCCAGCGATCTCCTGGACTTATTTACAGGAATGCCAAAAAGTCCAATACATCAAATGAAGAATTCAAACTGCTGCTCCTGAAAAAGGGCAGCCGGTCTGATTCTAGCTATAGGATGTCAGCTACCGAAATACTGAAGAGTCCAGTTTCACCCAAATCTCCTGGAGAACTAATTGGGGATACTCTACAAAATGCTGATGAGTCTTCCCAAACCTCATCAAGTGCTGAGGCATTAGCTCCTCTCTCTCCTTGCCCCTCAAGATTAACTGCAGAGGGGACTTCTTCCAAAAGCTTTCCTACATCAGCATCATCACGTGTAGGACGGTCACGGGCACCTCCTGCAGCCAGCAGTAGTCGATACAGTGTCCGCTGCAGACTGTATAACACCCCAATGCAAGCCATTTCAGAAGGAGAGACTGAAAATTCTGATGGGAGCCCTCATGATGATAGATCTTCCCAGAGTTCTACATAGGCTATGTAAGGGCCAGAGCACACTTCTGACTGTTAAATGGGGGAACTTCACATTTGCTTGGCTTGTGTGAATATAAAAAGCCAATTCTGTAGCAGCCAAAAACCATGCAGGGCAATACTGATGCTTGAAAATGCTAAGGAGTGCTGAGAGACTGGAAGAAAGAAAAGTTGATCTGTAGCTATTTATTACTTCACATTTTCTATAAGTAGAAGCATATGCCGAAAGGGTTAACTTTGGTTAACTGTCATTCATTTCTCTCATATTTCCTGCCACTGATGTAGATTTACATTATCCAACTTGCAGATTCCCCTCTTCCCCTCCAAAGATGCCATCAAAACACAAAACATTATCCTCACTGTTGTGCTTCCCTAGGTGGGAAAACATAAAATTGCTTGAGGAACTGGTATTTTTTTACATTAAAACGAAGTGAAACAAAATTTAGAAGATATGAACAAAACAGATGTATATATCCATATTTTTGATAAATACCTGTAAATAGTTATTGAAGAGTCAGAAAAAAGTGGTTGGTGGCAAATGATAACCTTGTTGAAAGACACAAAAAAAAAATGGATAAAGTTATTGACTGTATTCTGTGAATACAATTTTGATATCAAACATAATTTACATATCTACCACAACCACTTGCAGTTAAATAATTAAGCCTCTAACATAATTTTAACACTTGAATTAAAGAAAATCCTCAATATAAATAAAAATACTATCATATTAAATAGTATCTGATTAATTCTCTTCCAAAAATGCTGTTCCAAACAAGCTTTTATCAAAGTGCAGCTTGTGACAGAGGCTTATTGGCAGGCACTATATATACAAATTGTTTATAAACCAGATTTTCTGTTGTGGCTTCTCCTTCCACCCCTCTCAAGATCCTGAGAAATGTAGTCATGTGAAAGTGTGAGTAAAATGATGACAAAGAAGGCCAGTCATTTTATTAATCAAGCAAATTCCCTTGTCTCTTAAAAGAGCTACCTTTGAACTATCCTAAATTTCTTTGTTTTCATGATCACTGCCTCAGTGTCAGACACCACTCTCTTATCTTTCCCATCATGTTTACATATGGGAGAGCTGATCATAGGTTTGCTTTCCAAACACATCCCAAGAGGACCTGCAGGTGTCAGTAATGTAACTTTTCTTTAGCGAAGCAATGGGCTAGCTAGATCCCATATTTATAGATGATTTTATTTTTAGATTTTTCTGCAGAGAACATTGGTGGTTAACAATATTAAAGTACCTAAAGGCAAAAATTGCACTGAACAGATAAGATTTTAAGCCTAAGTAGGGACCTCATAAACCGAAGAAAACAAAGAAAAAAGCTGGGGCAGAGGAATGTGCCCTAGCAATTAAAAACCTAGAGGCCAGCTTAAACAAATCAGTCTAGAGAGGTTTCCAAACAAGGGAAAAGAATAAAATTAACCAAATACTAATCAGAACTTGTAAAAAAGATACCAGAATACAGTTCCCCAATCATCCAGCCAACACGGTCACTTGTCATACTGCCTGGGATTGGGTGATAGTTCAAAAAGTAACTTTTCCAAGTACTGAATTTAACTGGCAACACAAATAAGAAGCAATAAAAGAAAAAAAAAACATGACGACACAGAACAAGGGGGAAATGCAGATTAATGAGCAAAGAGCAACCAAAGAAAGACAGTGTATATGTAGAGATTTCACAAAAGACCTAGAGAGTCAATTTATGAGTCAATAATCTTAGGTTCACTATGGCGGCTTACAGACCGCCTGTTTGGGGCGGGCTGCACTCGCCCCTTTCCCCGGGGTATCAGGGCCTCAGTGGCTAGACCGGCAGCCGCTGAGGCCCCGATCCGCCGCTTTCCAGGCTGCGGGGAACCGGCAAAAGGCCAGTTCCCCGCAGCCTGGAAAGGGGTGTCCTTGGGGCTTCAAGCCCCAAGGACACCCCGCAGCGGCGGGGAGGAGGAGAAAGGGGCCGCATGGCCCCTTTCTCCTTTGGTCTGCCGTGTGAAGGCTGCGCCCAGACCAAACCAGGAAGGAGCTCCGAAATGGAGCTCCTTCCTGCTCCACGCTAAGGGCGCACTAAGCGCCCTGGCACGGAGCGAGGACATCACATCCGTGCCGCCCCGTATAGAGGTGGCGCGGTCGTGACGTCCTCATGGCGGCGTCAGTGTGGAACAGCCGCCGCCATTTTGTGCGTGCAGAGCGCGCACTAGGGTTAGGGGGTGCGGAAGCACCTCCCCTTTCTAACCCTAGTACGCTCTCTGCGCGTACTTTCCTGCCCGTTTGTAACGGGCCACTGAAAGGGGGGAAATAAGTGAAAAGGATTCAAAAGAAAATGATGGCCCATTTGTAGCAGAAAAGATAAACAGGGCAGATGAAGCAAGATAAAACGGGTAACCTTCACAAAATGAGTTTTACACTGGACTATTGGCAAGTCTTGTTTTTAAAAATGCTATTCATTTGGCATCTGAAGCAGAATTATCTAGGACCATCAGAGTATATTTTGTCATACTAGATGACATGTCATACTAGATGACATGCATACCCTTCCTCACTTTTGCTCTTACAGCATATAAGGCACTTCCATCAGGAATATTTTTATGAGGAATGGATGTAATAAGTCTTTTAATCAGAAGGAAAAAAGCAACAAGAGAAGTCATGTTACATACTGAAATGAAGAAGATTTAAGTATAATTATTCAAATCATGAACATTTAGAGTTTAATGAGCAAAACACTCTTTATTCTCAGTAAGAAGAGAGATTTGCACCACATGTATTTATAGCTGAAGTACTAATTCTATACACAAATCCCTGTGGCTAATGAATGAAATAAACAAACCCGTGTCTGAATGGATTTGTATAGGACAAGCCCCTACAGTTTGCTTTAAGGCCAAAATTGAGACTTAACTCCTCGAAGCCCTGATCAACTGATAATAAGGAATTTGTGGAAATTGCAGTTTAGAACAGTGATGGCCCTGGAGCTGTGCCAGTGGATGAACCATCTGTCACCAATCCACAGAGAGCTTCCAGGAAAGAAAGAAAGAAGAAAACAGTTGCAGTCAGCAAGTCCAAATATGATAGTCCCTATCACAACAAACAACAACACAACCACACACACACACACACACACACAACAAACATCATCATCCCCCCGTCCCTATCCCACACACCTATCACTCAAACAAAAATCACAACACACATCAACAAAAACACATCAAGAACAAACAGGCAGCAACAAACACACACAGACAGATCCAACACAAGATGGGTGGGGGTAAGGCAACCTTTTTGAGCCGGGGGCCGGGTTGCTGTCCCTCAGGCGGACTGGGGGGCCGAAGCCGGGGGGGTGGAGCTTCGACCCCGGGGTGGGGCCACATGCAGGGGTGGAGCTTCCACCCTCTGGGGTGGGGCCACATGCCAGGGGTGGAGCTTCCACCTCCAGGGGCGGGCCGCATGCCGGGGGGCGGAACTTCCACACTCTGGGGGCCAGGCCTCCCCATTTTTGCTGCGGGGCCCCAGGGATGGCAGCTGCCCCTCAGAGGCCCCCTGCTGCCCTGGGAGCCCACCTGGAGGGCCCCAGGGACTCAACGGCCCGCAGAGGCCCCCTGCTGCCCTGGGAGCCTCCTGCGAGGGCCCAGGGATGGCAGCGGGCCCCGCAGAGGCCCCCTGCCGCCCTGGGAGCCTCTTGGAGGGTCCAGAACCGGCAGCGGCCCTCTAGAGGCCGCTGCTGCTGCTGCCGCCGTGCACCGCTCGGGCACCACCGCATTTTGGGCAGCGAAGTCTCACGCGACCCCCCCCGAGGTCGCGGAGATTTGCCGTCATTTTGGTTGAAAAAAATGGTGGCGCCCATACCCAAGAGCCGATAGGGCGCCGCCATTTGCCGCCAAAATGGTGGCCCAGAGCGGAGAAAGCCGGACGGGCGGCCGCTGCGGCGGCGGTGGCAGCAATAGCAGCCGGGGGCCGTAGCCAGGCCTTCGCGGGCCGCATCCGGCCCAGCGGGCCGGAGTTTTGCCGACCCCTGCCCTATCATATTAGGCAAAGAAACTACTGATGACCCACATTAGATAGCCTAAGAAACATTGGTCTAGAACATCCCCACCTATGCTTGTAATAACTTTTGAAGGAACCAAAAGAGCAAGCAGGTAGTAAAAGGTATACCATGCAATCTCTGGTACTGGACATTTTAGAAAGCAGCCCAGGGAGTGTTAACATTGCTCACTGTAATCCACTGGAAAAGAATCAAACAGATCCTCACATCTTTCCTTGCAGCTTCCCTGACCCCTTCCCACAAGCCAATCATTAGAGAAACAGTCCAAAGTAGCATTCAGAAAAATTAATGACATGGACATAAGAACTATTAAGTCAGGAGACAATTAGAAAATTTTGTCTTCGAAAGCATTCTCATATCCCATTTTTTCCTCCTAGGATCTCTCAATATAGTTCTTTACTACCCTTCCCCACTTTGTTATCCTTTCAGCAATGCAAAGAGGTGGTAGGTTAGACAGAGAATATAGCAGGCCCAAGGTAAGCTACAAGCCTAAACCTGAGGATTTGAACCTGAAATTTGAATCAATTTTTGGAGAGGCTGACCCTTCACTCAGTAGAACTCGGCTTCAGTTATTCAGTTTTTTGGGCACTGCAGGAACATTTGAACCTTGAACCCAAGATTGCTCAAGCCTTAAGGAGTCCAGCAGAATGAGGAAGATATGTTAACAGGAGTATGGGCTGCATCCAGACTGAGTCATACTTCCAAGTAAATCCATTTACATCTATGAATGGGAATTATATTTTGCCAAGAACACAAATTAAGGCAGAAGTTCTGAGCAATTTCCAGTTTAGAAACTAAAGGATTTGGGTTGAGATTAATGTCTCTATAGATGAATACAAACTTTAACATGCCTACAACCAGCCTAACATTTGTCCTAGCAAGGAAGAGATTTTCTATATCCTATATCCCAGGGCTTTCCTCTGCTAATCTGGCATCCATGTTTATGCACCTTTTGTCTACTTTGTGTTAGGTAAACTGTAACGTCCACTTTTGTCTCATTTTTACACCGCCATTAATACAGATTAAAACATAATTTTTTAAAAATAATAATAATGGGGGAGTAGGTAATCCCTGCAATGTCTTAAGCACACTTACCAGTCCCTTGTGCCTGGAGAAAGCAAGTTCTCTCTACCTCAAGTGCACTGTCATCCTTTTCCTACATCAGGAAATCAGAGTGGAGCCTCTGAAGTGCATTAAAACCTTTAAGAGGCTAAAAGAATTTAATTTCCTGCCAAAAATGAAATCTTTCAAGGGAGAAGAAATAATATTTCCTACCTTTACAGAGGAATTCCTGTACTAGGTTTAAGATATTTGAGGGCTTGAGGTACTGAGAGGAGCTATTGGGTTCTACTATATCATTTACTGATGTTGGGTGAAGTGAATCAAAAACTTCTTTAAGTGGATTGGAAGAAAGGATTGCAATCTCTACTTACTGGGAGAGCCCCTTATTGTGAGCAACAGCACCAGGGACACAAAGAACAACCACCTGGGCAGAAATGGCGTAGGAACATGTTACCTAGGCAATGTCTAGGCTTCAGCTACAAGTAAAATGTCCAGGGGTGCCAAGTGCGAGAGAAGGAGGGAGGACAAGAAAAGCAGTAGAACAAGGTCCTTCAGAGTGAAAAAGAAGGATGGTCAAAACCCATCCATTCATCCACCTAAGGAGGAAACAATTGTGGCGCAGGACAGAAGCCACACACCTTTGGAATCTGAAATATTTCTCCTTATCTGGGATAGTGGCAGCCAGCTAAATGATACAACCACTGTTTTCTTGAATACAGTGGTGCCTCGGGTTACGAAATTAATTCGTTCCGCGGCCGCTTTCGTAACCCGAAAAGCCTTCGTAAGCCGAATTGCCATAGGCGCTAATGGGGAAAAGCCGCGTTTCGTGCGAAAAAGCCGAAAAAAGCACCAAAAATTTTCTTCGTATCCCGAAAAAACATTCGTAACCCGGAACAATGATTTCCTATGGGATTTTTTCGTATCCCGAAAATTTCGTAACCTGGGTATTTCGTATCCCGAGGTACCACTGTACATGGCTAATGTCAGAGAGCCAGTGTGGTGTAGTAGTTTGAATGTTGGACTATGACTCTGGAGACCAGGGTTCGATTCCCAGCTTGGCTATGTAAACCCACTGGGTGAACTTGGGCAGGTCACACACTCTGTCTCAGGGGAAGGCAATAGCAAACCTCCTCTGAACAAATCTTGCCAAGAAAACCCCATGATAGGGTCGGCTTAGGGTTGACATAAGTCAGAAACTACTTGAAGGCACGCAACAAAAGATGATGGGCAACAGTGGACCAGTGCCATTGCACACCTCTCTGGCATCAATTGGAGGCCCTTTGCCAGTCCCTAGTGGTGACCCTGCAATATAGTTATAATAAGGATACACTTCATTTGCATTAGCAGGTAAAAACATTAATTACCCAATCACAGTGAAATTAAAATATTAGATTGATGGCTTGTTTCCTCTCGGGGCAGCAACCAACTCTGCACCAAGGAAGAGCATAACCATGGCTTTAAAGGGGATCAAGAAGTTTCTCCTCCAGACAATTAACCATTTCAATCACTGCTATTATTACATCCATTGGTAAAAAAAACACTGAATGGCTAGGAAAGTAGGGTCATTTATCAGAAATTACGTGTCAGAATAGTACCTGTAGGTTCTGCATTCTACTCTTCAGGCTAGAGGCTTACGCTGGTAATCCAGAGTTTAAGATTAATCCAACTACCTCACTCTTCAACTAGGAAAGTATTTAAGCCTTGGGACAGTGATACCATGCTTAAAGAGCGCTGAAATGTAAACAATGTTAATTATACTGCGGAACCAACAGGTTTTCAGCCTTAACACACAACTACAGTTCTCAGGATTTCATGGGGAAGTCACATCCATTAAACAGAACTTCGAACAGATTTAAATATGTAGTGCACTGAAACTATAACAATTGTTGTCTGGGATGAAAAGCACACTTTTAATAGGGGGAAAACCCCTCTTCTAAAGTAACAAGCTTTTCTATGTTGTTAAGCACTTAATTTGGGCAATGACTATGAAGAGGGGCGAGTATTATTCATAATATTACCACCACCACTGCTAGGCTGATAAGAGACCTAGTCATAACCTAATAACTAAAAATTTAAAACAGGATTAGTTTCATATGAATTAACTAAATAACTATTAAACATGCAACAAATGCTATTGATTCATCAATAAAATTATATATCAACCTTTCAGTGAAGCTTTGTGTGGATAACATTCATGCTACCTGAATATTTAGAGAAATGACACTGTGAAAAAATAGCTGAAAAATAGGTGTATGCATACATTCTTTATATAGCTTACTAAAATTGGAATGAAGCTCTCTGATCCATTACAGGTCAGTCCCCTTCTATCCTAGTTTATGAGAAATGCTTAATTGGGTGGGAATCTATAGCAAGTAGAATGAAAAAGGAACCAGAGCAAATAGTTTGAATAAAATGTAGGCAGGGAAACAAAAAGCTGGATTACTTGAAGTTACTTGAACTTTATTGTCAGAAAACAAAAAGTTGGTGTGGGATCAAAAAAACCCACCCTCATGTGCACAAAATAATGTCACTGTTTTTCAGAACCGTATATTTTCACTGAAAGATCAGTTTTCCAGTTGCAATACACTCCAAAATCAAATGGATATTCAGGCCATGTTTTCCCAAAAGATGTCTGCTGATATTAATCAACTGCAGAATTAATTAATGGCTGAATATGAATGGAGGGAGGTTTAGTATAAAGAGAAATTTAGAGAAGGAATGAGTGGTGTGCAGTACAGTACTGAATTATAAGATTGGTTGGGTGAAGTTGGTATTCATTAGCAGTTCTATGAGTAAGTTGGCTTCAAGAAAAATGTACTTTTTAACATAAACCTGGGGGAGTGGAAAGTAGTGGAAGGATTACGTTTTGTTTGCTCATAGTGATAGTTGTAAAGGTATGTTTTACCTGAAATTCAAGTAATTGAGTAAATAAAGCAAGTACAGTACAAAATTAGGTACCAGGAATTCATGATAATATATGTTTATTTTAAAAAATTACTTTCTCATAGCCTTCCAGTGTGGAAAGAGATGGTTGGTCAGCATGTGTATAGAAAGAATAGTGAGATCAGAAGATTATTTGCCCAATACTAAGATTTGCCATGCTGGCAAATGAGTGTTTAGAATGGGCATCTGAACTGCTGAGCCAGTATGTCATCACTACTGTGAGGATATTCTGGCATCATGCAGAAATGTTATGCAGGTAGAGTAGGCAGATTTTTTGGGGCAAATGTTTAGGATTTGGATGCCAAAAAGCAAAAACCTAAATATATTGCTGAGATGTGTAAAGGAAAATGGTTAACTAGAAGCAAGCCTTTTCAACTGTAGCTAAATAGGCAAGCTCTAAAGGGTGGTTGTGAAGCAAGTGAAATGGAATGCATTAGTGAGTTAACAAGGTCCGTGTAGCTTTAAAAAAAGAGTGGACAAGAATTATAAACTTGATATGGGAGGCACAAGTGCCATTTCAGAGCATTGTCATCAAAATACTGCCAGTAGCACTATGACAATTTTATTCTATGACTAACTGCATCTCTTGGTGCTAAGAATGAAGTGGCACTAAAGGTTTAGAGTTACAAACTGAAACAGTACCACATTCATTTCAAATCAGTGTGCCAAAATGATTTCCTTAAAGTGCTACACATACTTGGTAGTAGAACTGTAACAGAAAACATGGATTGGTTTCTCCAAGAGTTTTAGGTGCCATCCGGAGGCCACTTAAGCCAATTTCTCCATTGTTGATGACACAATGTGGATAACGCAATTACTAATTTCATATTGATGCCACAGAGAGCTATATAAATATATATATATTAAAATACATGCCACTTGAATTAGAAGGCAGCGAAACACCTTCTAAATAATATCTATGTAATGCTCACAAAACTATCATATAAATACTTATTTTGTTTACTCAAAAAAAATCTATGACAAAGTGTTTCTATTTTCTATTTATCAGATTAAAGCCCAAATGAAGATGGATTATAAATCCACTTTTAAAAAAATGATATTCATAAATAAGCCCTGATAGAGCAATCTGCTATAGGCATATGGAATTCTACTGCCCATAAAGATTGTCCTCATTCACAATGGGGAAGGGATGCTAACTTTGCACACTTAAGTGTTGTCCCTTCATTGAACTTAATGTGAACACCCTGCATGCCTAGGAGGCTCTTTCCACGTGTAAAAGTGCACAGTTACATGAATAAAGAGCTCCACCGAATACTGTGAGACTCATAAGTAAAATGCATAGGGTTGTTATGCACAAGTCATATGCCTTCAGAGCCCTCAACAGAACCTAAGCGTCCCATCTTGAAACAGGGTACAAATTTTAAAAAACAGAACTAACTTGTGAATCATCATTCCAACTTGCAATTCTGTTGTTTGCACTGATGTTACAAGAATGAGTTTTGAAGTTATGTAGCTGTTTGTTTTCTTTGAATAACATTTCTTTTTCTTTTTAATCTTGTGGCAACATAGAGAATATGGATTAGCTGTAGGAAAATAAAGCATATGTTTGCATTTGCCAAAGGTCACTGATAAGAGTGCATTTGCTGCAATTGTGGCAGATTTAGAGAAATACTGTAGGTTATGACATAAAAGTTTAAAAACCAATTAAGAAGGTTACAGTGTAACTATTTTGGTACTAGCCCCAGTTCATGCTGGCAGAAGAGACAATGGTTTGTGGACTTGCATCCATTTTGTATTTTTGTAATATTTGTAAATATGAATTTTTAAACTGTTGCAAAGATGGTTTCTTTTGTAAAAATGTTTTCAAAGTTTACATCAAATCCAAGCCTTTGTATATTTTAGAGCCGTGCAACACTTTAAGTCTTGTATTTATTTTTTAGTAAAAACAGTGACAGTTTCATTGTGAACCCCCTTCTAAAATGTGTCGGAAAAGTTTGGTTATCTAGGAAGTGTGTATAGAAACTGCAAATAAACGTGACTGCAATTACAGTAAATGGCCCCATTCTCTTTGTTTTCAGTCCACACTGAAGAGTTTTCCTGGGTCAAACCAATTGCATGAGAAGCCATAGGTGAGACACAAGGGCTATACCCTTGCTTTGCTGTTGCTTTCCAGCAATACGTATTTCAGCTGTTCCCTACAACCATCATGAAGAGTAGTGACAACCCCAGAACTACCCTCTGTGTGTCTCATTATCCTTTACAGGCATCCTTTCAGAGGCCAACTTAACTTACACCAGAGAAATCCACAAACTAATATGCACTGTTCAAATTCTCTTTCCCCAATATCATATAAGCGTAATACCTGGGTAGTATAAATAGTGGTTTCAGTGGTGTCCTAGGCTGAAGAAACCTGGTTTCACATCCCATCCAGCTATGAGCTTTGGCCAGTCTTTTTCAGTTGTTTGCAGAAGTATGTGCATAAAAATTCTTTAACTGTGGAAAGAGATAGCCAACTGCTTGTTTACAATATGAGTAAGTATGTTTGTTTTCCTGAGACCATCCCTGCTTTTTCTACCTTTCCTTCATTTGGTCAATTTGTTTAGGGGTGGGGGGGGGATCAATACTTAGAAAAAATATATAAATAATTCTGAAGAAATTCTACCTCATCAGGTTGTTGTGAGGAGTTCATACTGGAGAGGAAAAGATGGGAAGAACTTTGTACTCTTCCTTTGGTAGGCTGCTCCAAGAGAATTCCCTTCCAAGAGATGCCAGGCTGTGTTTCTCCCTATTATCTTGCTATTTTATTCAGAAGGACTTACGGCAACGGACTGGCACTGATGGATGTGCTTTTAATGGTTGGGTGCTGAACATTTGTCATAGAACTGGAAGACACCTTAAGGACCATGCAGGAGTAATCAAAGGACTCTCCAAAGATGGTCATCCAGCCTATTTAAAAACCTCCAGAGGAGAATCCACCACCCTGAGGCAGCATATTCTACAATCAAACCCCTCTTATCATCAGGATGTTCTTCCTAATGTTTAAATTGAATCTTTTTTCCTGTAGTTTGAATCCATTGCTCTGTGTTCCCAGTGACTAGGAGCAGCAGAAATCAAGCTTGCCCCTTCTTCCAGATGACGCCATTTCAAATACTTAAACATGGCTATTGCATCACCTCTTAAGTTAACCTTCTTTCCAGGCTAAACATAACCTGTTCCCTAAGCTGCCCCTCCCAGAGCATGGTTTCCAGACCTTTCACCATTTTGGTCACTTCTGGATACATTCCAGCTTGCCAATATCCCTCTTGAATTGCGGTGGCCAGAACCAGGCACAGTATTCCAGGTAACCAAAGCAGAATAGAGTGGCATTGTTACCATGCAGGTAATATATTCCTGCTAGCAAGATACTATATTCCTGTTGATAGAACCTAGAATTGCTGCCGCATCACACTGATAACACATGTTCAACTTGAGGTCTGCTAAGGCCCTGTGCAGACTGGCAGTTTGGGGGCGGAGTTGGGCGTAGCGTCTACACAATGCATGCCCTGGCCCCCCCCCCCCCCAGAGTGACACTGCACTGCACAGTGGGGTGATATGATAGCCCTGTTTAAATACTTGAAGGTATGTCATATTGAGGAGGGAGCAAGCTTGTTTTCTGCTGCTCCAGAGACTAGGACACGGAACAACGGATGCAAGCTCCAGGAAAAGAGATTCCACCTCAACGTTAGGAGGAACTTCCTGAGAGTAAGGGCTGTTCAACAGTGGAACAAACTCCCTCGGAGATTTTGGTGGAGTCTCCTTCCTTGGAAGTCTTTAAGCAGAGGCTGGATGGCCATCTGTCAATGGGGATGCTTTGACTGAGAGTTCCTGCATGGCAGAATGGGGCTGGACTGGATCAGGGCCCTTTCGGTCTCTTCCAACTCTAGGATTCTATGGCGCTCTGGTGCTGCGTCTGCACAATGCAGTGCCAAAGGAACTCCATAAAGCCACAGCCATAGCGCCCTTTCCAGGACGCAAAAAGCACCCACTTTTTGCAGCTCCTTTTCGCACCCCGATCCGGCTGTAAAAGGGAGGCCTGCCAGAGACCCCCCTTTTGGTGCTGTCTGTACAACCCCTAAGGCTCATAAGTCTCTAATACGCGTACTTTATGTAATGTCTCCACTCCATAAAAGACACACATAGTAAGCTGCATCTCTACACGGAATTTATACTGTACAACAATTAAATATAAAAAGTCATGATTAAAAACAACTTGATATTCCACGCCTCTCCCCCGTTTTTATGGCGCTTTGGCGTCGAGGGAAGGGACCCAACCGTCGCTCGAACCCCGAGGCACGCGTTCGAGAGAGCGCCCACCGCGCAGGCGCAGAGCGGCCCAAAAGAGAGCTACTGTGGCGTCGTCGCCCAGGCCGCTTCCGCGTTCCAACTTCTCTTCCTCCTCCCCTCACTTTTCCCTCAACACGGAACTCCGCTCGGAGTTAAGCGCCAGAGTCGCCGTTTCAATCAACGCCGCGACCCCTCTATTCCTCATTCATCAGGATCCCCCGTCGGCTTCTCTCAATGTCTGCCAAAGGTAAGGGAAGGGAGGAGGGACACGTTTTGCGGCGAGGCAAAGAGGGCTCTCCGTTCGCTGCCCGTGGGCGCATGCGCGAAGTCTCCACCAAAGCCACTCAGTCGACGCCCAACGGTCGCGGCGGCCCCGCGCCCCGCCCCCTCCAATCGTTGCGGCTCAGCCATTGGCCAGCAGGCGCTTGGCGCCGCTGCTATTGGTCGCCGCCGCTGCCCATTAGCGCTTGTACTCGCCTCTTCGACGGGAGGCGTTAAAAAGTCAGGTGGGGGAAGTTCTGACAGGATTTCTCTTCAGAGTCGGGTCGTTTATATTTAAAATGCTTAATAAAACAAAGTTTTCTGAATAAAGTGTCAAAAAACTCTTTGTGTTTGTGGGAAGACGCTGGTTGCGGGTGTGAGGGGTGGCGAGTAGGGTGTAATTGGCTGCGTCCACACTGGAGAAATAATCCGGTTTGAGTCCGCTTTGACTGGCCCTGGCATGGCTCAATGCTATGGAATGCTGGGAACTGTAGTTGCTTGTGGCAATGTCCTATAATAACATTATAACCCTATCAGTAATAATAAAATGTAATTAAATTATCAATTTAAAAAACATCCAATAATTACATAATTAACCATTATTAACACACACACATTATACACACACACACACACACACACACACACATATATATATATATATATATATATATATATATATATATAAATGTTTAAATCACAACCCATTAATTTATAGACCAGCATGAAAGGACCTAAAAGCATAAGTAGCATGATAAAATATAATGAAAGTCGCACAAATTTTTACCTCAGGCCGCGAGTCTGCACTGCAGGAATAATCCAGGTTGACACCACTTTAACCACCCTGGCTCAGGTCCCAAACGCAGCCCAGAAATAATCCAGTTTGAGACCGCTTTTACTGCCCTGGCTCAATGCTACGGAATTCTGGGAACTAGTTTTCTGAGAAGTTTAGGCTTCTCTGTCAGAGAGAGCTCTGGTGCCACAATGAAGTACAATTCCCAGCAGTCCATAGCACAGCCATGGCAGTCAAAGGTCTCAAACCAGATTATTTCTGCAGTGTGGATGGGCTCTTATCAGTGCTGTGGATGTCTAGGAACTATAGTTTGTTTTGGTGCCACAGCAAAGCCCTATGGTTCCCAGAATTCCACAGCGTTGAGCCATGACAGTTAAAGGGGTGTTAAAACGGATTAACTCTGCAGTGTGGATGCAGCCCCAGTGTGGGGAGAGTAGCTAGAAGAGGCACAGACTGCAGCGTCCTGTTTTCACCACACGTGCTCTTAGTGTTTGCAGTAGGCTGCATTTACACTGCAGAGTTAATGCATCTTGATGCTGCTTTAACTGCCACGGTTCAGTGCTATGAAATTCTGGGAATTGTAGTTCTGTGAGACATTTAACCTTCCCTGTCAGAGAACTCTGGTGCCTCAGCAGACTACAAATCCCAGGATTCCATAGGATGGAGCTATAGCATGTACATTCCTGTACCACTTCATAGTGAACTAAGCACTCTCTAAGCCGTTTACAATTTGTAAACCAATTTCCCCCAAACAAGTTCAACGAAGTCATGATGGTGGTACTGCAGCAATTAAAAGGAAAAGGGGAAAAACCTTGCATTCAAAGACCAGTTGGTTATTTTTTTTAGAAATCAGCAGAAGTTACAAACAGTGTAACAGCTCTTATGTGCCCTAGGCCTTGTGTCAACCTACAGTTGCTAGCGGACTAAAGGGGAAAAAATGCTTTTGCATTGTGACAAAGGTAAAGTGTTTTAGCTTCTACAAATGCAAGAGTTTTCTTACAGTGGTTAATGGACTTTCTGCACAAGTACATTTCTATTCTAATATATTCTGTGTGTGTATATATACAGTCACCCCTCCGTTTCCATGGGGATCCCAGGAAAATGAGAATTCGCCTATATTCAAGCCCCATTGGCTTGAATGGCGGCATGCACCCCATTTTGTCCCCCTCAGTTTGCCGCCCGCAAATGGACAAGGAACGCAGATTTCAAGTCCACGAAAATGGAGGGGCGACTGTCTATATATATATGTATAATATATGTATATGTATATATATGCGCCATCAGGATAGGTGAAGCAGACACCTTATATGGCAGAATGCTTGAAGCAAAGATTCACTACTCCCTCTGGCCCAAAAGACACTGCGGAAATAATCCAGTTTAAGACCGTTTTACTGCCCTAGCTCAATGCTAAGGGACTGTGGGAACTGTAGTTTTGTGAGACATTTAGCCTTCTCTGTCAGAGAGCTCTGGTGCCACAATAAACTACAATTCCTGGTATTCCCTAGCAGTCTCAAACTGGATTATTTCTGCCGCATGTTTGGGACCTCAGTCTCCTTCAGTAGGGCTAGTGCTGCTGCACCAAATATTTCCCAGTCTGGACCCAGGTGTTTCAAACAACAACAACAACAACAACAATAATAAAAGATTTATATTGCCCCGTCTCTCCCTTCAGATCGAGGCGGGGTTACAACCTGATAAAAAACCATAAATACAATCATAAGATACAATACAGTAAAATACAATACTAAAATACAATCACAATCCAGGAACAGTAAAAATTCAAAACATGCTACAATGGTCAATTACAGGGAATCAATCTGGCAGATAACATGGTGTCTTAATCAGGATCAGGAGGGTATGCCTGCCGGAAGAGCTCCGTTTTGACAGCCCTCCTGAAAGTATCCAAGATGGTAGTTAGACAGATCTCTTCCGGCAGGCTATTCCACAATTTAGGGGCAACAGCAGTGAAAGATCTTTGAGAATTTATACATAATCTGGTGGCTTGTATTTCCAGAAAGTTTTTTCCTGAAACTCTCAAAGTGTGGGGCGGATTGTGTAGGGAGAGGCGTTCCTGCAAGTAACTCAGGCCCAAGCCATGTAGGGCTTTAAAGGTAATAACTAACACCTTGTACTGTGCCCGGAAGTTAATTGGTAGCCAGTGAAGTGATTTTAATACCAGTGTAATGTGGTCAAATCTAGATGTATTAGTGACCAATCTGGCTGCCATATTTTGAACTAATTGAAGCTTCCGAACTTGGTACAAGGGTAGCCCCAGGGTAGCGCATTACAGAAATCAAGACGAGAGGTTACCAGTGCGTGTACCACTGCTTCAAGGTCCCTCTGTCCCAGACAGGGACGCAGCTTGTGTATCAACCAAAGTTGATAACAGGCACTCCTGGCTGTCGCATCAATATGCGATGACAGCTGTAATGACGAATCCAGGAGTACCCCCAAGCTGCGGGCTTTGTCCTTTAGGGGGAGTGTGACCCCATCCAGGACAGGTGGACAAATTTCCCTTCCCGGTCCAAGGGAACCTATCGCTAGCACCTCCGTTTTCTCTGGATTCAGCCTGAGTTTGTTTTCCCTCATCCAGCCCATTACTGACTTAAGGCAGACATTCAGAGGGGGGATACCATCCTCTGTTACTGCAACAGTCGGAGACATAGAGAAATGGATTTGAGTGTCATCTGCATTTTGCTAACACCGCGCCCCATGTCTCCGGATGATCTCTCCCAGCGGCTTCCTGTAGATATTAAACAGCATGGGGGACAGGATGGCGCCTGGGAGACTCCAACACCAGCTCCGAGACCAGTTGTGTCTGGGGTGGAGAGTGGTGTAGTTGTTACTAGTGGTATTGTATATTGCAGGGGTAGGCAACCTTTTTGAGCCGGGGGCCGGGTTTCTGTCCCTCAGACAACTGGGGGGCCGAAGCAAAAAAATAAATAATTAAATATTTTTTTAAAAAAAAAATTAAATATATAAATAAACCAGGACAAATGTAGGACAAAATTTTCAAATGGAAGACACTTTTTTAAAAAAAATGGAGGACATGCGAAAAAATTTGCTGATTTTTTAAAAAATGTTAATATAAATGCATGTTTCTGAGGCTTCTATAGACAATTGCCCCCCCAAAGGCCCCGGCGGCAATCGGCGGCAGGACTGGGCTGGGGCTGGTCCCAAGGCCTCGCTGGGCCGCATCCGGCCCGCGGGCCGCAGGTTGCCTACCCCTGGTATATTGTATAGGACTCTTGCTAGTAAATAAAGTGTTTGGCTATTCATAATAACTAATTCATCTTTCCCACTTGCTGCATATTTTAGGCAGTATCTCAGTGAGTGCTGAAGATATGACAGTGCTGTAATAATTGATGATTCAGTAATGGAAGATAAAAACAGTGGTTCTGAAACACGAGGATATGGATTGGTCGAACAAAACACTCACTTGAATTATGGTGATTGCCATGTAACTCAGCTTGCATATGGTAACTACATTTAAATTCACTTTGGAACCCTAAGTGTGTAGCCAGATTTATTTTGCTTTAGGTATACTTACCTTGTAATGAAGTCCTGACTAACTTTTAAATAACACATTTTTATTAGACGATGAAGATTTGCTGGATACAGAGAATCTAATTGCATCACAGGATAATCTTTCAACGGGAAGGAAGAGACCTGGTCACAATCCAGAACAAGTAGAATTGGTTTATTTACATAAAAGACAACGATTTACACCCTCTTTAGTAGGGGTGAGTGTATTCTATTTTATTCTATTTTAATGGTCACTTTTGTATGTTTTAAATTATACTGTGCTTTTAAATTGTAATTCACTTTGAGTCCTAATTTGGGGGAGAAAGCAGGATATACATAAATATAACCACAACAACAATAATCTAAGAAGTTGTGCTTTGAAACATTGTGCTGTGGCAAGTTAACAAAATAACTATTGGATAAATGATACTTGAGGAAAGATGCTTATATGTTTTGTGCATCTTGAAGAAGCAGCAGTCTTGAGTATTCTGGCTGCTTGATGAGCTCTAAGAGAACATACTCAGGATCAGGTAACACATGCTAGTTGTGCCTTAACTGTTAAGAACTTCTACGTATTCATTCTTGGCTTGTGGTTTATCAATTTAAAATAGTTTTGTGGATTACAGGAAGGGGATATTATTATTATTATTATTTATAAAGTAGACTGCTGAAGACTAAAATAAGCCTTCCCCTGAATATATAATTTATCTCGTTATTGGCTCAGAAAAAAATCCTATAGATTTTTAAATACTACTTACAAGTACTCCTTATGATCATTCTATGAATTGTCAGCAATCTAATAAGCAGAATATATTGCAGTGTTTTTATCCACAGTGTGGCACCAGTGAACCTTGTTTTTATCAGTTACATTTTTATAGTTTAATATAATTTTTCTCAGTGATCCAACTAAGGGGGAGGGGGGATTTAAGACTGCCATATTAATTATTACATAATTATTTCACTATTTTATTAGATGAAAGCAAAGGAATCTGAATATGAAGATGGAAGTGTTATCTATGAGTATGATCCTGATGAATGTGTATGTATATTTCCAAAACAGTTTCTTTGTAGGAAGAAGGCTACTGTGTCTTTTTAAATGTTTGTTTCTTTTAAATTTCATAATTTTTATAAAAAAATATATTCTCTCCAATTTGTCCTATGACTGTTTATATTTTCTCTTTCTTTGCCTTAGGGAAGTGTTGTATCTGGAGTTTCATACTCAGGCGATCATCAGAAAATTCTTATGGAAGTTCTTAATTATTGTCAGGTAGTGTACTATCTGTCACTGTTTATGCAGTTCTTATCAATAGTAGAAGTCAGTTTTATCACAAAGTAGGTCATTAGTTCCTTAGTCAAGAGATCAATATCTGCTTGTGTGAGTAGATCTCTTGTATCCCTACAGTTATTGGATTTGTATCCCCACAGTTCCCATTCATTTATTCACTCATCCATCCATCTACAATAACATATAGTTCTGAGATCGATGTGGAAATTTTAATATACCTTACAGTGCATATGAAGTTTACTGAGTTACTACTGTTTATTAGATATGTCCCACCTGTGCTGTTTATAACTGATCTTCCATCTGCTTTGATTCCCTGTTCTTTCCCCCGGGATTGATTTAAAGTCCCAATAGTGATCTTTAACAGAAAGCCAACATGGTATAGTGGTTTGCGCTTTGGACTATGACTCTGGAGATCAGAATTCAATTCGCTACTCATCTATGGGAGCTCATTGAGTGACCTCAGGCAAGTAACAGCCTCTCAGCCTCAGAAAACCCTGTGATAGGGTTACCATAAGCCGGAAACAATTTGAGGGCACACAATAACAACAACAAATTGATCTTTAAAGCTATAAGCAACTGAAGACCAATTAGAAGGCGCCTGATCCTGTTTGTGACTATGCTATAAGGAGCAGAATGAATCCCTTTCTTGAGCAAAGCTGGGCAACTTTTAGGGACTAAGAGCTGCTTTGGCCCCAGGAAATGTTGGAAAGCCATACACCCTCACAAAAATCCCATTGTTTGCCCTAGATGCCCCAAATACCCTGTGAAGTGAGGACATTTGGGGGGATCGAAAGAAGTACAGCATATGAAACTAGGACCTAGATTTGTGGGCTAGAGGATGTACCTTAGTGTAAAGTAACATAATAATAATATAATAATAGTAATAATAGTTTTTATTTATATCTTCCCGCCTCTCCCAATGGATCAAGGTGGGATCACAACAGAGTTAAAAACAGTTACAGTATACCAACATTAGTTACCGTGCAATTAAAACCACAGCTAAAAACATAAAACATCAACTGTAAGACATCAAACACAATCAGTCAATCGTGGGTTTAGATGCTCTCATTCCGTTCCAATGGTCTTCATAGGAGGTCAGGAGGGTTTGCGTGGCCAAAGAGCTCTGTCTTTACTGCCTTCTTGAAAATTTCCAAAGATGTGACAAGGCGAATCTCCTCTGGGAGTCCGTTCCATAGTCTAGGGGCAGCTATACTGAATGCTCTTTGGGAAGTGGAAACTTGTCTGGATGCTGATATCTCTAACAAGTTCTTCCCACTTGTTCTAAGAGTGCAGGGTGGATTGTATAGGGAGATGCGTTCCCGTAAGTAACCTGGGCCCAAGCCATGTAGGGCTTTAAAGGTGATAACCAACACCTTGTACTGTGCCCGGAAGCTAATTGGGAGCCAGTGAAGATCTTTCAAGATAGGTGTTACATGATCAAGTGTCGAAGAGCTAGTGACCAACTTGGCTGCTGCATTTTGCACTAGTTGAAGCTTCTGAACTTGATACAAGGGTAGCCCCATGTAGAGCGCATTACAGAAATGACATGTAAAATATAGTTAGGAATGTGCATGAAGATTGAATGACAGGGGTAAATTTGGGATGAATTTAATTTGCATGTGCTTGATTGGGAGAGTAATAATCAGAGGTACCGCTGAAATGATGATATAAGGGTGAGAATGTTATACAGTGCTCCCTCCATTCTCATGGACTTCAGATCTGCGGCCCTTGAATATCTGGGAGGGCCAAACAGTGGGAGTTAAAATGAGGGACATGCCCGTAGGCTTGAATATGCTCATTTAAAAAAAAAAATTGGGGGGGGTCCAGAACAGATCCCCCGCGAAAACAGAGGGAGCACTGTACACAATTTAAGGTTCAGATTATCACAGAGGTCGAAGTTCTGAATGGAGAAAGACTGTAAGGTAAGATTGTGTCTCGTATTAAGAACAGTTTGTTAGTACAGTTGGCCATTGGTATCCAAGGGGGATTCATTCTGGACCCCTCAGATAACAAAATCTATGGATGCTTAAGTCTGTTGTCCTCAATGAGGCTGTGTTGTCACTAGGGCCAAAGGGATGGGTGGGTGGGCTGCAGTGTGGGAGGGGTGTCAATGTATAACTCTCTGACAGGAGGAGAGTGGCAAGCACAGGGAGGGGAGCCTTGACCTCTCTGTTCCCCTTTGGGTGACAGTGCACTTTAGTAGCCGCTTGCTTGCTCCTGCTTGCTCTCCAGTGGCAGCGGTGACCTCCTGGGTCCCCTCTCCCTTGGAAGGGAGGAAGGAAGAAGGACGGATGGGAGCCTTGCCCATCACCTTCACCACCCCCGCCTCCTTTGGCAACCCCCTTCTGCACCACCTGTTGGAAAGCACGGAGGCCAGCCTTGGCGGAAGAGACCATCAGGAGGCAGAGGAGGGGGTGACAAGGACGGCGGGGAGTGCTGCCATTCTTTCTTCTTCCTCCCTTTCAAGGAGTCCTGTGCCAGGAGGGGGACCCAGGAAGTTGTTATCGCCGCCACCACTGGAGAGTGAGGAGGACCAGGGAAGTGGCTTCAAGGACGCACCATTGTCCAGAGGATAGCAGAGAAGTCAGGACTGCCCCCTCCCCATGCTCGCTACTGCCCTTCTGTCAGCCCAGTGGGAGTCCTGCATTGACACACATCCCCACAGCCCACCCACCCATCCCTTTGTCCCTAATGGCAGCACAGCCTCATGCACGCACCGCCATTGGGGCCAATGCGGGCTTGCTATCCGTGGCTACCCAAATCTATGGATGGCAAGTCCACAGATACCAAGGGTAGACTGTAATCTGTTGAAATTAAGAAACACTGCAATTCTAAGTATTTATGTGCTGGAGAGTAAAGAATGAAATCAGTACATAAAACAGTGAAAATCAAATGATTAGGGATTCTGATCACAGAAATGCCTTGAGAGAAGTGTGAGGATTTGAGGTGGGATTACCACATGTGGTGGTTACCAAGTAGATCATCATAGGTCATGTTTATATAACTGTATAGTAATTTGATATGTGAAGAATTTGATATGTGAAGATATTTTCAAATAGTTCTATCCACCAACCCAGCATAAAGGCAAGTGGAGGCAGGAAAGCACAAACTTTCTTCTTTGGTATTGTCTGGTTTTGAATTTCTTTCCTCTTTGACTTGCCTTTTGCTGGCAAGCAAAAACAGGCTTTTACTATATAATCTTGGGATGGCTTTTATATGGGGTGTTTGTTATATGGGGTGAGTACTGTAGTTTTTAACATATGTAATTTTATATTTATTTGTTGTTTTTAATTGTTTTATTGTAATGTATTTTTAAAGTGTTTTTATTTGTGAGCCACCTTTTTAGGTTCCTTTCTAGGAGAAAGGTGGCATAAAAATGATATAAGTAAAAATAAATAAAATAACAAAATAAATTGTTTGAACTTTTATGCTTCCAGGTAATGTATGATGCCATTCAGAAACTGGACAAGAAGTTTGATAGCCTTCATCGGAGAGTCTCAGAAATTCATCAAACACGTCGAAAGCCTTTACTCTTAAAACAGGTAATCCCTGTAGCTGTGACTTTTTTGTGTGTTTTCCAGATGTTCTCATTGCCTTTGATAACACAGTTGCCCCTCCATTTTCACAGACTTAAAGTCTGCGGTCTAGATTGTTCACGGAGGGGTGAGTCTCATTGGCTAAAATGGCATGTGCACAGGGCTGCACACAGCCATTCAAGTCAGTGAGGCTTGAATACATGTACGTTTCCATTTTCGTAGGGGGAGGTCCGGAACGGGTCCCCTGCGAAAACAGAGGGGTGACTGTAATTCAAAAATGGCAGTTTTGTTACATTCTGGTAATGCCATAAAATGGAGTAGGCAACCATGAAGGCTACTGAGGGCACATTATTCCCCCACACGCATCCCTTGGGCCACATCTGCTCTGAGGTTGGCTGCTGTGCCATGCAGTGGCTCCAAACCTGGATGTCATTTCCAATTTTGGTTATCAGCAATTTTTCTTTGCTTTTTGCACCAGCTCAGGTCACCAGGGTTGCCTATTTCAGGGTCATCCCCCCCCCCCTCCATAGAGCTCTGTGGAGTTTGCTGGAGCTGGGTCAGGGTCCACAAAAATGGACACCAAGGATTGCATTTGGTCCATGGCCTTTTCCATCTTGTCCTAGAGCAGTGTTTCTCAAATAGTGGGGTGCGCCCCCCGGGGGGGG